>NC_091476.1:120000-420000 GCF_036971445.1 Narcine bancroftii
TAGATTACATCCATTCCTCTGGCACCTCACCCGTGGATAAACAGGTTTTAAATATTTCTGTCAGAGCCCTTGCAATTTCTACTCTTCTTTCCCTCAAGGCCAAGGGAATATCATGTCAGACCTCCATCCACCAACAGACAAATATCAGCCATCACAAGGTGAAGGCAGGACAGTAGTCCCACCTCTCCAGCACGAGTCACCCCAGGATCAAGTGAGCACTGACTGCAAGAAGTTTCTACATCCTCTTGGTGTCTGTGTGGATTTCCTCCCACACTCCACAGCTCAAGGGGGCCGTAAGTTCATTGGCGATTTGGAAAGCTCAAGACCATGGGGTGGAAGTGCACATTCTGGACCTGGGGGCATCAATTCAATTCAACAGCACAGATGAACCTTTGGGCACGACCTGATCTTTTTCTGGTTTCAAACTCATTATTTTTGAAAATTGTATGTGCACCTCTAATGCAACACGACTGCTGCAAAACAGGCTTCTTGATGCACATCCATGGCAAGAACTCGGGAGAATCTGATTTGGTTACTAGACTTTTGAACAGAACAGTGTCTGGACATTTTATCCCTAAACTGAAACTTTATAGACATACAGAACAAAAAGAGGGCAAAACAAGCTTGTGTCTCACCAATACCACAATTCACGGACACATTTTAAGTTCTCAAGGGTGGCAGAAAACACAGAACAGACAAACTCCTTCCACACTGTCACTTTGAGAGCTTTGGACTCACCATGCTATAAATATTGCCAAGCAATCACTCTCTCTCCAAATCAATGACCAAAAGTACTGGCTGAGTGATAGATTTGAGACATTTTACCCGCGATGTAGCAATCAGGCACAAGGAAAAGTGCTGCTTCCATTGTAAAGTATTTAGGAATCTCAGACCACAAACAACCTTCACCCCGAAAAACAAGCAATTCTCCACAATAAAACTAGGTTTCCTTCCTGTCTGCAAGCATCTGCTCTCTTGAGTCTGAATGGCACAACTGGGGAAACCGTTTCAAACCCATGACCTGAAACAGCATATTCTCTTCCCCTAATTGGAGCTGTCTTGCAATTGGCCACCACTGCCCAAGCAAGAATGAACTGGGGGATCTCACACTTGCTCCTTCACAGGTGAGACCTCCCTGTTCATTGGAGCTCCATATTATCCATCTTGCTCTATTTTGTTAACCTTAATCAAGTCTCCTCTCATACTCCAACACTCCCATGAAAAATAAAAATCATGTATCCTGTAGTTTGCGAGTCCGGACACCAGGTGGTGGTATTATACCTAGATCTCTCTCTCTCTCCCTCGCTTCATGCATGAAGTACTCGGTGTGAACAGGCAGTGGCAGCACTGTACAGCCCTTGCAATCTGCAGCTTGGACAGGAGATGTCGGAGTTACGGAGGCATGGCTGCGGGAAGGGCAGGATTGGGAAATCAATGTTCCTGGGTACACGTCCTATAGAAAAGACAGAAAGTTGGGAAGAGGGGGTGGGTTAGCTCTGTTGGTAAGAAATGAAATTCAGGCGTTTGAAAGGAAAGACACTAAAAGAGGTGGGTCGAGTCTGTTTGGATAGAATTAAGAAATTGTAAAGGCATGAGGACCATAATGGGGGTGATTTACAGGTCTCCGAAAAGTAGCTCAGATATAGAGGTATAAATCAGGAATTAAGAGTGGCATGTCAAAGTGGTAGCAATACGGTAGTTATGGGGGACTTCAACATGAAAGTGGACTGGGATAATCAGACGGGGGCAGGAACACAAGAGAGTGAGTTTATTGAATGTCTACGAAATACTTTCTTCCATTGATTTAATTATAATTTGGTTACTTTGTTCTTTCTGTTAATTTTTTTCCCCAGTTTTATCCATATTTGAATCCAAATTCAGGTTGAAATCCCCTCCTATTTATATGTTCCCTTGCGTATCTGCTACCTTCAAAAAGATATCTTCCATAAACTTTTGATCTTCTTCGTTAGGTGAATATACATTGAGTAGATTCCAAAACTCCGAATATATCTGACATTTTATCATTACATATCTCCCTGCTGGATCTATTATTTCCTCTTCTATTTTAAATGGCACATTTTTACTAATTAATATAGCTACTCCTCTTGCTTTTGAATTATATGATGCTGGTGTTACATGTCCTACCCAATACGAGATACTTTCTTGGAGCAGCTAGTGGAAGTACCTACCAGGGGGAAGTCGATTCTGGACTTGGTGCTGTGCAGCGACGCAGAGTTAATAAGTGACCTCGATGTAGGGGAGCCATTAGGGAATAGTGACCATGGTATGGTTATTTTTGAGCTGCAATTAGAAAGGGAAAAAGAAAGGAAGTCGGAAGCATCTGTACTGCAGTTAAATAAAGGGGATTATGCAGCTATGAGGGAGGAGCTAGCCAAAATAAAATGGAAAGATACACTAGCTGGGAGGACAACTCGGGAAAAATGGCAGGTGCTTTTGGACATTTTCCACAGGATTCAGGACAAATTTATTCCAAAGTGGAGGAAAGGCTCGAGGAGATGCAAATGGCAGTCGTGGCTAACTAATGAAATCAAGTCCAATATCAAATCCAAAAGGAGTCAGTATAAGATAGCAAAGTGGAGTGGGAAGCTAGAGGATTGGGAAACCTTCAAAGAGCATCAGAGGGTAACTAAGAAAGTCATAAGAGAGGGGAAAATGAAGTATGAGAGGAAATTAGCAAATAATATCATGGAGGTTAGCAAAAGATTTTTTAAATATGTGAAGAGGAAGAAATTGGTTCGGTCTAAAATTGGTCCATTAAGAATGGAAAAGGCTGGAATTATTACCGGAAACAAGGAGATGGCTGAGGAATTTAACAAATATTTTGCATCGGTCTTCACCAAGGAGGATATAGGTTATGGTCAGTTAGGGGGTAGTGGTCATGCGGTATCAAGAGACTTGGGAAACTTTCCTGGGGAAGTAGGGGATCCAATGGATATCCGGATATAGAAGCAGGAGGTTGTGAGTAAATTGTTGGGACTAAGGGCTGATAAAACCCCAGGGCCTGATGGGCTGCATCACAGGGTGCTTAAAGAAGTTGCTATGGAAATTGTGGAGGCACTGGTCGACATTTTCCAAAGTTCCATAGATTCGGGGGAGGTCCCTGAGGATTGGAGAGTGGCTGATGTGGTGCCGATTTTTAAGAAGGGAGGGAGGGAGAAAACGGGAAATTATAGACCGGTCAGCCTGACGTCAGTGGTGGGGAAGATATTGGAATCTATCATAAAAGGAGTAATACCAGAACACTTAGGCAGAAATAATAGTATAAGGGCTAGTCAGCATGGATTCCTTAAGGGTAAGTCATGCTTGACTAACCTTCTGGAATTTTTCGAGGATGTGACAAAGAGGGTGGACTTGGGAGAGCCAGTGGATGTGGTGTATTTGGACTTCCAGAAGGCCTTTGATAAGGTACCGCACGGGAGACTAGTGGGCAAGATCAGGGAGCATGGAATTGGAGGTAAGGTGCTGACATGGATAGGAAATTGGTTAAGAAATAGGAAACAAAGGGTTGGAGTAAGCCGGTCCTTTTCAGGATGGCAGGATGTGACGAGTTGAGTGCCGCAGGGATCGGCATTGGGTCCTCAGTTGTTTGTAATTTATGTAAATGATTTGGATGAGGGTATTATTAATAACATGAGCAAATTTGCAGATGACACTAAACTGCGTGGCGGTGTGGGGTGTGAGGAGGATGTCAGGAAAATGCAGAGGGACTTGGACAGGTTGGGGTTTGGGCTGCTGAATGGAAGATGACGTTCAATGTGAGCAAATGTGAGGTTATCCATTTTGGGGGCAATAATAGGAAAGGTGAGTATTATTTAAATGGAGACAGGCTAGGGAGTGGGGAGGAGAAAATGGATCTGGGTTTACTTGTTCACCGGTCACTGAAGGCTAACATGCAGGTTCAGAATGTGGTGAAGAAGGCAAATGGCATGTTGGCTTTCATAAAGAGGGGATTGGAGTATAGGAACAGAGACGCCCTTCTGCAGTTGTACAGGGCCCTGGTGAGACCCCACCTGGAGTATTGTACCCAGTACTGGTCTCCAATTTTGAGGAAGGACATACTAGCTATAGTGGGTGTGCAGCGCAGATTTACAAGGTTAGTTCCAGCGATGGCGGGGTTGACATATGCTGAAAGGCTAGAAAAACTGGACTTGTATCCGATGGAGTTTAGAAGGATGAGGGGGGACATGATTGAGGTATACAAAATTATCAGGGGGATGGACAGGGTGAAGTCGGATTACTTGTTCCCAGTGATGGGGAAGACGAGGACTAGAGGGCATAGTTTAAGAATACAGGGTAGGCCCTTTAGGACGGAGATGAGAAAACATTTTTTTACCCAGAGAAGTGTGAATCTGTGGAATGCTCTGCCACTGAGGGTGGTCGAGGCAGATTCGCTGATTATGTTCAAAAGAGATTAGATAAGACTCTAGTGGGCAAAGGAGTTAAGGGTTATGGGGATAAGGCTGGAAAGGGGTACTGATAGTAGTGATCAGCCATGATCTGTAAAATGGTGGTGCTGGCTCGACAGGCCGAAGGGCCTACTCCTGCTCCTATTGTCTATTGAACCATTCCTCTGTTCCTCAATGCCTTCCCCTTCACTGCATACGTCTTGGTTATTCTTCCCAAAATAAAGCACCTCACACTTACCTACATTAAACTCCATCTGCCATCTTTCCAAACAGTCCAAATCCTTTTGTAGTCCATGAAAAGCCTCCTCACTCTCCACAACTCTTGAAAATAAGCAAAATGTATTACGTTAAGTTAAGCTTCTCTTTGAAAATTTTAATTTCACATGCATTAAATGCGTACATAAATTTCTCATTCAAAGATAATGAAAAATTAATACATAGTATTTTTTTTTAAATTCCCCCTGCCCAACAACCCAATAGAAAAGAAAGATAACATCTGGAAAGTATTTATAAAAACATTACTAAAAAGCTATCAAATAAAATCTAACAAATTTTCTTGATTTTAGGAGTCAGAAGGTTCAGGTTGGGCGATTACAACTTAATTCCTACAGTTTATAAATAGGATTCCCAAATCTTTCCAAAAATTTCAAATTTGTTACAGAAATTACATGTAATTATTTCAAGTGTCAAGGGACTTGGGGGGGGGGGTTCTCGTTCAGGAAAACATAGTGAGTGGGTAACCACCAGGTTGGATCGGCAGGAAAAGAAAGCAAATTCTATGTTGGCCTTTGTTTCAAGGGTAGGGAGGTGTTGATGGGGCATGGGAGAGACCTCATTTGGAGAACTGCGAAGTTTATCTTAAAAAGGATGTGCTGATGTTGGAGAGAGAGCAGAGATTTACCAGGATGATATATCTCCACTCTTCATTGGAGTATAGAAGAAGGAGAGGAGATCTCAGAAACCTTTCCAATGCTGAAAGGATTGGACAGTAGATGTGAATAATGTTTCCCTTGGATAAAAAGACATTGTCTTAGAATTAGAAGATACCTATTTAAAGCAGATGAGAAATTTATTTCACCAGAAGGTCATGGAATTTGTTGCTGGACTGTTGAGGGAGTTTAAGTGGGGGGGGGGGGGGTGGCGGAATTAATAGATGTTTAATGAGTCAGGGTATCAAGGGATCAGGGGAAAAAGCCAGAACTTGGAATGAGAGGCGAGAACAGTTTAGATCAGGGGATAGCAGACACAGTGGGCTGAATGGCCAACTTCTGTTCCTTGTAATTTGACACCATTTTAACTAATGTACATTTGAGAATTTTAACATCCATCCATATATCCTCTGTGGAGGCCTGTGACGAGAGCTGTGCCTCAGGGATAGGTGCTGGAACAATAATGTGGTGAATTGGATTAGCAAGTTTGCAGGTGACACCAAGAACGGTGGAGTTGTGGACAGCCAGGAAAGCTTGCAGAAGGATCTGGACCAGCTGGAGAAAGGGCAGATGGAATTTAATGCAGACAAGTGTGAGGTGTCACATTTTGAAGGGCAAACCAAGAAAAGATAGACACGGTGAACGGTCGGGCACTGAGGAGTGAGGTTGAACAGAGCGACATGGTAAACGGGTGTCATTCCATGCAAGTGCTGTCACAGGTGGATTTGGGCGGGAATTGAAGATACCCAAGTTAACTAAAATTGAAAATTGTAAATGGGGCAAAAAAAGGGATCTATTTCAGAAATGTTTGTGACAACAGAAAATGGCTAAACCAACTTTAGATTAAATGGGAGATTCTTCTTTAGAATTAACCCAAGAAGAACGGACTACTTACTATGTGTGAAGATGGTGGATTAAATTGATGAATGTGCGATATAATTGGGTGAATTATAATTTTTTTTACATCATTTGTATTTAACTTTAGTCATTCAGATTTATGTTTTCATTGTGGGATTCAAATTAATACCTTTTTTTGTCTGTCTGGTGGTGTGATAAAGTTAAGCCTTTGAGGATTTATTTGAAAGGTTAACACAATTCCATTACACCTCCTTCCCATGGAGAAATTTTTAGACTTCTGAAAGGTTAAAATTTTAAACTGCAATCTCTGATTTGTTCTTAATAGATTTCACAGCCATAATCAATAGAATAAAAACAAATGTAGCAGAAACCTCTAAATCCAACATCTAAATAAGCAATCCTCAATGACACTGGCCCTTAATATCATTATAGTGTCTTATACTTCAGTCCTATTCTTGCAAAATTAAACTCCAGTTGAATCATCATCTATTCTTATTTTTAATCTTACTCAAAAATTATGATCAATACTTAATCCCATAGCAGCACAAACACATTCTTCTACATGTTGCAGAGCTAATACAAGGGACAAAAATGATTTTCCAGCAGCAGAATAATTCTTTTGAGTGTTTATTCAATGTCTGAGAATCATAAGCCAGTGGATTTTTAACATCATCAGACATATTTATTTTTAATACAGCACCGGCTGCATCCATCAAATCCCGGGATGAAGCGGTTGTAAAAGTAGTCCATACCCGCAAACTCCTGCAGCTCCTTGAGGCTGTCCGGACATGGTAACTCCCTGAGAGCGGAGACCTTTGCAGCGGTGGGCGTGGCTCCTTCGGCCGTGATGGTATGGCCCAGGAACTGCATGGACTCTTTCCCAAACTAGCACTTGGCCAGGTTGATGGCAAGGCTGAAATCGGCCAGCCGGGAGAAAAGGGCACAAAGGTGGGCCTTGTGTTGCGCCTGGCCCTTGCTGGCGACGAGAATGTCGTCCTAATAAATAAAGCCAAAATCCAAGTCCATGCCCACAGAGTCCATGAGGCGCTTGAAGGTCTGAGCGGGACCCTTGAGCCTGAATGGCATGCGCAGGAATTCGAACAAGCCAAAGGGGGAGATGATTGCTGTCTTTGGTATGTCCTCAGGGTTCACCGGGATCTGGTAATATCCACGCACCAGGTCAACCATGGAGAAAACCCTCGCACCATGCAGGTTGGCCGCAAAGTCTTGGATGTGAGGGATGGGATAACGGTCAGGAACTGTTACCTCATTGAGCCGTCGATAGTCTCCGCAGGGACGCCAGCCACCGGAGGCTTTCAGGACCAGGTGGAGCGGCGAGGCCCATGGGTTTTCAGACCGCCGAATGATCCCCAGGTCCAACAGGTGCCAAAACTCCTCCTTCGCCTCCTTGAGATTGTCAGGCAGGAGCCGGCGAGCCTTGGCGTGAACCAGTGGGCCCTGAGTGGGGATGTGGTGGAACAGCCCGTGGTGCGGTGAGGCAGCGGAGAACTATGGCTTGATGAGTGTCGTGAACTCTTCCGGGATTCACTGGAACGAGTCTCTGGGTGTGCTAATCGTGGCCATCTGTGGTTGCTCCGAGCAGGAGGCGTCGAGGCGAACGGCCTGGAAGGTACGGCGTCCACCAGGCGCCTACCCCGAATATCTACCAGAAGCCCATGTGCGAGGAGGAAGTCTGCACCCAGGATGGCAGTTGGAAAGGACAAGACGGTGAACCTCCATGTGAAATTTCATTGGCTGATCTGGAAGTGGACTGTCTTGTCTCCATACATCTGGATTGCTGTTGCATTGGCTGCACGGAGGGGAGGACCACAAGGTCAGTTCCTGGACTCGACGGTCGTGGCCAGGATGACATTGATCTGGGCTCCAGATCAACGAGGAACTGCCAGCTGCTGACTGAGTCCCGCAGATAGAGGAGGCTGTGTTCTTCGCCAGCCCCCGCAGCCATTAACCCTGGCCGGCCTGGTCATTTCCCTGGAATGAGCCAGACTGATGACACTTCCGAGCCTTGGCTCCCCAGCGCTGGTGGTAGGAGCAGAGGCATGGAGCGGATGCTGTGGCCTTGGTTATGCTCTTGGGCACCCCTGCAGGAGCCAAATGCTCTACTGCAGCGCTCGGGGCAGGCTTGGCGTGGTCATGTCTGTGCCTCGAGACCTACTGGACCACTGAGCCCTCTGGGAATAGTGCGTGCCATAGCTCCTGGGCCTTCTTGGGGACCTTCCTCACGTCAGTGAAGCTCTCCTGGACCAGCAGCAGCTGGACGTCTCCGGGCATATGGTCGAGGAAAATGCACTCGAAGAGTGGGGAGTTGGTGTGCTCACCCATGAGCGTGAGCATCTCGTCCATCAGCTCCATTGGGGATCTGTCCCTCAGGGCGCCGAGGTGTAGCATCTGAGCGGCATGCTGGTGTCTGTATAGTCCGAGGGATCCAGTAAGCACTTGCTTTACGGTCTCGTATTTGTCTTCGGCGGGTGGGTGCTGAGCAAGGTGCAGCACGTGTCTGCCGATGGCCAGGTCCAGGGCAGCGACCACATGATAGAATTTGGTTGTGTCGGACGAGGTCTGGCAGAGGTGAAACTGAGCCTCCGCGTGGCTGACGCAGGTCTCCAGCTCCTGAACCCAGAATTCATGGAGTTTCGCGGCTAAGGCGCTGATCACCCCAGGCTCACTCATGATGGGTTCAAAGACGTTTGATCCAATCAGGGTCACCAATTGTTGCATCAGCTACAGTGCTCCTGAAAGAACACACACAACCAGACAGTTTGAGCTCAGTGAGCAGACTAGTTTATTGCAGGCTGCTAAGCTGTACTTATACTCCCATCCTGGACCTGGCTGAAAACCATGCTGGAGGGCGCTGACGTCACCTGGGCATCACGTGGTCCCCCAGCTCGGGGCTTCTGAGCCCCGTGCTGGGAGGAAGGGAACACATCCAATGGCGCCATTTTGGCCGGCTGTCCCACCGCGTGGCTTACAAGCGGGGCTGGTTCGCCTGCCTGGTGGTGAGCCGCCACACATCACACATTCTGGGTGATTTGCAGACAATGCAATTTGATTTTTTTAATACTTTATTTCTCAATTTTTCACCAAAATAATAATTGTATTACATTCAACTGTAAATTATTTTTAAAAATTAAACATGTGGTATTATCCTCCCATCCCCCTCAACCCACCCTCCCAACATCCCCCCCACTCCTAAAAAAATAAATAAACTGGAGAATGCCAAGAACATAAAGCATTCCTGGAGAAATATCTATTGGGATGTCTGGGAATGGACCAAGCGTTTGGCCTTCACGTCCAAAGGCAGGCTGTGTGCTCGTAGAAAGTCTGCGCCGAGAAGTGATGTGTCCACAGTGGCTCGAATGAAATTCCACTAGAAATTTTCTCTGCCGAGTTGTTTTTGGACATTGTGCGTGACAAAGGTCTTGATGGCAGTCTTTTTTGTCGCCCAGAGGGTGGGACCTTGTGGGTATGTTCGTCTCTTCAGGGCGATTGGTGGGATGACACTGAGTTCAGCACCCGTGCCGGCCATTAGCCTTGTCAGTAATGTTCAAGAGGCTATTGGTGAGGTCAGCCACCTTGTCCATGAGCGGCGGCTGGCCTGGGCATTTTCTGAAAATGAGCAGGGCTGGCTGCATCTTCACGCTCGAGCCCATCGATGTTGCTGATAAAGACAACAGCTAACGTTCAGTGCCTCTGCTAATTTGATGGGGCGCGGTTGTGCTCGGTTCGGGTGAAATCAGTTCTGCTGCCCCACATGAGGATGAGTCAATCGGTTCATGGCGGTCTCATTTTCATGTTTCATGTGCACAGCGCATCAGCTCTGGCCGTGACCTTACGTGGGTCTGAGAAATCTTCGTCCGTCAACGGCAGTTGTATGTCATCTGGCATCTGTTCCAAGAAAGCCTACTCAGACATGAGGCATGACTTGTGGCCCTCTGCTCGTGCGACCATCTCATCCATCAGGGCACATGGTGTTCTGTCTCCTTAGCTGTGCAGGTGCATCAGCCTGGCAGCGCACTGTCGTCTGAACAGGCCGAAAGCCCTCAAGAGGAGTTTGTTGAGGGCTGGGTATTTCCTTCCTCCGGGGATCGTGTATCAGGTCGTCCACACTGGCCGCGGTCTCTTGGTCCAGGGAACTGACGACATGGTAGAACGTTGTCGAGTCAGACGTGATCTGCCGGAGGTGAAATCGTGCTTCCGCTTGCCTGAACCAAGTGCGTGGGCGAAGCGTCCAGAGGTTGGCAATTTCATAGCCACTGCGTTGACTGCTGCAGCATCCATGGTGTGGAGTCCAGAATCGTCTGGACTCGTCGGGGTCACCAATTGTAGCGGTAGCTACAAGGAGAAATGAAATAAGGAGATGACTTTGTTAGTCGCTTGCACTTCCAACAGTTTATATTGGAAAATTCCCATGCTGCACCTTATCAGGTGGCCCGTAAGTGCCGCCCACACAGGGGCGGTGATGTAACGACGCAGCCAAGTGCATCTGCATGGCCCGTTTGAGCTGGGGAGAAGATGCGCCCAGCAGTAACATCTTGACACGGCTACACTGCTGCTGCGGCCGTAACAGTGCAGAGCCGATTCGACTGCGTCTCGATGTGTGCCGCTACAGCTATACATTTCCGAGCAACTGCTGAAGCAATTGACACAAATTCAATGTGATAAATATTTCAATTTAATTTTGGCCTCATAACCTTAATCTTTCTTTGGCTTGGCTTCGCGGACGAAGATTTATGGAGGGGTAATGTCCACGTCAGCTGCAGGCTCGTTTGTGGCTGACAAGTCCGATGCAGGACAGGCAGACACGGTTGTAGCGGTCGCAAGGGAAAATTGGTGGGTTGGGGTTGGGTGTTGGGTTTTTCCTCCTTTGTCTTTTGTCAGTGAGGTGGGCTCTGCGGTCTTCTTCAAAGGAGGTTGCTGCCGGCCAAACTGAGAGGCGCCAAGATGCACGGTTTGAGGCGATATCGGCCCACTGGCGGTGGTCAATGTGGAAGGCACCAAGAGATTTCTTTAGGCAGTCCTTGTACCTCTTCTTTGGTGCACCTCTGTCTCGGTGGCCAGTGGAGAGCTCGCCATATAACACCATCTTGGGAAGGCGATGGTCCTCCATTCTGGAGACGTGACCTACCCAGCACAGTTGGATCTTCAGCAGCGTCGGCCTCTGCCATATCGAGTACTTCGATGTTGGAGATGAAGTCGCTCCAATGAATGTTGAGGATGGAGCAGAGACAACGCTGGTGGAAGCGTGATGCCGGTAGAGGACCCATGATTCGGAGCCAAACAGGAGTGTGGGTATGACAATGGCTCTGTATACGCTAATCTTTGTGAGGTTTTTCAGTTCGTTGATTTTCCAAACTCTTTTGTGTAGTCTTCCAAAGGCGCTATTTGCCTTGGCGAGTCTGTTGTCTATCTCGTTGTCGATCCTTGCATCCGATGAAATGGTGCAGCTGAGATAGGTAAACTGCTTGATCATTTTGAGTTTTGTGTGCCCGATGGAGATGTGGGGGGGCTGGTAGTCATGGTGGGGAGCTGGCTGATGGAGGACCTCAGTTTTCTTCAGGCTGACTTCCAGGCCAAACATTTTGGCAGTTTCCGCAAAACAGGACGTCAAGCGCTGAAGAGCTGGCTCTGAATGGGCAACTAAAGCGGCATCGTCTGCAAAGAGTAGTTCACGGACAAGTTGCTCTTGTGTCTTGGTGTGAGCTTAATATTACTCGGTAAAAATAACATGAAGGCCTGTGAAAATTACGTACCCCAATCCAAAATTGTCTAACTTTAGGACATTGCCAAGTTGAATGCAAAAATGTTCCAATCTCAGGTTCACATCGAAAACATTAATCCGATACGGCAGGATTTAATCTATTTGATTTTTGTGGAGTCAAATAGAACTGATGTAAAAAATGATATTGAACCAACCTATATCTTAGTCAGATTATTTACACAAATCCATCCAATCCTTTTCGCTTATTTGAGAATTTAAATCTATTTCCCGTCTTCATCTAGATTTATTCACTCCAGTTTTTGGGGCCTTAGATTGAAGCAAGTTATACATTACTGAAATAAATTTATTTCCAGCAGGATAACAAATCAGTAATTCTAATTCACTTTGATTAGGTAACATCAAAGTAAGACCTATTTTTAAAGATAAAAAAGCTTTAACTTGGTAATAACAAGATAATTCTTTCAAAGATTTCAATCTCACATCCTCAAAACTAATTTTCTTAATACCCTTCCATCTCCAAATCCTCCAGAATTGGTTGTCTATTGAAAAAGGAAAATGCCTATTTCAATATTAAACCTTTCATGCGAATTTCATTATCAACTCAATCAAATGTTTCAAAATAGATGATTCCCCACTTCCAAATAAAGCTTAGGATTCCATTTGTAAATAAAATCTTGGGGATCCGTATTCCCTATTGCATTAAATTCAACAGAAACCCAAGCTGGAATATCATCTAAATTATACAATATATTTATAAATCTTAATTGAGCTGCTTTTCAAAATTCTTAAAATGAGGAAGACACAAACCACACCCCCCCCCCCCCCCCACCAACTCATATTTCCAAGTCAATTTTTCCAAAGAAACCCTGGGCATTTTATCTTTACATAATTTCCGAACCGCCATATTTAAATCCTGACAATGCAATTCTCCAAAACACCACAACCATTCCTTAATTGGGCAACACTTCTCCTAAATATTGGCAACATTTATGCTGGCATTGCTCGGACACCCTAATCAGAGTGACCCACAGTCGCCAGGAGTGGGTGCTGCCACGCGAGCCATCATTCAAGTAAATGGCTCGCGAGACTATCTTGTGACTTGAAGTCAAGCTGGTGTAAATACGATCAATAACTCTCTCTCTGTTTTGTGCAAAGAATCTTGCATATAAGAACGAAAGAGAGTTGGAGTGTGGTTTGGTGAAACTCTGTGTCCTTCATTAATTCTCTGAGTCAACTCAAAGTGGGAGTTCGATTCCTCATCTACGTGTGCAGCCCAGACAGTTTGGGCACAGTTACACCAGGTGTACACATTGCCCAAAGCCTTTGGGATCAGCATTGTGGTGCACACAATAATCACGTCAAATAGGATGGAGTGATTAAACACCTTCAATGACCAAAAACCTGAGCATTACTGATACACGACTGGGCCAGGTTCCATGAACAGAAGCAAGAGGGGGCTAGTCCGGGAAATCCAGGGTGGAGCTAAGGGAGAGGTTGGAGAAGGTCAGGAAGATATGGACTGGCCAGTCCATACATCTATATCAAAGCCTTGCACCACTTCTTTGAGATAAAACCCAACGAGGTGATGTGGCGACACAGAGCACATACTGTACTTTATGACATACATAGTTCATAGTGTCCATCACAAGTTCAGCCTGTCGGGTGGTCTTGTGATCCTCTGTGGCTTCCGAGGCACTGGGCCCTCCCAATTTTGTGCCAGCTCCCCTTCTCGCTTCAGTCTGTATACGGACCTGAATCATTAACTGACCATCTCTCTCCATGGACACTGCCTAACCTGCTGAGTTCCTCCAGCTTCATTCTTTATTCCTCGTTCTGGTGGTCCTTCACCTAAAGGCAGAATAGGCTCACGGGGAGAAACGGCCTCCTGCTCCTACTTTGTTCTGTGTTGGGGAAAACCTATTCTAAATCCTCGTTCACTCCTTGAGGTGATCGGTCCTTGGCATCTGTTGGCCCTTGTACAGAACAAAGGCCACTCTTCTGCCTCTCACCCTGAAAGGACTCAGTTCAACCTTGTGCCATTTGGGGGATTAGCATTGGGGGAGTGGGTTTGTTGGGGGATCAGGGATAAGTTAAAGGTTATCTGCCCTCTCATTTCAACTGAATCCACACAGACCTGCATCATTCTGTGTCATATTAAGCCCTGACCACACAAATCCCCCCATTCACTTTCCAATTTGATGAAGGGTGCAGAATATTAGCTGGATCTTGTTCTGATAATTCTGATGAAGACATCATCACACAGATTTTGCCAGGAAGCTAGGAGAGAGAGTGACCAAGGACATTTCAGACAGGAATCAATTCTCAATTCCTCGACTGAGTCTCATATCCTAATGCCTGCCTCATCTCTAAAACAATAGTGCGAATTGACTACAGCTGGAGCCAGTTTCAGCTGCATTCCACGTCAAGAATCAGTCTGCAGAAGCAGAAACAGCCCTATGGAATGTTCTTTCAGATGGCAGCCTGAAAGGGACAGCTGCAGGAGAGGCGCCTCAGAGCGCACTCCAGTTCCTGTCAGCGCAGGACATCAGGGAAGGTGCGGCTGGCACAGGATGTTGGGGCAGGGGAGGCTGTCAGGCAGCAGTGATGGGTGGTGTCGGGCGCGGTGATGGGGGCTCTCGGGTGAGGTGAATGGGGCTGTCGGACACAGGAAGGATGGGTTGTCGGGCACGAGGAGGGGGGCTGTTAGGCGCGGGGATTTGGGTCCCTGGCTGATTATCATCAGGCGGCTGCATTCAGGGTCCTCGGGGGAATTGCTCAGACACGGAGATCATACCTCCCGAAGGAAGATTGGTAAGTACTCCTCCGAGCCGCATCAGGCTCTTTCACATGGCCTCCTTACAGCCGCATTCGGATAGAATATGTGACTTTACATCGGGGGTATTCTGGCCACCTGAAGGAGGCTCATCAGGCCTGATCCAAAGGCTGCAATAAGCCTTCAGCACCACTCAGTCCCAGAATGGCAGTTTCTGCTTTGAACTGTTAGCCACCATTGTCAACTTCAAGAATTAAAAATTCCTATGAAATTAGACATTTACATGTGTAAATTGGAAACCAGAAATCAGACAGGCAAAGAATGATTACCAATGTGTACTGTGAGCAACCCTTCCAGATTTCTGTTGAAATTTTGTAGACCAGAAGGATGTTCTTAATTATAATGGGCACATGAGATTAAATTGCCAACAACAAATCCTTTCTATGTCTTGAGGAAGAGGATGTGCAAAATGTAAAGCAGAAGCTGTACTAATACCTTCCAAGAAATGTTATCCAATTTGTTGGCAGGAAAATGTCTTAAAAGCTCTACCATGTGAGTGTGTTCTTTAACTGCCGTTCAAACATTGATAGTGAGGTGAGTCTGTTCACCCACCACTGGTACCCCTCATTCCTGCTGGCATGACTCAATAAAGACTGTGTTTTAGAGTTTGTGGTTTGTTACTGTACCTTTTTGTACCTTGACAGGAAATCGACTTCAACAAGGGTGAGAAAAAAAAACACTCAAACCCCTTACATGGTGACAGATTTGAACCTGGGTCACTGTCACTAAGAACATTCTTCCATACATGCCAAGATCAAAATTCAATTGATTGTCATGGTATAAAGTGCAATATTACACAAAATTCACTTCATTCAGTCATAAAGCAGACAGAGTCACATCAGCAGGAAGTTAGACATAGTGTTCCTTGCAGTTAAGAGGAAAAGAGAATTCCCTGAGTCCCCTACAGCCCCCAAACACAGCCCTTGCCCACAAACACCCAGCCCCCTGCCCCCAAAATCCAGCGCAAACCATCAAATGCAGTTGCCTTGTTTAGAAAAGGTAATGGGGAGAATCTTGGGAATTATAGACCAGTTAGGATCTATGAGCATTTGCAGAAGTACAGACTTCTCAAGGTCAGTCAGCATGGCTTTGTGATGGGAAGGTCATGCCTCATGAGTCTAAATGAGTTTTATTTGAGTGGGGTAACAAAGGAAATGAATGAGGGTCGTGTGGTAGATGTGGTCTACATGGATTTTATCAAGAATTTGACGAGACTCATTAGAAAGCAATTTGGCAAAGGATCAGGGTAACTTTGGCTGTGGATAAAAAATTGTCTTGTTGGAAGAAAGCAGAGAGGAGTGGAGTGCCACATGGATCTGTTCTGGGACCCCTGCTCTTGATGATTTTTATAAATGACCTGGATGAAGAGGCAGAAGATGGGTCAGTATGTCTGCAGATGATGTGAAGGTTGGAGGAGTTGTGGATGATGCTGAAGGTTGTCGAAGGATAAGGATTTCAATCCAGGTAAGTGTGAGGTGATGCATTTTGGAAGGACAAACCAGAAGGCTGGGTACAAGGTTACCAGTCGGTTACATGAGTGAGGATAAACAGAGGGACTTTGGGGTTCAAATCCAAACATCCCTCAAGGTTGCCGCTCAGGTTGATAAGATAGTTATGAAGGCCAATGGGATGATGAGCTTCATTAAACTTTTCTACGTTGTCGTGCGTGAAAGTGAGGCCATTTTGGCAAGAAAGCGCAGAAAAATTAACCACGATCACAGCAGTGACCTCCACGTGAGACCTGACAATCTCTTCATTGAAACAAGCGACAACTTGACCAAATATCTAATCTCATTTATAAAAATAGCACTGGCCTTCGCGAAGAGATGTATCACGATCAACTGGATGTCCGATAGCACGTTGGGCTGTGGAAACGAACTTCAGTTACCTACGGGAAAAAAAAATCACATAAACGTGACCCTTTGGTAAAGGTCTGTCAGCTGTACCTGGACCACATAGGGGCCCAGACACTAATACAAATGAACAATAAAAGGGGATGAAAGTAACCATTATATAGACCAAAACCAAGTTTCCCCAACTGGACTCATCGACTTGTAATCTCTGAAAATGTGGATATGAAAACAAACTGCAACAGAGAGAAAAAAATTCAAAGTGCAAAAGGGAGAGTCTTTAAATGAGTCCCTGAATGTGTGTTGAGTCTCGTGGTGAAGGGGTAGCAGCTGTTCCTGAACCTGGCTATACCTCTTCCCTGATGGGAGCAGTGAGAACAGAGCGGGTGATGTGGATCCTTGATTGCTGCTGCTCTCTGACAGCAGCGTTCCCTGCAAATGTTCTCAATGGTGGAGGGTTCTGGGCGGTGTCCGTACTTTTGCAGAGCTTTTTGCTCAGGGGTATTGGTGTCACAAGACAATAGCTCAAACCCTCTACAAACTGAACCGTTCTCCCCTCACACCCGTAACCCACTATTTTTCTTGCATCAATGTGCCTGTCTAAATGTTAAAGGTCCCTATTATTCCAGACTCCACTATCCTGCCCGGCCATGCGCTCCAGGCATCCGCAGCCTTGTGGGTCCCCGTCCCCACTCAGCCTTCGGGGTCCCCGTCTCCCCTCAGCATTCTGGGTCCCTGTCCCCGTCCCCCCTTAGCCTTCTTGGTCCCAGACCCGTCCCCCCTCAGCCTTTTGGGTCCCCGTCCCCCCTCAGCCTTCTGGGTCCCCGTCCCCACTCAGCCTTCTGGGTCCAAGTCCCCCCAGAGCCTTCTGGGTCCCCATCCCCCCTCAGCCTTCTTGGTCCCCGTCCCCCCTCAGCCTTCTGGGTCCCCGACCCGTCCCACCTCAGCCTTATGGGTCCCCGTCCCCCGTCAGCATTCTGGGACCCCGTCCCCGTCCTCCTCAGCCTTCTGGGTCCCCGCCCCCCTCAGCCTTCTGAGTCCCCGTCCCCATCAGCCTTCTGGGTCCCCGTCCCCCCTCAGCCTTCTGGGTCCCCGTCCCCCCTCCGCCGTCTGGTTCCCCGTCCCCCCTCAGCCTTCTGGGTCCCCGTCCCTGTCCCTGCTCAGCCTTCTGGGTCCCTGTCCCTGCTCAGCCTTCTGAGTCCATGTCCCCCCTCAGCCTTCTGGGTCCCCGTCCCCACTCAGCCTTCTGGGTCCCCGTCGCCCCTCAGCCTAATGGGTCCCGGTCCCCGTTCTTCCTCAGCCTTGTGGGTCCCGGTCCCCGTCACCCCTCAGCCTTCTGGGTCGCCGTCCCCCCTCAGCCTTCTGGGTCGCCGTCCCCCCTCAGCCTTCTGGGTCCCCGTCCCCCCTCAGCCGTCTGGTTCCCCGTCCCCCCTCAGCCTTCTGGGTCCCCGTCCCTGTCCCTGCTCAGCCTTCTGGGTCCCTGTCCCTGCTCAGCCTTCTGGGTCCCCGTCCCCCCTCAGCCTTCTGGGTCCCCGTCCCCCCTCAGCCTTCTGGGACCCGTCCCCCCTCAGCCTTCTGGGTCCCCGTCCCCGCTGAGCCTTCTGGATCCCCGTCCCCCCTCAGCCTTCTGGGTCCCCCCCTCAGCCTTCTGGGTCCCCGTCCCCCAACAGCCTTCTGAGTCCATGTCCCCCCTCAGCCTTCTGGGTCCCCGTCCCCCCTCAGCCTTCTGGGTCCACGTCCCCCCTCAGCCTTCTGGGTCCCCGTCCCCCCTCAGGCTTCTGGGTCCCCGTCCCCCCTCAGCCTTCTGGGTCCCCGTCCCCCCTCAGCCTTCTGGGTCCCGGTCCCCGTCCCCCCTCAGCCTTCTGGGTCCCGGTCCCCGTCCCCCCTCAGCCTTCTGGGTCCCGGTCCCCGTCCCCCCTCAGCCTTCTGTGTCCCGGTCCCCGTCCCCCCTCAGCCTTGTGGGTCCCCGTCCCCCCTCAGCCTTGTGGGTCCCCGTCCCCCCTCAGCCTTGTGGGTCCCCGTCCCCCCTCAGCCTTGTGGGTCCCCGTCCCCCCTCAGCCTTGTGGGTCCCCGTCCCCCCTCAGCCTTGTGGGTCCCCGTCCCCCCTCAGCCTTGTGGGTCCCCGTCCCCCCTCAGCCTTGTGGGTCCCCGTCCCCCCTCAGCTTTGTGGGTCCCCGTCCCCCCTCAGCCTTCTGGGTCCCCGTCCCTCCCTCAGCCTTCTGGGTCCCCGTCCCCCCTCAGCCTTCAGGGTCCCCGTCCCCCCTCAGCCTTCTGGATCCCCGTCCCCTCTCAGCCTTCTGGGTCCCCGTCCACGTCCCTCCTCAGCCTTCTGGGTCCCCGTCCCCCCTCAGCCATCTGGGTCCCGGTCCCCCCTCAGCCTTCTGGGTCCCCGTCCCACCTCAGCCTTATGGGTCCCCGTCCCCCGTCAGCATTCTGGGACCCCGTCCCCGTCCTCCTCAGCCTTCTGGGTCCCCGCCCCCCTCAGCCTTCTGAGTCCCCGTCCCCCTCAGCCTTCTGAGTCGCCGTCCCCCCTCAGCCTTCTGGGTCCCCGTCCCACCTCAGCCTTCTGGGTCCCCGTCCCCCCTCAGCCTTCTGGGTCCCCGTCCCCCCTCAGCCTTCTGGGTCCCCGTCCCCCCTCAGCCTTCTGGGTCCCCATCCCCCCTCAGCCTTCTGGGTCCCCGACCCCCCTCAGCCTTGATGAGCTTCATTAAACTTTTCTACGTTGTCAAATAGAACTGATGTAAAAAATTATATTGAACCAAACTATATCTTAGTCATATTATTTACACAAATCCATCCAATCCTTTTCGCTTATTTGAGAATTTAAATCTATTTCCCATCTTCATCTAGATTTATTCACTCCAGTTTTGGAGGTCTTAGATTGAAGCAAGTTATACATTACTGAAATAAATTTATTTCCAGCAGGATAACAAATCAGTAATTCTAATTCACTTTGATTAGGTAACATCAAAGTAAGACCTATTTTTACAGATAAAAAAGCTTTAACTTGGTAATAACAAGATAATTCTTTCAAAGATTTCAATCTCACATCCTCAAAACTAATTTTCTTAATACCCTTCCATCTCCAAATCTTCCAGGATTGGTTGTCTATTGAAGAAGGAAAATGCCTATTTCAATATTAAACCTTTCATGCCAATTTCATTATCAACTCAATCAAATGTTTCAAAATAGATGATTCCCCACTTCCAAATAAAGCTTAGGATTCCATTTGTAAATAAAATCTTGGGGATTCGTATTCCCTATTGCATTAAATTCAACAGAAACCCAAGCTGGAATATCATCTAAATTATTCAATATATTTATAAATCTCAATTGAGCTGCTTTTCAAAATTCTTAAAATGAGGAAGACACAAACCACACCCACCCCCCCCCCACCCCCCACCAACTCATATTTCCAAGTCAATTTTTCCAAAGAAACCCTGGGCATTTTATCTTTACATAATTTCCGAACCGCCATATTTAAATCCTGACAATGCAATTTGTTGAGCTCCTTGTTTATAAACTAACGGTTGAAATACATCTGACATAAAATTCTTTCCCTGATCTGATTTCATTTCTTGAGGCAAACCAAACCAATTGAAAAAATTTTTCTCGAGCCCCAGACACAGTGTTTGCTTTAATGATCCCAAGTGGTATGGCTTCTGTACACCTGGAAACATCCAAGCTAACTCATCAAGAATACAGGTACAATATTTTACCTCAGTAATTTAATTTACTAAGACATTTTTATATACGAGAAATATTAAATTAATATTAAAGGTTAACACAACTCCGTGACATATCTGAATAGTCAAGGTATTAAAGGTGAGTGGGAGAATGGATCAGTTCATGATGGAATGGACACAATGGGCCAAATGGCCTACTTCTGCTCCTGTATCTTATTGTATCATATTTTACAAAGCACAGATGTTTTTTTCAACCCCAATTTGAAAATCACAGTTTTGGCTTTTGAAATGAAAATTGCACACATTTTTGCACAGTAAAGATGTCGGTTTTGACCCAAAAACAGGACCTATTTTGAAAAATACAACTTTTGTCCCTTTTTAGCAAAGCACTCCATACTTTCCTTCAAAACACAACCTTCAGTTTTTGTTTATTAGAACCTCCACTTCTCCCAGAACAACCATTGTACACAAATTCTCCAAAACACCACAACCATTCCTTAATTGGGCAACACTTCTCCTAAATATTGGTAACATTTATGCTGGCATTGCTCGGACGCCCTAATCAGAGTGACCCACAGTCGCCAGGAGTGGGTGCTGCCACGCGAGCCATCATTCAAGTAAATGGCTCGCGAGACTATCTTGTGACTTGAAGTCAAGCTGGTGTAAATACGATCAATAACTCTCTCTCTGTTTTGTGCAAAGAATCTTGCATATAAGAACGAAGAGAGTTGGAGTGTGGTTTGGTGAAACTCTGTGTCCTTCATTAATTCTCTGAGTCACCTCAAAGTGGGAGTTCGATTCCTCATCCACGTGTGCAGCCCAGACAGTTTGGGCACAGTTACACCAGGTGAACACATTGCCCAAAGCCTTTGGGATCAGCATTGTGGTGCACACAATAATCACGTCAAATAGGATGGAGTGATTAAACACCTTCAATGACCAAAAACCTGAGCATTACTGATACACGACTGGGCCAGGTTCCATGAACAGAAGCAAGAGGGGGCAAGTCCGGGAAATCCAGGATGGAGCTAAGGGAGAGGTTGGAGAAGGTCAGGTAGATATGGACTGGCCAGTCCATACATCTATATCAAAGCCTTTCACCACTTCTTTGAGATAAAACCCAACGAGGTGATCTGGCGACACAGAGCACGTACTGTACTTTATGACATACATAGTTCATAGTGTCCATCACAAGTTCAGCCTGTCGGGTGGTCTTGTGATCCTCTGTGGCTTCCGAGGCACTGGGCCCTCCCAATTTTGTGCCAGCTCCCCTTCTCGCTTCAGTCTGTGTACGGACCTGAATCATTAACTGACCATCTCTCTCCATGGACACTGCCTAACCTGCTGAGTTCCTCCAGCTTCATTCTTTATTCCTCATTCTGGTGGTCCTTCACCTAAAGGCAGAATAGGCTCACGGGGAGAAACAGCCTCCTGCTCCTACTTTGTTCTGTGTTGGGGAAAACCTATTCTAAATCCTCGTTCACTCCTTGAGGTGATCGGTCCTTGGCATCTGTTGGCCCTTGTACAGAACAAAGGCCACTCTTCTGCCTCTCACCCTGAAAGGACTCAGTTCAACCTTGTGCCATTTGGGGGATTAGCATTGGGGGAGTGGGTTTGTTGGGGGATCAGGGATAAGTTAAAGGTTATCTGCCCTCTCATTTCAACTGAATCCACACAGACCTGCATCATTCTGTGTCATATTAAGCCCTGACCACACAACTCCCCCCATTCACTTTCCAATTTGATGAAGGGTGCAGAATATTAGCTGGATCTTGTTCTGATAATTCTGATGAAGACATCATCACACAGATTTTGCCAGGAAGCTAGGAGAGTGTCCAAGGACATTTCAGACAGGAATCAATTCTCAACTCCACGACTGAGTCTCATATCCTAATGCCTGCCTCATCTCTAAAACAATAGTGCGAATTGACTACAGCTGGAGCCAGTTTCAGCTGCATTCTATGTCAAGAATCAGTCTGCAGAAGCAGAAACAGCCCTATGGAATGTTCTTTCAGATGGCAGCCTGAAAGGGAAAGCTTCAGGAGAGGCGCCTCAGAGCGCACTCCAGTTCCGGTCAGCGCAGGACATCAGGGCAGGTGCGGCTGGCACAGGATGTTGGGGCAGGGGAGGCATGGGTGGTGTCGGGAGCAGTGATGGGGGCTCTCGGGTGAGGTGAATGGGGCTGTCGGACGCGGGAAGGGTGGGTTGTCGGGCATGAGGAGAGGGGCTGTCAGGCGTGGGGATTTGGGTCCCTGGCTGATTATCATCAGGCGGCTGCATTCAGGTTCCTCGGGGGAATTGCTCAGACACGGAGATCATACCTCCCGAAGGAAGATTGGTAAGTACTCCTCCGAGCCGCATCTGCTCTTTCACATGGCCTCCTTACAGCCGCATTCGGGCAGAATATGTGACTTTACATCGGGGGTATTCTGGCCACCTGAAGGAGGCTCATCAGGCCTGATCCAAAGGCTGCAAGAAGCCTTCAGCACCACTCAGTCCCAGAATGGCTGTTTCTGCTTTGAACTGTTAGCCACCATTGTCAACTTCAAGAATTAAAAATTCCTATGAAATTAGACATTACATGTGTAAATTGGAAACCAGAAATCAGACAGGCAGAGAATGATTACCAATGTGTGCTGTGAGCAACCCTTCCAGATTTCTGTTGAAATTTTGTAGACCAGAAGGATGTTCTTAATTATAATGGGCACATGAGATTAAATTGCCAACAACATATCCTTTCTGTGTCTTGAGGAAGAGGATGTGCAAAATGTAAAGCAGAAGCTGTACTAATACCTTCCAAGAAATGTTATCCAATTTGTTGGCAGGAAAATGTCTTAAAAGCTCTACCATGTGAGTGTGTTCTTTAACTGCCGTTCAAACATTGATAGTGAGGTGAGTCTGTTCACCCACCACTGGTACCCCTCATTCCTGCTGGCATGACTCAATAAAGACTGTGTTTTAGAGTTTGTGGTTTGTTACTGTATCTTTTTGTACCTTGACAGGAAATCGACTTCAACAAGGGTGAGAAAAAAAAAACACTCAAACCCCTTACATGGTGACAGATTTGAACCTGGGTCACTGTCACTAAGAACATTCTTCCAAACATGCCAAGATCAAAATTCAATTGATTGTCATGGTATAAAGTGCAATATTACACAAAATTCACTTCATTCAGTCATAAAGCAGACAGAGTCACATCAGCAGGAAGTTAGACATAGTGTTCCTTGCAGTTAAGAGGAGAAGAGAATTCCGAGTCACCTACAGCCCCCAAACCCAGCCCTTGCCCACAAACACCCAGCCCCCTGCCCCCAAAATCCAGCGCAAACCATCAAATGCAGTCGCCTTGTTTAGAAAAGGTAATGGGGAGAATCTTGGGAATTATAGACCAGTATAGGATCTATGAGCATTTGCAGAAGTACAGACTTCTCAAGGTCAGTCAGCATGGCTTTGTGATGGGAAGGTCATGCCTCATGAGTCTAAATGAGTTTTATTTGAGTGGGGTAACAAAGGAAATGAATGAGGGTCGTGTGGTAGATGTGGTCTACATGGATTTTAGCAAGAATTTGACGAGACTCATCAGAAAGCAATTTGGCAAAGGATCGGGGTAACTTTGGCTGTGGATAAAAAATTGTCTTGTTGGAAGAAAGCAGAGAGGAGTGGAGTGCCACAAGGATCTGTTCTGGGACCCCTGCTCTTGATGATTTTTACAAATGACCTGGATGAAGAGGCAGAAGATGGGTCAGTATGTCTGCAGATGATGTGAAGGTTGGAGGAGTTGTGGATGAAGCTGAAGGTTGTCGAAGGATAAGGAGTTCAATCCAGGTAAGTGTGAGGTGATGCATTTTGGGAGGACAAACCAGAAGGCTGGGTACAAGGTTACCAGTCGGTTACATGAGTGAGGCTAAACAGAGGGACTTTGGGGTTCAAATCCAAACATCCCTCAAGGTTGCCACTCAGGTTGATAGGATAGTTATGAAGGCCAATGGGATGATGAGCTTCATTAAACTTTTCTACGTTGTCGTGCGTGAAAGTGAGGCCATTTTGGCAAGAAAGCGCAGAAAAATTAACCACGATCACAGCAGTGACCTCCACGTGAGACCTGGAGCAATCTCTTCATTGAAACAAGCGACAACTTGACCAAATATCTAATCTCATTGATAAAAATAGCACTGGCCTTCGCGAAGAGATGTATCATGGTCAACTGGATGTCCGATAGCACGCTGGGCTGTGGAAATGAACTGCAGTTACCTATGGAAAAAAAAAAATCACATAAACGTGACCCTTTGGTAAAGGTCTGTCAGCTGTACCTGGACCACATAGGGGCCCAGACACTAATATAAATGAACAATAAAAGGAGTTAAAAGTAACCATGATATAGACCAAAACCAAGTTTCCCCAACTGGACTCATCTACTTGAAGTCTCTGAAAATGTGGAAATGAAAACAAACTGCAATAGAGAGAGAAAAAATTCAAAGTGCAAAAGGGAGAGTCTTTAAATGAGTCCCTGAATGTGTGTTGAGTCTCGTGGTGAAGGAGTAGCAGCTGTTCCTGAACCTGGCTATACCTCTTTCCTGATGGGAGCAGTGAGAACAGAGCGGGTGATGTGGATCCTTGATTGCTGCTGCTCTCTGACAGCAGCGTTCCCTGCAAATGTTCTCAATGGTGGAGGGTTTTTACCTGAGATGTCCAGGGCGGTGTCCAAGACAATAGCTCAAACCTTCTACAAACTGAACCTTTCCCCCCTCACACCCGTAAAACACTATTTTTCTCGCATCAATGTGCCTGTCTAATTGTTAAAGGTCCCTATTATTCCAGACTCCACTATCCTGCCCGGCCATGCGCTCCAGGCATCCGCAGCCTTGTGGGTCCCTGTTCCCGTCCCCACTCAGCCTTCTGGGACCCAGACCCGTCCCACCTCAGCATACTGGGTCCCCTTCCCCCCCTTAGCCTTCAGGGTCCCAGACCCGTCCCCCCTCAGCCTTTTGGGTCCCCGTCCCCCCTGAGCATTCTGGGTCCCCGTCCCCCCTGAGCCTTCTGGGTCCCCGTCCCCCCTGAGCCTTCTGGGTCACCGTCCCCCCTGAGCCTTCTGGGTCCCCGTCCCCCCTGAGCCTTCTGGGTCCCCGTCCCCCCTGAGCCTTCTGGGTCCCCGTCCCCCCGAGCCTTCTGGGTCCCCATCCCCCCTCAGCCTTCTGGGTCCCCATCCCCCCTCAGCCTTCTGTGTCCCCGTCCCCCCTCAGCCTTCTGGGTCCCCGTCCCCCCTCAGCCTTCTGGGTCCCCGTCCCTCCTCAGCCTTCAGGGTCCCCGTCCCCCCTCAGCCTTCAGGGTCCCCATCCCTCCTCAGTCTTCTGGGTCCCCGTCCCCGTCCCCCCTCAGCCTTCTGGCTCCCCGTCCCTCCCTCAGCCTTCTGGGTCCCCGTCCCCCCTCAGCCTTCAGGGTCCCCGTCCCCCCTCAGCCTTCAGGGTCCCCGTCCCCCCTCAGCCTTCTGGATCCCCGTCCCCTCTCAGCCTTCTGGGTCCCCGTCCACGTCCCTCCTCAGCCTTCTGGGTCCCCGTCCCCCCTCAGCCATCTGGGTCCCCGTCCCCATCCCTCCTCAGCCTTCTGGGTGCCCGTCCCTCCTCAGCCTTCTGGGTCCCCATCCCCCCTCAGCCTTCTGGGTCCCGGTCCCCCCTCAGCCTTCTGGGTCCCCATCCCACCTCAGCCTTCTGGGTCCCCATCCCACCTCAGCCTTCTGGGTCGCCGTCCTCCCTCAGCCTTTTGGGTCCCCGTCCCCCCTCAGCCGTCTGGGTCCCCGTCCTCCCTCAGCCTTCTGGATCCCCGTCCCTGCTCAGCCTTCTGGGTCCCCGTCCCTGCTCAGCCTTGTGGGTCCCCGTCCCCCCTCAGCCTTGTGGGTCCCCGTCCCCCCTCAGCCTTCTGGGTCCCCGTCCCCCCTCAGCCTTCTGGGTCCCCGTCCCCCCTCAGCCTTCTGGGTCCCCGTCCCCCCTCAGCCTTCTGGGTCCCCGTCCCCCCTCAGCCTTCTGGGTCCCCGTCCCCCCTCAGCCTTCTGCGTCCCCTTCCCCCCTCAGCCTTCTGGGTCCCCGTCCCCCCACAGCCTTCTGGGTCCGCGTCCCCCCTCAACCTTCTGGGTCCCGGTCCCCCCTCAGCCTTCTGGGTCCACGTCCCCCCTCAGCCTTCTGGGTCCCCGTCGCCCCTCAGCCTTCTGGGTCCCCGTCCCCCCTCAGCCTTCTGTGTCCCAGTCCCCCCTCAGCCTTCTGGGTCCCGGTCCCTGTCCCCCCTCAGCCTTCTGGGTCCCGATCCCCGTCCACCCTCAGCCTTCTGGGTCCCGGTCCCCGTTCCTCCTCAGCCTTGTGGGTCCCGTTCCCCGTCACCCCTCAGCCTTCTGGGTCCCCGTCTCCCATCAGCCTTCTGGGTCGCCGTCCCCCCTGAGCCTTCTGGGTCCCCGTCCCCCCTCAGCCGTCTGGTTCCCCGTCCCCCCTCAGCCTTCTGGGTCCCCGTCCCTGTCCCTGCTCAGCCTTCTGCGTCCCTGTCCCTGCTCAGCCTTCTGGGTCCCCGTCCCCCCTCAGCCTTCTGGGTCCCCGTCCCCCCTCAGCCTTCTGGGACCCGTCCCCCCTCAGCCTTCTGGGTCCCCGTCCCCCCTGAGCCTTCTGGATCCCCGTCCCCCCTCAGCCTTCTGGGTCCCCTTCCCCCCTCAGCCTTCTGGGTCCCCGTCCCCCCACAGCCTTCTGAGTCCATGTCCCCCCTCAGCCTTCTGAGTCCCCGTCCCCCCTCAGCCTTCTGGGTCCACGTCCCCCCTCAGCCTTCTGGGTCCCCGTCCCCCCTCAGCCTTCTGGGTCCCCGTCCCCCCTCAGCCTTCTGGGTCCCCGTCCCCCCTCAGCCTTCTGGGTCCCCGTCCCCCCTCAGCCTTCTGGGTCCCCGTCCCCCCTCAGCCTTCTGGGTCCCCGTCCCCCCTCAGCCTCTGGGTCCACGTCCCCCCTCAGCCTTCTGGGTCCCCGTCCCCCCTCAGCCTTCTGGGTCCCCGTCCCCCCTCAGCCTTCTGGGTCCCCGTCCCCCCTCAGCCTTCTGGGTCCCCGTCCCCCCTCAGCCTTCTGGGTCCCCTCCCCCCCTCAGCCTTCTGGGTCCCCGTCCCCCCTCAGCCTTCTGGGTCCCCGTCCCCCCTCAGCCTTCTGGGTCCCCGTCCCCCCTCAGCCTTCTGGGTCCCCGTCCCCCATCTGCCTTCTGGGTCACCGTCCCCCCTCAGCCTTCTGGGTCCCCGTCCCCCCTCAGCCTTTTGGGTCCCCGTCCCCCATCATCCTTCTGGGTCCCCGACCATCCTCAGCCTTCTGGGTCTGCGTCCCCGTCCCCCCCTCAGCCTTCTGGGTCCCCGTCCCCCCCCTCAGCCTTCTGGGTCCCCGTCCCCCCTCAGCCTTGTGTCCCAGTCCCCCCTCAGCCTTCTGGGTCCCCGTCCCCCCTCAGCCTTGTGGGTCCCCGTCCCTCCTCAGCCTTGTGGGTCCCCGTCCCTCCTCAGCCTTCTGGGTCCCCGACCCCCCTCATTCTCGCGGGCCCCGACCCCCCTCATTCTCGCGGGCCCCTACCCCCCCCTCAGCCTCGCGGGCCCCGACCCCCCCCCTCAGCCTCACGGACCCCGACCCCGCTCAACCTCGCGGGCCCCGACCCCCCTCAGCCTCGCGGCCCCCGACCCCCCCACCTCAGGCTCGCGGCCCCCGCCCCCCCCACCTCAAGCCCGCGGCCCCCGCCCCCCCCCCACCTCAGGCTCGCGGGCCCCGACCCCCCCTCAGCCTCGCGGGCCCCGACCCCCTCTCAGCCTCGCGGCCCCCGACCCCCCCACCTCAGGCTCGCGGCCCCCGCCCCCCCCCACCTCAGGCTCGCGGGCCCCGACCCCCCCCTCAGCCTCGCGGGCCCCGACCCCCCCTCAGCCTCGCGGGTCCCCGACTACCACACACCCTAATGTCACCCCGCCACAAACTCCCTCAGGGTTCCCCGGCCCCACCTCACAACCATCTCCCCGCCCGTTCCCCTCCGAGCTCCGGCCGCCCCGGACCCAAAGGGCGACCCATGGAAACTCCCTCCTCCCTGATCTCGCTCCCAAAATGCCCCGATTCCCGCCCCTGAAGCACCGACACGAACCTCTCCCGCTCGCGACCAACTGCTCCAAAGGCGGGAAAGATCAACAACATGGCGGCCCCCAGCGGTCGCTCTCGCGAGAGCTTGAGCCACCCCTCCACGGGATCTCTTCGCCAGCCCAGTCCCACTGGGGAAGGGGCCGAGAGCTGCCTCGGGCCTCCAGTCCATCTCCCCTTCAGGCTGCACATTTCCACACCAGGACCTGCCCCACATTCCCCCCCAAGAGTCCAGTCCATCCCACCTCCACCACCTTGGCCCAAAGCTCATTCCACGCTCCCACCCCCCTCTGAGGGAAGAAAATCCCCCTTCAATCTCAATCCATGTCCTCCTCTTTGAATCTCTTCCACTCTCCTTGGAAACAGCCTGTCCCCATGGACACGATCCGTCCCCCCTCACAATTTTCAAATCTTCCTCAATCTTCTACGCTCCAGGGAATAAAGTCCCAGCCTGTCCAACCTTCCCCTGGAACTCAAACCCCTGAAAGCCAGACCACCTTCTTGTCCCTCTCCTCGACGCGCTGTCTCATTCCTATCCTTCCTCTCCTCCAGCCACCCAAACGGCACACAACGTTCCCAAGTTGGCCTCACCCATGCCTCGTCCAACTTCCTCGTGGCCTCCCACCTCCTGCACTCAATCCTCTCATTTCTGAAGGCCAAAATACCGGAAGCTTTCTTCACTCCCCCCACCCACCCCCCATCTCCACATGGGACTCCACTTTCGGGCAGTTCTGTACCACAGTTCCTCAATCCCTTTGTTTGACAACACTCCTCAATGGTGTACCATTTAACATTCAAACTCTTACGTTTTAAGAATCAATTGCAGAGATCCATGGATGTGGGAAGTCAGGAGGGTTAGGGACTGGGTGCAGGTCGACGAGACTGGCAGAATGATATTTCACCATGGACGAGAAGGGCCGAAGGGTCCCTTTTCTTTGCTGTGGGGTTTCTAGGGTAGAGTTCACACCATTCTCAGGAAGGAGGATGAGCAGACAGATGTCATGGTCCACGGGTAGGAAAGGTGATGAGATCCTGCCAGGAGAGATGAGGGAGTTAAGTGCGAAGGTGAAGGGCACAACCAAGGGGTCTCTGTCTGTCTGTGTGCGTGTGTCACTACGTCTGTGTGTTTCTCTCTATGTCTCTGTGTGTCTCTCTGTGTCTGTGTGTGATTCTCTGTGTCTGTATGTGTCTCCGTGTGTGTCTCTCTCTCTCTGTCTGTCTATCGGTCTGTGTGTGTATCTGTGACTGTGTGATTCTCTGTGTCTGTGTGTCTCTCTGTGTCTGTGTGTGTCTCTCTGTGTCTGTTTGTGTGTCTCTGTCTGTCTCTTTGTGTGTCACTGTCTGTCTCTTTGTGTGTCACTGTCTGTGTCTCTTTGTTTGTCACTGTCTGTGTGTGTGTCTCTCTCCCTGTGTCACAATGTGTGTCTCTCTGTGTCTGTATGTGTGTGTCTCTGTGTCTGTTTGTGTGTCTCTGTGTCTGTTTGTGTGTCTCTGTCTGTGTCTCTTTGTGTGTCTCTCTGTCTGTGTCTCTCTCCGTCTGTTTGTGTGTGTTTCTCTCTCTCTGTGTCGCTGTCTATGTGTCTCTCTGTCTGTGTCTCTGTGTGTGTCTCTATATCTGTGTGTCTCTGTGTGTCTATATCTCTGTGTGTGTCTCTCTCTATCTATGTCTGTGTGTATGTATCTGTGTTTGTGTCTGTCTCTCTGTGTCGTGTGTTTGTCTCTGTCTCTGGCTGTGTGTGTGTCTGTCTCTTTGTGTCGTGTGTGTGTCTCTCTCTGTCTGTGTGTGTGTCTCTCTATCTGTCTGTCTGTGTCTCTCTGTGTGTGTCTCTGTGGGTGTCTCTGTCTGTCTCTCTCTCGCTGTCAGTGTCTCTATCTCTGTCTGTGTGTGTTTCTCTGTGTGTCTGTGTGTGTGTATCTGTCTCTCTGTGTCTGTGTGTGTGTGTCTCTGTCTGTGTGTGTCTCTGTCTGTCTCTTTCTCGCTGTCAGTGTTTCTCTCCCTGTCTCTGTGTTTCTCTGTGTGTCTGTATCTGTCTCTCTGTGTCTGTGTGTGTGTGTGTCTGTCTGTCTGGGTATGTGTGTGTCGCTCTCTCTCGGTGTCTCTAATATATGCTTATTCATTACCCACCATTATCCATCCCTACTGGTGGTGCGGGCTTTGTTACCCAAGGCGTCTGTATTGGCTGCCCATAGACCATCTCTGCCCCAACGCATTCCTCGGTGTCACCTGCATTAAAATCAAGATGGCATCAGCACCTTTTTGGACACTTTTAGCTGTGTTTCCTCCGTTCTTCTGGCCAGTTTTGTGTTTCGTTCACACATTCCTGCTTCCTGGGGTTCACGGCACTCGTGGAAGATCGTCAGTTCCTGAAACAATTCTTCATTCATCTTATTTGTAACATTTTTACATTTAATTTAACATATGCATTAAAAAACTTAAATTTCTTACTTGAAAATAAGATAAAATTAATGCATAGTGATTTCAAAAGTAACCCCTCCCACAGCTGCCCAATAGAAAACAATAAAGAGAGAAAACATCTTGATAGTATTTATAAAAATTGACCAAAACTCTCAAATAAAATCTTGGTTTCCTTGGTTTTAGGAGTCAGAAAGTTCGTGTTGGGTGGTTAAAACTTAATTCCGACAATTGGTAAATACACATCCCAAATCTTCAAAAGAGAAATTCAAATTTGTTCCGTGCATTCAATGTAATTATTTCAAGTGGGAATCAACGGCCTATTTCAGTGTGGCCATCGACCCATTCCCAAATACGTATCGGACTTCCAAGTTACTGCCACACATTTTAACCCTATAACAATTACAGCACAGAAACAGGTCACTTGGCCCTTCTTCTCTGTACTGAACTAAATACTCTCCTCTCGTACCACCTCTCTGCATTCCCCTCCCCTCCAATTTTCCCTGAAATGACAAAATGGACCCTGCCGCCACTATTTCTCCCGGAAGCTCACTCCACTCAGCCACCACTCTGAGTAAAGAAGTTCCCCCTCATGTTACTTCCAAACTTTTACCTCCTGTTTCAATCTCTGCTCCCGCAATGAAAAAAGTCTATCCACATCAACTCGTTCTATCCTCCTAGTAATTTTAAAGACCTCGATCAAATCCCCTCTCAACCATCTACAATCCAAAGAATAAAGACTTCATTTGCTCAATCTTTCTTTGTAATCCAGTTGCTGATATCCAGGTAACATTGACTTAAATCTTCTCTGCACCCTCTCTACTTTGTTGATAGCTTTCCTCTCATTTGGTGACCAGAACTGCACACAGTACTCTCAACAGGGCCTCACCAATATCTTGTCTCGTCTCAACCTCACTGCCCGACTCCCGTATTCTATGCTATGGTTGATCAAGGCCAGCTATTTGAACAGATTCTTTTCGAGGTACTCTCTGATTACCCTCCAATAATTAACCTATCACTGTCAGGCTCACCTGGTTGGCTTTTGAAGCCGTTTTTCAACAAAGGAACATTAGATTACATCCATTCCTCTGGCACCTCACCCGTGGATAAACAGGTTTTAAATATTTCTGTCAGAGCCCTTGCAATTTCTACTCTTCTTTCCCTCAAGGCCAAGGGAATATCATGTCAGACGTCCATCCACCAACAGACAAAAATCAGCCATCACAAGGTGAAGGCAGGACAGTAGTCCCACCTCTCCAGCTCGAGTCACCCCAGGATCAAGTCAGCACTGACTGCAAGAAGTTTCTACATCCTCTTGGTGTCTGTGTGGATTTCCTCCCACACTCCACAGCTCAAGGGGGCCGTAAGTTCATTGGCGATTTGGGAAGCTCAAGACCATGGGGTGGAAGTGCACATTCTGGACCTGGGGGCATCAATTCAATTCAACAGCACAGATGAACCTTTGGGCACGACCTGATCTTTTTCTGGTTTCAAACTCATTATTTTTGAAAATTGTATGTGCCCCTCTAATGCAACACGACTGCTGCAAAACAGGCTTCTTGATGCATATCCATGACAAGAACTCGTGAGAATCTGATTTGGTTACTAGACTTTTGAACAGAACAGTGTCTGGACATTTTATCCCTAAACTGAAACTTTCTAGACATACAGAACAAAAAGAGGGCAAAACAAGCTTGTGTCTCACCAATACCACAATTCACGGACACATTTTAAGTTCTCAAGGGTGGCAGAAAACACAAAGAACAGACAAACTCCTTCCACACTGTCACTTTGAGAGCTTTGGACTCACCATGCTATAAATATTGCCAAGCCATCACTCTCTCTCCAAATCAATGACCAAAAGTACTGGCTGAGCGATAGATTTGAGACATTTTACCCGCTATGTAGCAATCAGGCACAAGGAAAAGTGCTGCTTCCATTGTAAAATATTTAGGAATCTCAGACCACAAACAACCTTCACCCCAAAAAACAAGCAATTCTCCACAATAAAACTAGGTTTCCTTCCTGTCTGCAAGCATCTGCTCTCTTGAGTCTGAATGGCACAACTGGGGAAACCGTTTCAAACCCATGACCTGAAACAGCATATTCTCTTCCCCTAATTGGAGCTGTCTTGAATTGGCCACCACTGCCCGAGCAAGAATGAACTGGGAGATCTCACACTTGCTCCTTCACAGGTGAGACCTCCCTGTTCATTGGAGCTCCATATTATCCATCTTGCTCTATTTTGTTAACCTTAATCAAGTCTCCTCTCATTCTCCAACATTCCCATGAAAAATAAAAATCATGTATCCTGTAGTTCGCGAGTCCGGACACCAGGTGGTGGTATTATACCTCTCTCTCTCTCTCTCTCTCTCTCCCAAGCTTCATGCATGCAGTACTCGGTGTGAACAGGCGGTGGCAGCACTTTACAGCCCTTGCAATCTGCAGCTTGGACAGGAGATGGTTGGTTTGTACCTCGTGGGCTCTTGCACCAAGATTGAAGATTTGGAGATTTCCCATTGATTGGCAGAGAACATACACGACATCACATCCAACCCTGAGATTCCCTTTTTCCTGTGGACACGACCGAATTCCCACGAATGGATTGGGAAATCAATGTTCCCGGGTACACGTCCTATAGAAAAGACAGAAAGTTGGGAAGAGGGGGTGGGGTAGCTCTGTTGGTAAGAAATGAAATTCAGGCGTTTGAAAGGAAAGACATTGAAACACGTGGGTAGAGTCTGTTTGGATAGAATTAAGAAATTGTAAAGGCATGAGGACCATAATGGGGGTCATTTACAGGCCTCCGAAAAGTAGCTCAGATATCGGTGGCAGTATAAATCAGGAATTAAGAGTGGCATGTCAAAGTGGTAGCAATACGGTAGTTATGGGGGACTTCAACATGAAGGTGGACTGGGATAATCAGACGGGGGCAGGAACACAAGAGAGTGAGTTTATTGAATGTCTACGAGATACTTTCTTGGAGCAGCTAGTGGAGGAACATACCAGGGGGAAGTCGATTCTGAACTTGGTGCTGTGCAGCGACGCAGAGTTAATAAGTGACCTCGATGTAGGGGAGCCATAGGGAATAGTGACCATGGTATGGTTACTTTTGAGCTGCAATTAGAAAGGGAAAAGGAAAGGAAGTCGGAAGCATCTGTACTGCAGTTAAATAAAGGGGATTATGCAGCTATGAGGGAGGAGCTAGCCAAAATAAAATGGAAAGATACACTAGCTGGGAGGACAACTGGGGAAAATGGCAGGTATTTTTGGACATTTTTTACAGGATTCAAGACAAATTTATTCCAAAGTGGAGGAAAGGCTCTAGGAGATGCAAATGGCAGCCGTGGCTAACTAATGAAATCAAGTGCACTATCAAATCCAAAGGGAGTAAGTATAAGATAGCGAAGCGGAGTGGTAAGTTAGAGGATTGGGAAACCTTCAAAGAGCATCAGAGGGTAACTAAGAAAGTCATAAGAGAGGGGAAAATGAAGTATGAGAGGAAATTAGCAAATAATATAATGGAGGATAGCAAAAGCTTTTTTAAATATGTGAAGAGGAAGAAATTGGTTCTGTCTACAATTGGTCCATTAAGAATGGAAAAGGGTGGAATTATTACCGGAAACAAGGAGTTGGCTGTGGAATTTAACAAATACTTTGCATCTGTCTTCACCAAGGAGGATATAAGTCAAGAGACTTGGGGATCTTTCCTGGGGAAGTAGGGGATCTAATGGATATCCGGATCTAGAAGGAGGAGGTTGTGAGTAAATTGTTGGGACTGAGGGCTGATAAATCCCCAGGGCCTGATGGGCTGCATCCCAGAAGTTGCTATGGAAATTGTGGAGGCACTGGTCGACATTTTCCAAAGTTCCATAGATTCGGGGGAGGTCCCTGAGGATTGGAGAGTGGCTGATGTGGTGCCGATTTTTAAGAAGGGAGGGAGGGAGAAAACGGGAAATTATAGACCGGTCAGCCTGACGTCAGTGGTGGGAAGATATTGGAATCTATCATAAAAGGAGTAATAGCAGAACACTTAGGCAGAAATAATAGTATAAGGGCTAGTCAGCATGGATTCCTTACGGGTAAGTGATGCTTGACTAACCTTCTAGAATTTTTCGAGGATGTGAAAAAGAGGGTGGACTTGGGAGAGCCAGTGGATGTGGTGTATTTGGACTTCCAGAAGGCCTTTGATAAGGTACCGCACGGGAGACTAGTGGGCAAGATCAGGGAGCATGGTATTGGAGGTAAGGTGCTGACATGGATAGGAAATTGGTTAAGAAATAGGAAACAAAGGGTTGGAGTAAGCGGGTATTTTTCAGGATGGCAGCATGTGACGAGTGGAGTGCCGCAGGGATCGGTATTGGGTCCTCAGTTGTTTGTAATTTATGTAAATGATTTGGATGAGGGGATTATTAATAACATGAGCAGATTTGCAGATGACACTAAACTGGGTGGCGGTGTGGGGTGTGAGGAGGATGTCAGGAAAATGCAGAGGGACTTGGACAGGTTGGGGGTGTGGGCTGCTGAATGGAAGATGACATTCAATGTGAGCAAATGTGAGGTTATCCATTTTGGGGGCAATAATAGCGAAGCTGAGTATTATTTAAAGGGAGACAGGCTAGGGTGTGGGGAGTAGCAAATGGATCTGGGTGTACTTGTTCACCGGTCACTGAAGGCTAACGTGCACGTACAGAAAGCTGTGAAGGCGGCAAATGGCATGTTGGCTTTCATAAAGAGGGGATTGGAGTATAGGAACAGAGACGCCCTTCTGCAGTTCTGCAGGGCCCTGGTGAGACCCCACCTGGAGTATTGTGTCCAGTTCTGGTCTCCAATTTTGAGGAAGGACATACTAGCTATAGAGGATGTGCAGAGCAGATTTACAAGGTTAGTTCCAGGGATGGCGGGGTTGACATATGCTGAAAGGCTAGAAAAACTGGACTTGTATCCGATGGAGTTTAGAAGGATGAGGGGGGACATGATTGAGGTATACAAAATTATCAGGGGCACAGATAGGGTGAAGTCGGATTACTTGTTCCCAGTGATGGGGGAGACGAGGACTAGAGGGCATAGTTTAAGAATACAGGGGAGGCCCTTTAGGACGGAGATGAGAAAACATTTTTTTACCCAGAGAAGTGTGAATCTGTGGAATGCTCTGCCACAGAGGGTGGTAGAGGCAGATTCGCTGATTATGTTCAAAAGAGAGTTAGATAAGACTCTAGTGGGCAAAGGAGTTAAGGTTTATGGGGATAAGGCTGGAAAGGGGTACTGATAGTAGTGATCAGCCATGATCTGTAAAATGGCGGTGCTGGCTCGACAGGCCGAAGGGCCTACTCCAGCTCTTATTGTCTATTGAACCATTCCTCCAAGATCCCTCTGTTCCTCAATGCCCTCCCCTTCAATGCATACATCTTGGTTATTCTTCCCAACATAAAGCACCTCACACTTACCTACATTAAACTCCATCTGCCATCTTTCCAAATAGTCCAAATCCTTTTGTAATCCATGAAAACCCTCCTCACTCTCCACAACTCTTGAAAATAAGCCAAATGTATTACGTTATGTTAAGCTTCTCTTTGAAAATTTTAATTTCACATGCATTAAATGCGTACGTAAATTTCTCATTCAAAGATAATGAAAAATTAATACATAGTATTTTTTTAAATTCCCCCTGCCCAACAACCCAATAGAAAAGATAGATAACGTCTGGAAAGTATTTATAAAAAAATTACTAAAAAACTATCAAATAAAATCTAACAAATTTTCTTGATTTTAGGAGTTTGAAGGTTCAGTTGGGCGATTACAACTTAATTCCTACAGTTTATAAATAGGATTCCCAAATCTTTCCAAAAATTTCAAATTTGTTACAGAAATTACATGTAATTATTTCAAGTGTCAAGGGACTTGGGGGGTTCTCGTTCAGGAAAACATAGTGAGTGGGTAACCACCAGGTTGGATCGGCAGGAAAAGAAAGCAAATTCTATGTTGGCCTTTGTTTCTAGGGTAGGGAGGTGTTGATGGGGCATGGGAGAGACCTCATTTGGAGAACTGCGAAGTTTATCTTAAAAAGGATGTGCTGATGTTGGAGAGAGAGCAGAGATTTACCAGGATGATATATCTCCACTCTTCATTGGAGTATAGAAGAAGGAGAGGAGATTTCAGAAACCTTTCCAATGCTGAAAGGATTGGACAGTAGATGTGAATAATGTTTCCTTTGGATAAAAAGACATTGTCTTAGAATTGGAAGGTACCTATTTAAAGCAGATGAGAAATTTATTTCACCAGAAGGTCATGGAATTTGTTGCTGGATTGTTGAGAGAGTTTAAGTGGTGGGGGGGGGGGGGCGGAATTAATAGATGTTTAATGAGTCAGGGTATCAAGGGATCAGGGGAAAAAGCCATAACTTGGAATGAGAGGCGAGAACTGTTTAGATCAGGGGATAGCAGACACAGTGGGCTGAATGGCCAACTTCTGTTCCTTGTGATTTGACACCATTTTAACTAATGTACCTTTGAGAATTTTAACATCCATCCATATGTCCTCTGTATTTTGGATGTGAAACAACGGCTGTGCAGGAGAAGCCAGTGAGTTGGTGAGACCAATTGCTCTTCAGACTGGAGGCCTGTGACGAGAGCTGTGCCTCAGGGATAGGTGCTGGAACAATAATGTGGTGAATTGGATTAGCAAGTTTGCAGGTGACACCAAGAACGGTGGAGTTGTGGACAACCAGGAAAGCTTGCAGAAGGATCTGGACCAGCTGGAGAAAGGGCAGATGGAATTTAATGCAGACAAGTGTGAGGTGTCACATTTTGAAGGGCAAACCAAGAAAAGATAGACAAGGTGAACGGTCGGGCACTGAGGAGTGAGGTTGAACACAGCGACATGGTAAACGGGTGTCATTCCATGCAAGTGCTGTCACAGGTGGATTTGGGCGGGAATTGAAGATACCCAAGTTAACTAAAATTGAAAATTGTAAATGGGGCAAAAAAAGGGATCTATTTCAGAAATGTTTGTGACAACAGAAAATGGCTAAACCAACTTTAGATTAAATGGGAGATTCTTCTTTAGAATTAACCCAAGAAGAACGGACTACTTACTATGTGTGAAGATGGTGGATTAAATTGATGAATGTGCGATATAATTGGGTGAATTATAATTTTTTTTTACATCAGTTGTATTTAACTCCAGGAAAAAACGATAAGGATTTAGTCATTCAGACTAATGTTTTCATTGTGGGATTCAAATTAATACTTTTTTTTGTCTGTCTGGTTGTGTGATAAAGTTAAGCCTCTGAGGATTTATTTGAAACTACTTTAAAGAAACTCTTTTTATGTTCGATCCACTGCTTTTTCTAATGCGGTATATTACAACTTGATCAACGGGATTAAGAATGGATAAACCTCAAATTGAGTTTATTCAGTTAGTATTAGCAGTGGCCAGTAAATGCATTGCGATGACGTGGAAAATTAGGTTTGGTGTTTTCATTCTGCCGCAACGAATTGATATGATTTTTCTCTCCCTCAGTCGAGGGAGTTTGGGGGGGGGTAATTATGGGGAGGGGGGATGGAATATAGTTTTTTTTGGGAGGTTGGTTTATTTTGTTTACTATGTATTTTATATGTTCATAAATAAAGTTTAAAAAAAGATACACAACCAGTGTTTCAGGCTTGTGCCTTTTAACAGGGCTACGAGTATCTGTACTCTTTAAAGGTTCACTGCTTGATCAGATGAGCTTCTCCAGCATTTATGTCCTTACAGAATTTGGTTGAGTTACTATATGTGGACATCAGGTCATTTTTTCACCCTTAAACTGTCCATCCACACAGACAGGAACTTCTTTTTCCCACAACTAGCCTCATTTGGTGAAGTGTGTGGAATATTAGCTGTAGAATATCTTCTTCTGGGAATTATGATGAAGAAACCATCACACAGACTTTGCCAGAAAGCTGGGAAAGAGAGTTAAAAAGCACATTCCAGACAGGGATCAATTCTCACCTCCTCTACTGAGCCATACATATCCAAATGCCTGCCTGATCTTCAAAACAATGGTGCAAATTTTTAGACCTGATCCAAAGGCTGCAATAAGCCCCCAGCACCACTCAGACCCTGAATGGTATTGTTTCTGCTTTGAAGTGAAGAATTTAAGACTGCTATGAAATTCAGACATTTGGGTAAATTGGAAACCAGAAATCAGGCAGGCAGAGAATGATTACTAACGAGAACTGTGAGCAACTCTTCCAGACTCCTGTTGATTTTTTTGTGTTCCCTAACCCTAACTGGTACATGAGATTAGATGACCAACAAGAAGTCCTTTCCTTGTCTTTAGGAAGAGGATATGCAAAATGTAAAATACAGTGGCAGATAGAACAGTAACAGGTCATAACAAGCCCTGACCATCTGAAACAGGTCATGGGAATATAAATTTATTCAGTAATGTAGAAATGACTGCAAAAGCTGAGAAATTAGGAATTCATAAACTGAGGCAAAGATGGGATGGAGATTTGAACATAGAAAATGGACTGATCGTTATAAATGAGATAGACTGGTTCAATACAATTTTATTCACCAGACACCTCAAAAGAAAATACATGGAATCGGATTTGTTTCAAATGTTAACAAGTCATTTGTACTTTTCTGCATTTGACTTGGCAATGTCCTAAAGTTGGGCAGCTTGGTTGAAATAAGTATTTTTTTTAAAATTCCCACAGGATCCATGAGAAAGAGATGTTAAGGAATTAAATTTAAATTAAAACTGAATATTTACCAGGTTTAAATTGCTGCAAATTGTACAGCTAGAAAGTGCGTGGCCATATCTTGCAAACTGGCTGAGGTTCGGAACTGTTCACCACAGGAAAATAATGTATCGTTCACGAGATGAACATTCTATCTTTGGAGCCCACATTTCCTAAAGGTGGGTTGAAGTGAAGTTTTGAAATATTCACAATATTATGGTTAAATAAAACATCTGTTGAAGATCTCTGGTCCCTCATATGGGATGTGGAGAGGGTGGGTCTGGGAAGATCTCAATTTGTATTAATCAGCCACATGTATCGGGATTTGAATTATATTCTTGTAAAATTAACAAGAATATAACTAACTCTTAAAAATTAATTTTAAAAAAAACCCTGACCCACACAAATGCCCCTGTTCACCTTGCCATTTTGTAAAAGGTGATGGGGGGAAAATCCTGACACAAGGGACAGATTTGAACCTGGGTCACTGTCATTTTCTGTTAAACATGCCAAGGTCAAAATTCGACTGACTGTCCTGTAACATAGTGCAATATTACACACACGTAAGGTAAGATGGTTACATCAGTAAAAATTAAATGAAATGCTTCTTACAGTCAAGAGCAAAAGAATTCCCTGCAGCCTCCAAACCAGCCCTTGCCCACAAATAACACCCCCCGCCCCCCTCCCCACCCCAATTCTGGGATCAAACCATCAGCAGCCTACACTTTGTTGGAATCTAGGGGTTAAAACATTATGAAAGAAATGATTAATTAATAAGTTGATATGTACTGCATGGTTCAGGGAAAAAGAGGAATGTGATTAAGTGGCAATCACAGCATGGAGCGAAGTTGGCTGAGCAAAATTGTCTGCTCCCAAATACAGGGAGAGGAAATTCATAAAACGATTTAGGAGGAAAGCTCCAACTGAAGGAGGTGGTGAGTAGCACAGGAGACACAGGCCAGACCAGAACAAAGAATGGCCTGCAAGAAACCAAGGAAATGGAAAACCAGTCTAGGAGGAAGATTAAGGCATGAGGAGGTGTTAAAGAGAACAGCAGAAATTGGCCAGACAGGAACAGAATGGTGATTAGAAATATCTGGTGATGAATTAATTTCTGATCAAAACAACAGGATAGTCTGGCCTGGAGGATTAAGATGGGAGCGCAACACCCCAGATATCTGCAAAACAGGAGATGACTTGTGATAACCCTTATGCAAAAAGATCTAGCAAAGGAAGCCAACTTTTGTTCTGTATGATAAGGTTGATCGATATAAACTGAGCCAACTGGACAATAGGGGTCAGTCTTGGGGAATAGCTCACTGTGCAGGTGACCTATGAACTAACGACTGACCCAGAGCTCTGTTAAGTTTTATTCTTGTGCTGGGTAATAAATTGACTGTTGAACCGAATACCTTCTCCTATCACTTCATTCAAAGAACACGCTGGACTCAGACCACATACAGACTAAATTAAGAGTAAGGGAAAGCCAGAGTCCGACAACTTCAGAGCCAAACCTCAGGCACAAACATCCCAAAACCATCATCCCAAGACAAGAGCTAAAGTTGCAGGCACAGTAAACCACACACATTAAAACAACACATTTCTCTGGCTCAATACCCACGAACCACATGGAACACCAGTTTGCAAACTACCCACAAACAGGGGCTTCCACAAACACCGGATTCCTTTCACCCCAACAACTCAAAGAACCACCCCAGAAAAAGCAGCCACAGTAAAACCAGGCTTCCTACCTTCCACTGATGGCAGCATCACCTCATCTCTGCCTGAAAGCTGCAAGTGACGAGAGTGGGGAAACTCTCCTGTTTGAAACCCTGAGCTGGAATCAGGAGGACAATTAATTCAGGTGTGAAATATCTCAGTAAATTGTGGCTGGCCCTTTAAACAAGGCCCATCTCCGCCCTTCAAGAGAGCTGCAATTAAGGGAATAGCACCTTTTTAATTTGGAGTGGGAGTTAAAACAGTTTTCTCACCTGTGGCATTGAGATGTTTGAGGAGATGATACCTCTCGATAGGGGAGTGTTAGAGCTTTATGAGAGATTTGTTTGTTTGTGGGGCTTGTCTTTTGAATTTTGGTTTGGAAGCCTTTTGTGGTCTATGACAGCTGAAAACTAAGCAAACTAGGGTTTTCTTTGATCCTGATGGTTGTGCAGCAGTTCAAACTTCTCAAATGCAGAATTTGAGCTGTTTGCTCTCCCAGTGCCCTAGAGCATTGGTTTGGGAATATTTATGCCACAGGTGGTGTTATGGTCCTGTTAAGTCAATGACTCTGGATCAAATCTGGCCCCGTCTGTAAGGGGTTTGTGTGTTCACCCACTCTTCAGTGGAGGTGGCAGGTTAACAGGGGTTTGTGGGGGGGAAAATTGCAGGTGAATGAGGGGGAATGCACAGAGCTGGTGGGGTGAATAGGAGTGTGAGGCAGTTGTTGGCGAAGGAGAGTGTGTTGCAGGGATGTGTAACTGAGGACTCACCATCCAATCTCAGACCAGAGTGAAACAGGATTCTTATCGTGCTCACAAATTCCTTCGTCACTCCTCAAACGATGATCAGTATTCTGACTCAAGCGTTTTCTGGCCTTGTGACGACAAGCGGGCCTAACGTTCCAATGGCAAATGAGGCAGGGAGGATGTTTCCTGTAATAGAGGTAGTAAAAGTTCCATTAGAGAGGAATACGTTGCCTTTAACTGATAACATGCGGTGGGGTCTCGGTACATTTGGTGATGTCTGGGATCTCTCTATCAATATAAAAAATGAAAATCAAGGCTGGGTCTCTCTGTGGGGGGGGGGGTATCTAATATTTGCTTATGTCATAATCTAATTCATCCCAACTGGCAGTGCGGGCTTTGTTCCCCAAGGCATCCGTATTGGCTGTCCATGGACCATCTCTGTCCCAATGCAGTCCTCAGTGTCTCTTGCATTTAAATCAATGATGGCATCAGCACCTTTTGGCCAATTTTAGCTGTGTTTACTCAGTCAATCTGGCCAGTTTAGTTTTTCATTCAGTACTGGTGTCTGGGGTTAATGGGAGTAGTGGATGATTGATAATTCCTGAAATAATTCTTCATTCATCTTATTTTTTTTTAATTATTTAATTTCACATATGCATTAAAAACTAATTTTTTATTTGAAATAACATCAAATGAATGCATAGTGATTAAAAAAAATTAACCCCTTGTCTTGGGATGATGGTTTTGGGATGTTTGTGCCTGAGGTTTGTCTCTGAAGTGGACGCTGCTGATGGGTTGATCCCAGAATGGTGGGGGGGGGGGGGGGTGTTTGTGGGCAAGGGCTGGATTGGAGGAATTCTCTTGCTCTTGACTGCAAGAACCATTTCATTTAATTTTTCCTGATGTAAAGAAAAAAAGAAAAAAACTTCTGGATAGTATTTTTAAAAATTTACCAAACCTTTCAAATAAAATCTAACATCTTAAATTTCTTGATTTTAGGAGTCGGAAGGTTCATGTTGAGCTTCCAAGTTACTGCCACACATTTTACCCCTAGAACAATTACAGCACAGAAACAGGTCATTTGGCCCTTCTCTTCTGCTCTGAACTAAATACGCTCCTCCAGTACCACCTCTCTGCATTCCCCACCCCTCCAATTTTCTCTTAAATGACAAAATGGACCCTGCTTTCACTATTTCTCCCGGAAGCTCACTCCACTCAGCCACCATTGAGTCAAGAAGTTCCCCCTCACGTTACTTCAAAACTTTTGCCTCTTAACTCAAGACCTCTTGTTTCAATCTCTCCCACTTGCAATGGATTGCCTATCCACATCAACTCTATCCATCCTTCTTGTAATTTTAAATACTCTACCAAATCCCCTCTCGGCTTTCGAGTTGACAGGAATGCACTCATGGATGGTTGGATGAATTCTCTTGGGGAACAGTTCATAGTGGCTCAAAAGTGCTTGATTAGATGCAAGGAGAGCTGCCACTGAATGCTGCATTTATTTGGTTCTGGGTTTCGAAGGTACCTCAGCTCTCTCTCTTTTGTACTCGGTCCAAAAGACATTGCTGATCTTATTTGGAATTAGACCAGTTTCAATGAAGCAATGCTGAAGATTTTTGCTGGGGGGGGGGGAATAAGCATTGCATTAAATTAAGCTGCGGCTGGTCATCCTTAAGTGTTGATCTGCAGTCCAAGTCTGGTGAGCTTTCTGGGATGGGCTAACGTTCCAGGCAACTCCTTCTTCACACAACAGGATTCAACATTTAATAGGACAGGGGGTGGGGGAATAATCTTGGGTTAAGTTCCATTTGTGTTTTAGTTCATAAAGCCCATTGGATTTTGACTTCTATCGGGAGCACAGTGGGCTATGAACAACATTTCTTGTTGTTTTCAGAGTACATCTTTCCCCTGGTTTATAATTCTTTGTGTGAATCATTTTTTTACTCCTGTCCAAGTTAGTAACAGGAAACACTGTGGGAGTGGGACGCTGTTTCATCGCTGGTAAAGTCCAACAACTGGTGAAACATTGACATGATTGAAGCTCTCTGGAAGGCAGGTTTCCAATTACTGCAGGTAACTTTCAGTTCAAGATCTTTCACCCCATCTTCCTCACTCGTGCACAGTGTCACGGCCGTCAATGACGGAGGGAGGAAAGTTGGTTTGAAAATGAGCAAATTGTTTACGTCAGAGCCAAGTCTGAAACCACCTTTTATTGAATCAAGTGAGATGCAGGACTGGTCACGGTGGCTGCTGGGAAGCACATGCAGATAGCCTTGCCCACAAGGAATCTTTTGAGTCCTCATTCTCAACATAGGGTGGCAGTGTCCTAGGGTCTCCTTCTTTCGCCTCGTCTTCCTTAATCATCTGAAGCCTGATTTCTTTCCCCTCTCATTCAGCCTGCATTATTTTCTGCATCCTCTCCCTGTTACTCCCTTGCTTTCTATTCCCTTCATTTTCTCCTTCATCATTAATTTTAGCAAAGATGACTGGCTTGGTTTAGTCTGTAACATGTTTGAGTTTCAAGTGGAACATTTAACGTGGGCTCAGTGCTGTTTTGAAATATTAGCAGAACAGAGGATGACACCAGTCACTGATGGATAGAAGAGAAAAAGATCCCCCTCTCTCTGGTAAGGTCGTGGGCAAGAGACCTAAGAGAGGAACAAGTCTGAATAAACATCTTTCCTGATTAACTGTGTCCGGTGCATTGATTGAGTGGTGCTGTTGCAGCAGACCCCACTCTTATCCATAATTGATTGGAAACTAATCTATGGTCACTGGACCCAAAATGTTCACATACACGTTTTACCTCTCTAACTATTACAGCATCGAAATAGGCCAACTTTGCCCTTCGAGTCCACGCCGAACACTTTGTCCTACCTAATCCCATTGACCTACACTCGCCCCTTGACCCTCCATTCCTTTCCTGTCCAAATACATATCCAACTTCTCCTTAAGAGCTAATATTGAGCCTGCCTCCTCCACTTCATCTGCAAGTCCATTCCACACACCCACCACTCTGAGTGAAAGTCCCCCCCTCACATTTCCTCGAAACTTCTGCCCCTTTCTCTCAACCCACGTCAAATCTATACCCCAATAATTTTAAATACCTCAACCCAATCCAACCTCAACCTTTTATGCTCCGCAGAATAAAAATCTTGCTTAACCTTTCCCTATAACTTAGACCTGTGGTTTTCAAAATGCTCTCAAACTCAAATTCCACTTGAAGCAATCCCTACACCAGAAATGCTCTGTGATTAGTCAGGAATTGATTCAGGTGCTATGAAAGGAACCATCTACATCCTACAGGATGGAGCGCCAGAATAGCGTACATAGTTGAAGAAATTAAATTCCAAGACTTTGCTCTGCAAAGTGTTTCAACTTCAAAAGTACAGCCCCTCATGGCCAATCCCAGGAATTTACTGGGACAGGGTCCAGTGGAAAAGGGACACTGTCCAAATGCCAGTGTCAAACGATGTCATTTCACGCCACCTCTAACCCTACTCATATCCTCGGCGTTTGCCGACGTCGGCCTGATGGTAAAACCAGTGGAAGAGAGACAGCAGAGAATCACCTGTTTCCAGTCGAAGGCAGAACACTCCGCTCCCCGGGGATGAGTTGTGTTCAGTGGAAAAGCAATCTTGTGTCCCAGTGGAAATGGCACCAAGGGCTTCCTAACCTGAGACACTGCATGGCCAATGAACTGGGATTCCCGTGGAAAAAGGGTTTCAGACTACTTTGTAAAATCTGCATGCAGTGCTTCAACCAAAATGAAGGCCAATGGGATGATGAGCTTCATTAAACTTTTCTACGTGGTCGTGCGTGAAAGTGAGGCCATTTTGGCAAGAAAGCACAGAAAAATTAACCACGATCACAGGAGTGGCCTCCACGTGAGACCTGGAGCAATATCTTCATGGAAACAAGCAACAACTTGACCAAATATCTAATCTCATTTATAAAAATAGCACTGGCCTTCGCGAAAAGATGTATCACGATCAACTGGATGTCCGATAGCACGCTGGGCTGTGGAAATGAACTGCTGTTACCTACGGGAAAAAAAAATCACATAAACGTGACCCTTTAGTAAAGGTCTGTCAGCTGTACCTGGACCACATAGGGGCCCAGACACTAATATAAATGAACAATAAAAGGGGATGAATGTAACCATTATATATACCAAAACCAAGTTTCCCCAACTGGACTCATCTACTTGTAATCTCTGAAAATGTGGATATGAAAACAAACTGCAATAGAGAGAGAAAAAATTCAAAGTGCAAAAGGGAGAGTCTTTAAATGAGTCCCTGAATGTGTGTTGAGTCTCGTGATGAAGGGGTAGCTGCTGTTCCTGAACCTGGCTATACCTCTTTCCTGATGGGAGCAGTGCGAACAGAGCGGGTGATGTGGATCCTTGATTGCTGCTGCTCTCTGACAGCAGCGTTCCCTGCAAATGTTCTCAAATGTGGCGGGTTTTTACCTGAGATGTCCTGGGCGGTGTCCATACTTTTGTAGAGATTTTTGCTCAGGGGTATTGGTGTCACAAGACAACTGATCAAACCTACTACAAACTGAACCTTTCACCCCTCACACCCGTAAACCCACTATTTTTCTTGCATCAATGTGCCTGTCTAAATGTTAAAGGTCCCTATTATTCCAGACCACACCATCCTGCCCGGCCATGCACTCCAGGCACCCGCAGCCTTCTGCACGTTCTCTTTCTACAAGTCCTTCAGCAGCCTTGTGTTTCCTCAGCACTGCCTGCTCCTCCACCAAGCTCTGCCTGAAATCCAACACTCTATGAGCTTCCTGCATCACTCCAGAGAAAAGCCCAAGGTTTCTCTCTCTGGATATTGCATTTACTTCATTCTGATGGGCTGAATTCCTGCAGCTTCCCAATCAAACATCTGCAATCGCCTTTAAATTGTGCCCCTCTGCACAGATTTGTGCCACCTGCTTTTAAACAGGTTAAATCCTATGGGCATTCTGACAGTATCCTTCCACTCTCTCTCTCTCTCTCTACCGGTGGAACTAAATCCTTCTGCTCAAATTGTTGCTTGGTCTGGGCTTCTGTCCTTTTGCCTGGATTCTCATTCTCTGCTATTTCAATCTGAAATACGAGGAATAAAACCGTGGGAATATGGATCGGAATTCTTTCTGGCTAGAGCATCTCAAACACTGCTCTCATCCTCGTGTGTGCACAGGTAGAGACAAGAACAAATCTTGTCCTTAGTCACTGTGAAATCCATCTCCAAGATGATGGCACTTGATTCCTGTGTGTTTTTTTTTAACCTTGCTTAGTGCTAGTTTTTCCTTTTGAATTGAACATTGCAATATATGTTAATGCACTTTCCAAATGGTTTTACAATGTAAACAATATTTTAAAGAAAAATCTGAAGACTTCACCATCTGAGATGCAGATTCTAATCTGTGGCTTCGGCGGGTCCGCGCCCAGGGGTATTTGAATTATTTTAAAGAGGACCGTCTTCCAATGTCTGCAGTGAAACTGGGAGAAAGAGGGTTGGGCTGTCGGTGTCATAGTTAATGACGTCTCATTACAGAACTGAAAGTTTACAGTCTGTGGTGAACTGATATTCTCGTCCCACTGAGCAGCACCCCTTCCTGCTCATTCCCATCCATGGGGCCGGGACTCCCTCAACCTCACTGGTCCCCCTCACACTCGCAGTTCTCCGATCCCCTCAACCATACGGATCCCCCAAAGCAACCGAGTTCCCACCCCCACCTTCAGCCTCGCAGGTGCCCTCAGCCTTCTGGGTCCACGTCCCGGTCCCCCCTCCGCCCTCTGGGTCACCATACCTCCTCAACCTTCTGGGTCCCCGTCCCCTCCCCCCCTCAGCCTTCTGGGTCCCCGTCCCCCCTCAGCCTTCTGGGTCACCGTACCTCCTCAACCTTCTGGGTTCCCGTCCCCGTCCCCCCTCAGCCTTCTGGGTCCCCGTCCCCCCTCAGCCTTCTGGGTCCCCGTCCCCCCTCAGCCTTCTGGGTCCCTGTCCCCCCTCAGCCTTCTGGGTCGCCTTCCCCCCTCAGCCTTCTGGGTCCCCGTCTCCGTCCTCCCTCAGCCTTGTGAGTTCCCGTCCCCGTCCCCCCTCATCCTTCTGGGTCCCCGTTCCCCCTCAGCCTTCTGGGTCCCCGTTCACGTCCCCACTCAGCCCACTGGGTCACCGTCCCCGTCGGCGTCCCCCCTCAGCCTTCTGGGTCCCCGTCCACCCTCAGCCTTCTGGGTCCCCGTCCCCGTCCCCCCTCAGCCTTCTGGGTCGCCGTCCCCATTCCCCCTAAGCCTTATGGGTCCCCGTCCCCCCTCAGCCTTCTGGGTCCTTGTCCCCCCTCAGCCTTCTGGATCGCCGTCACCGTCCCCCCTCAGCCTTCTGGGTCCCCGTCCCCCCTCAGCCTTCTGGGTTCCCGTCCCCGTCCCCCTTCAGCCTTCTGGGTCCCCGTCTCAGTCTCCGTCCCCCCTCAGCCTTCTGGGTCCCCGTTTCCCCCTCAGCCTTCTGGGTCCCCGTCCCCCCTCAGCCTTCTGGGTCCCCGTCCCCCCTCAGCCTTCTGGGTCCCCGTCCCCCATCAGCTTTTTGGGTCCCCGTCCCCCCTCACCCTTCTGGGTCCTGATCACCCTCACCCTTCTGGGTCCTGATCACCCTCACCCTTCTGGGTCATGATCACCCTCACCCTTCTGAGTCCTGAACACCCTCACCCTTCTGTGTCCTGATCACCATTACCCTTCTGGGTCCTCATTCCCCTCACCCTTTTGGTTCCACGAGTACCTCAGCCTTGCGTGTCCCTCAACCTTCTGGATACCCGACCCCCTCAGTCTCGCAGGATCCCCGCCCCCCACAGCCTTGCGTGTCCCTCACTCCTCTGGCAGATCTCCCACACCCCTCTGGCGGGTCCCCCTCACCCTTCTGGGTCCCCGACCCCCTCACCCTTCTGGGTCCCCGACCCCCTCACCCTTCTGGGTCCCCGACCCCCTCACCTTTCTGGGTCCCCGTCCCTCTCCCCCCTCTGCCTCGCGGGCCCCAACCCCCCCCTCTGCCTCGCGGGCCCCGACACCCATCTGCCTCGCGGGCCCCGACACCGCTCAGCCTCGTTGGAGCGTTCCCCCCTCAGCCTCGTGGGCCCCGACCCCCCACAGACTCGCGGGCCGCGACGCCCTTCAGCCTAGCGGGCTACGACTCCCCTCAACCTCGCGGGCCGCAACCCTCCTCAGCCTCGCGGGTCCCCGATCCCCCTCAGCCTCGCGGATCCCCCTCCCCCCCACAGCCTCACGGACCCCGACCGCCCCCTTCAGCCTCGCGGGTCCCCGACTACCACAAACCCTAACGCCACCCCGACCCAAACTCCCTCACGGTTCCCCGGCCCCACCTCACAACCATCCCCCTGCCCGTTCCCCTCCGAGCTCCGGCCACCCCCGACCCAAAGGGCGACCCGTGGAATCTCTGTCCTCCCTGGTCTCGCTCCCAAAATGCCCCGATTCCCGCCCGTGAGGAACCGACATGAACCTCTCTCCCCCTCCCGCTCGCCACCAACTCCTCCAAACGCGGCAAAGATCAACAACATGGCAGCCACCAGGGGTCGCTCTCGCGAGAGCTTGGGCCACCCCTCCACGGGATCTCCTCTCCACCACCCGAGCCCCTGGATGGAGCCCCAGGGCTCGAGGTCCAGCCCTTTGGAGCCCCCTCTCTCCTGAGAACCTCGTCCCACTGGGGAAGGGTCCGAGAGCTGCCTCGGGCCTCCAGTCCATCTCCCCTTCAGGGTGCACATTTCCACACCAGGACCTGCCCCACATTCCCCCCCCCAAGAGTCCAGTCCATCCCACCTCCACCACCTTGGCCCAAAGCTCATTCCACGCTCCCACCCTCCTCTGAGGGAAAAAAATCCCCATTCAATCTCAATCCATGTCCTCCTCTTTGAATCTCTCCCACTCTCCTTGGAAACAGCCTGTCCCCATGGACACGATCCGTCCCCCCTCACAATTTTCAAATCTTCCTCAATCTTCTACGCTCCAGGGAATAAAGTCCCAGCCTGTCCAACCTTCCCCTGGAACTCAAACCCCGAAAGCCAGACCACTTTTTTGTCCCTCTCCTCGACGCGCTGTCTCATTCCTATCCTTCCTCTCCTCCGGCCACCCAAACGGCACACAACGTTCCCAAGTTGGCCTCACCAATGCCTCGTCCAACTTCCTCGTGGCCTCCCACCTCCTGCACTCAATCCTCTCATTTCTGAAGGCCAAAATACCAGAAGCTTTCTTCACTCCCCCCCACCCCCCCATCTCTACAAGGGACTCCACTTTCGGGCAGTTCTGTACCACAGTTCCTCAATCCCTTTGTTTGACAACACTCCTCAATGGTCTGCCATTTAACATTCAAACTCTTACGTTTTAAGAATCAATTGCAGAGATCCATGGATGTGAGAAGTCAGGAGGGTTAGGGACTGGGTGCAGGTCGATGAGACTGGCAGAATGATATTTCACCATGGACGAGAAGGGCAGAAGGGTCTCTTTTCTTTGCTGTGGTGTTTCTAGGGTAGAGTTCACACCATTCTCAGGAAGGAGGATGAGCAGACAGATGTCATGGTCCACGGGTAGATCCTGCCAGGAGAGATGAGGAAGTTAAGTGCACAACCAAGGGGTCTCTCTCTGTCAGTCTGTGTGTGTCTCTATCTCTCTGTGTCTCTCTCTCTCTGTCTGTGTCTGTCTGTCTGTGTCTCTGTCTGTCTGTGTCTCTCTCTCTCTGTCTGTGTCTCTCTCTCAGTCTGTGTCTCTGTCTCTCTATCTGTGTCTCTCTTTGTGTCACTCTGTGTTTGTCTCTGTGTCTGTCTCTGTCTGTGTGTGTCTCTTTGTGTGTATGTCTGTGACTCTCTCGCTGTGTCTCTCTCTGTCTGTGTCTCTCTCTCTGTCTCTCTCTCGCTGTCAGTGTCTCTCTCGCTGTCAGTGTCTCTCTCTCTGTATGTGTCTCTCTGTGTGTCTGTATATCTGTCTCTCTGTGTCTGTGTGTCAGTGTGTCTGTCTGTCTGGGTATGTGTGTGTGTGTCTCTCTCTGTCTGTGTCTCTGTATCTGTGTCTGTCTCTGTGTGTCTGTCTCTGTGTGTGTGTCTCTCTCTCTCTGTGTGTCTCTCTCTGTGTCTGTGTCTGTGTCCGTGTGTCTGTCTCTCTCTGTCTGTGTCTCTCTGTCTGTGTCTCTCTGTCTGTGTCTCTCTGTCTGTGTCTCTCTGTCCATGTCTCTCTCTCTGTCTATCTCTCTCTCTCTGTCTGTGTCTCTCTCTGTGTGGGTCTGTGTGTGTGTGTCTCTCTCTCTCTCTCTCTGTCTGTTTGTGTGTGTTTCCCTCTCTGTGTCTCTGTGTGTCTCGCTGTCTGTGTGTGTGTCTCTCTCTCTGTCTCTCCCTCTGTGTCTCAATGTGTGACTCTCTCTGTGTCTGTATGTGTGTGTCTGTGTGTGTGTGTGTGTGTATCTGTCTCTCTGTGTCGTGTGTGTGTCTCTCTCTGTCTCTATGTGTGTCTCTCTGTGTCTGTCTGTGTGTATGTCTGTCTCTGTGTCGTGTGTGTGTCTCTCTGTCTCTATGTGTGTCTCCCTGTCTCTGTCTGTGTGTATCTCTCTCTCCATCTGTGTGTGTCTCCGTCTGTGTGTATCTCTCTGTCTCTCTCTCGCTGTCAGAGTCTCTCTCTGTCTCTGCCTGTGTGTGTGTGTGTGTGTGTGTGTGTGTGTGTGTGTGTGTGTGTCTCTGTCTGTCTGTCTGTCTGGGTATGTGTGTCGCTCTCTATCGGTGTCTCTAATATTTGCTAATTCATTACTCACCATTATCCATCCCGACTGGTGGTGCGGGCTTTGTTCCCCAAGGCGTCCGTATTGGCTGTCCATGTACCATCTCTGCCCCAACGCATTCCTCGGTGTCACCTGCATTAAAATCAAGGTGGCATCAGCACCTTTTTGGACACTTTTAGCCGTATTTCCTCAGTTGTTCTGGCCAGTTTTGTGTTTCGTTCACACATTCCTGCTGCCTGGGGTTAATGGCACTCGAGGAAAATCGCCAGTTCCTGAAACAATTCTTCATTTATCTTATTTGTAACATTTTTACATTTAATTTAACATATGCATGAAAAAACCTAAATTTCTGATTTGAATATAAGATAAAATTAATGCATAGTGATTTAAAAAGTAACCCCTCCCACAGCTGCCCAATAGAAAACAATAAAGAGAGGAAACATCTAGATAGTATTCATAAAAATTGAGCAAAACTCTCAAATAAAATCTTGCTTTTCTTGGTTTTAGGAGTCAGAAAGTTCGTGTTGGGTGAGTACAACTTAATTCCTACAATTGGAAAATACACATCCCAAATCTTCAAAAGAGAAATTCAAATTTGTTCCGTGCATTCAATGTAATTATTTCAAGTGGGATACAACGGCCTATTTCAGTGTGCCTATCGACCCATTCCCAAATACGCATCGGACTTCCAAGTTACTGCCACACATTTTAACCCTATCACAATTACAGCACAGAAACAGGTCATTTGGCCCTTCTTGTCTACACTGAACGAAATATTCTCCTCTCGTACCACCTCTCTGCATTCCCCTCCCCTCCAATTTTCCCTGAAATGATAAAATGGACCCTGCCGCCACTACTTTTCCCGGAAGCTCACTCCACTCAGCCACCACTCTGAGTAAAGAAGTTCCCCCTCATGTTACTTCCAAACTTTTACCTCCTGTTTCAATCCCTGCTCCCCGCAATGAAAAAAGTCTCTCCACATCAACTCGTTCTATCCTCCTAGTAATTTTAAAGACTTCGATCAAATCCCATCTCAACCATCTACAATCCAAAGAATAAAGACTTCATTTGCTCAATCTTTCTTTGTAATCTAGTTGCTGATATCCAGGTAACATTTTTTTTTTTTTTTTTTTTTTTTTTTATTTTTTTTTTTTTTTTAAATTTTTTATTTTTCACACCATAAATCACAATAGCCATGATATACACTTTTTCTTTTCCACACATTTACAGTGACTTTTTCTCCCTCCCCCCTCCCTCCTCCCAAGCCACCCCCCCCATCCCTCCCCCCTCTCATCCATTTTAGTTATACAATCTAGGTTGCATTAATTCAGTTAGACAATGTTGTCATTCAACAAAAATACACCAGAAATTCTACTGAGTCCATTTTTTTCTTCTCTTCTCCTTCCATCAACTTAGGTAATGTTTGTTCCCGGTAGATTTTCGCTATTGTATTTAATGTAAGGCTCCCATACTTGTTCGAATATTTCAATATTATTTCTTAAACTATATGTTATTTTTTCTAATGGAATACATTTATTCATTTCTATATACCATTGTTGTATTTTCAAATTATCTTCCAATTTCCAGGTTGACATAATACATTTTTTTGCTACAGCTAGGGCTATCTTAACAAATCTTTTTTGTGCATCCTCCAAGTCAATTCCAAATTCTTTATTTTTTATGTTACTTAGGAGAAAGATCTCTGGATTCTTTGGTATATTGTTTTCTGTTATTTTATTTAATATCTGATTGAGATCATCCCAAAATTTTTCTACTCTCTCACATGTCCAGATTGCATGAATTGTTGTTCCCCTTTCTTTTTTACATCGAAAACATCTATCAGATACTGTTGGGTCCCATTTATTTAACTTTTGCGGTGTAATGTATAGTCTGTGTAACCAATTATATTGTATCATACGCAGCCTCGTATTTATTGTATTTCTCATCGTTCCAGAGCATAACTTCTCCCATGTTTCCTTTTTTATCTTTATATTTAAATCTTGTTCCCATTTTTGTTTAGTTTTACCATTTGTTTCCTCATTTTCCTTTTCTTGCAGTTTAATATACATATTTTTTATAAATCTTTTGATTAACATTGTATCTGTAATCACATATTCAAGGTTACTTCCCTCTGGTAAACTCAAGTTGCTTCCTAATTTATCTTTCAAGTAGGATCTCAGTTGGTAATATGCCAGCGCTGTATCTCCCGTTATATTGTACTTATCTCTCATTTGTTCAAAGGATAAGAATCTACTTCCTGAAAAACAATTTTCTATTCTTTTAATCCCTTTTTTTTCCCATTTTCTAAACGCAAGGTTGTCTATTGTAAAAGGGAGTAGCTTATTTTGCGTCAATATTAGTTTTGGTATTTGGTAATTTATTTTATTTCTTTCTACATGAATCTTCTTCCATATATTGAGGAGATGGTGTAATACTGGAGAAGTTCTATGTTGTACCAATTTTTCGTCCCATTTATATAATATGTGTTCAGGTATCTTTTCCCCTATTTTATCTAATTCTAGTCTCGTCCAGTCTGGTTTTTCCCTTGTTTGATAAAAATCTGATAGGTACCTTAATTGTGCGGCTCTATAATAATTTTTGAAGTTTGGCAATTGTAAGCCTCCTTGTTTATACCATTCTGTTAATTTGTCTAGTGCTATCCTCGGTTTCCCCCCTCTCCATAAAAATCTCCTTATTATTTTCTTTAACTCTTTGAAGAATTTTTCTGTCAGTTGTATTGGCAATGCCTGAAATAAGTATAGTATCCTTGGAAAAATGTTCATTTTAATACAGTTTATCCTTCCTATCAGTGTTAGTGGTAGCTCTTTCCAATGCTCTAAATCGTCCTGTAATTTTTTCATTAGTGGTTTGTAATTGAGTTTATATAATTGGCCTAGATTTTTGTTTATTTGCACACCTAGGTATCTTATTGCCTGCGTTTGCCATCTGAATGGGGATTCCTCCTTAAATTTTGAGAAATCCGCGTTATTCATAGGCATTGCTTCACTTTTATTTACGTTTATCTTGTATCCCGACACTTCTCCATATTCCTTCAATTTCTTATATAGTTCTTTTATTGATAGTTCTGGTTCTGTTAAGTACACTATCACATCATCCGCAAACAGACTGATTTTATATTCCCTGTCTTTTATTTTTATTCCTTTTATATTATTATCTCTTCTTATCGATTCTGCTAGTGGTTCTATAGCTAGCGCAAACAATAATGGTGATAGTGGGCATCCCTGCCGCGTTGACCTGCTTAAGTTAAATTGCTTTGATACATGTCCATTTACTGTCACTTTCGCTAACGGTCCCTTATATAATGCTTTAATCCAATTAATATACTTCTCCGGTAAACTGAATTTTTGCAATACTTTGAACAAGTAATTCCATTCTACTCTGTCGAAGGCCTTCTCTGCGTCTAAAGCAACTGCTACTGCCGGTGCTTTATTTCCTTCTACTGCATGAATTAAGTTAATAAATTTACAAATATTGTCTGTTGTGCGTCTTTTTTTGATAAATCCAGTTTGGTCTAAATTTACCATTTTCGGTACCTGTTCTGCTAATCTGTTCGCTAATAGTTTAGCTATTATCTTATAATCTGTGTTTAGCAAAGATATTGGTCTATATGACGCTGGTGAGAGTGGATCTTTCCCTTGTTTTAGTATCACTGTAATTATTGCTGTTTTACATGAATCTGGTAAGTTTTGTGTCTCATCAATCTGGTTGATTACATCCAGGAGGGGCGGTATTATTAGGTCTTTAAATGTTTTGTAGAATTCTATTGGGAGTCCATCCTCTCCTGGTGTCTTATTATTTGGTAAATTTTTTATTATCTCTTGTATTTCTACTGTTCCAAATGGTTCTGTTAATTTATTTTGTTCCTCTATTTGTAGTTTTGGTAGTTCAATTTTAGTCAAAAATTCATCTATTTTCCCTTCTTTCCCTTCGTTTTCGGTTCGGTATAATTGTTCATAGAATTCTCTGAAGTTTTCCTTAATTTCTTTTGGATTATATGTAATTTGTTTGTCTTTTTTCCTTGTTGCCAATACCGTTTTCTTAGTTTGCTCTGTCTTAAGCTGCCATGCTAGGATTTTGTGTGTTTTTTCCCCTAGTTCATAATATTTCTGTTTTGTCTTCATTATATTCTTCTCCACCTTATATGTTTGTAATGTTTCATATTTTATTTTTTTATCCGCCAATTCTCTTCTTTTGGTTGTATCTTCCTTTATTGCTAATTTTTTTTCTATGTTTATTATTTCCCTTTCCAACTGCTCTGTTTCCTGATTATAGTCCTTCTTCATCTTGGTTGCATAACTTATTATTTGCCCTCTAATGAATGCTTTCATTGCGTCCCATAGTATAAACTTATCTTCCACTGATTCCGTATTTACTTCAAAGTACATTTTTAATTGTTTTTCAATAAATTCTCTAAAATCCTGTCTTTTAAGTAGCATGGGGTTTAATCTCCATCTATACATTCTTGGAGGGATGTCTTCTAGCTCTATTGCCAATAACAGGGGTGAGTGGTCCGATAATAGTCTAGCTTTATATTCCGTTTTCCTAACTCTCCCTTGTATGTGGGCTGATAACAGGAATAGGTCTATCCTTGAGTATGTTTTATGTCTAGTCGAGTAGTATGAGTATTCCTTTTCTTTTGGGTTTTGTTTCCTCCATATGTCCACAAGTTTCATTTCTTGCATTGATTTAATTATAAATTTGGTTACTTTGTTCTTCCTGTTAATTTTTTTCCCCGTTTTATCCATATTTGGATCCAAATTCAGATTGAAATCCCCTCCTATTAGTATGTTCCCTTGCGTATTAGCTACCTTCAAAAAGATATCTTGCATAAACTTTTGATCTTCTTCGTTAGGTGAATATATATTAAGTAGATTCCAAAGCTCTGAATATATCTGACATTTTATCATAACATATCTCCCTGCTGGATCTATTATTTCCTCTTCTATTTTAAATGGCACATTTTTGCTAATTAATATAGCCACTCCTCTTGCTTTTGAATTATACGATGCTGCTGTTACATGTCCTACCCAATCTCTCTTTAATTTCTTGTGCTCCAATTCAGTTAAATGTGTTTCTTGGACAAATGCTATATCTATTTTTTCCTTTTTCAGTAAATTTAGTAGTTTCTTCCTTTTAATTTGGTTATGTATTCCATTAATATTTAGAGTCATATAGTTCAGCGTAGCCATTTTATATTTTGTTTATCTTCTCTTTCCGTTTTTCCATCATTACCTTTCCTCCTTTTCCATTTCTGTTTTCTTATTTTCAACTCTTTACCAGACAACATTCCTACAACATCCAACATTTTCCTTATTCTCCTATTTCTATCTTCTTTATCCCCAATCTCCCCTTCCCCTCCTGAGTTGCCCTTTATCCCTTGTCGGACAACCACATCTCCCCTCTCCATTTGGATTTGCGAATCCACTCGCAAGCGTCAACTGATTTTGCAGTGACCGCTCTTTTCCCCCCACCCAGCCCCCCCCAGAAAAGATTTCGTTTTTTATATGTCACAAAGGTCACTCTTTTAGTTCCCTCCTTATTCTCTCTATTCCATTACCTTCCCTTATTAATTCTTGTCTATACTTTCTATGTTTTCCTCTAATTACAGATACTTTCACATATGCCCGTTGTCTCTATTCACTCTTATACCTCTTTACCCGCATACATATCAATCGTGGTCATTTTTACCCTCCTTACCCGTCTTCATCCCTCAGTCTATTTTTGTCTTTACCCACATACATATCAATCGTGATAATTTTTGCTCTCATTACCCGTCTTCATCCCTCAGTCTATTTTTGTAATTGTTCTGCAAATTTTCGTGCTTCTTCTGGATCCGAGAATAGTCTGTTTTGTTGTCCTGGAATAAATATTTTCAATACCGCAGGATGCTTCAGTGTAAATTTATATCCTTTCTTCCATAAAATCGCTTTTGCTGCATTGAACTCTTTTCTCTTCTTTAGGAGTTCAAAGCTTATATCTGGATAAATGAAGATTTTTTGCCCTTTATACTCCAGTGGTTTGTTGCCCTCTCTTACTTTTTCCATTGTCTTCTCCAGCACCTTTTCTCTTGTAGTATATCTTAGGAATTTTACTACAATAGATCTTGGTTTTTGTTGTGGTTGTGGTTTAGGGGCCAATGCTCTATGTGCTCTTTCTATTTCCATTTCTTGCTGTAGTTCTGGACATCCTAGGGCCTTAGGGATCCATTCTTTTATAAACTCCCTCATATTCTTGCCTTCTACATCTTCCTTAAGGCCCACTATCTTTATGTTATTTCTTCTGTTATAATTTTCCATTATATCTATTTTTTGGGCTAGTAATTCTTGTGTCTCTTTAGTTTTTTTATTAGATTCCTCCAATTTCTTTTTTAAGTCTTCTACCTCCATTTCTGCTGCTATTGCCCGTTCTTCCATCTTGTCCATTTTTTTCCCCATTTCTGTTAAGGTCATATCCATTTTATTTATTTTCTTTTCTGTGTTGTTTATTCTTCTTCTTAAATCATTGAATTCCTGTGTTTGCCATTCTTTAAATGACTCCATGTATCCTCTAACAAGAGCAAGTACCTCCTTTACCTTGCCTATCTTTTCTTCTTCTATTTCCCTGTACTCTTCCTCTTCCTCTTCTTCTTCCTCTAGGTTGACCATCTGTTGTTTCTTTGCTGCCCTTTCCTCCTCTTCTTTCTTGTTTCTATTGTCTTCTGTGGTCTCTTCTTGCTGCAGGTGTTCTGCAGCTGTCGTTGCCGGCTGTGGAGATCGACTCCCCAGCTGGTCCCCCCTCCCGTCGGTGTGTTTTTTTGTATGCGCATCGCGCATGCGCGAGGAGTCGCGCATGCGCGGTTGCGCACTTTTACTCAACTCTGTGAGCCATTGTTGTAGTTCTCTTTCTACCGACCTGAGGTAGTGGGGTCTTCTCTCCGCAGCGGGCCTCTTCGGACAGGTAAGGCCTTCACCTTTTTCCTCCGTTGTCTTCTCTTCCTCTCTTCTTTCCGTTGATTTTGATTTTTCTCCTTTTGTCTCCATCTTCTTTCCACCTTTATATTCACTTTTCTTTAACTTGTATTTCTGTGCCTTTGTATTTTCTCTTGTTTTTCCCGACTTTTCTGGAGAGGGCTGGAGTTCACCGTCCGGCCACTACTCCATCACGTGACTCCTCCGATATCCAGGTAACATTGACGTAAATCTTCTCTGCACCCTCTCTACTTTGTTGATAGCTTTCCTCTCATTTGGTGACCAGAAGTGTACACAGTATCTCAACAGGGCCTCACCAATATCTTGTCTAGTCTCAACCTCACTGCCCAACTCCCGTATTCTATGCTATGGTTGATCAAGGCCAGCTATTTGAACAGATTCTTTTCGAGGTACTCTCTGATTACCCTCCAATAATTAACCTATCACTGTCAGGCTCACCTGGTTGGCTTTTGAAGCCGTTTTTAAACAAGGGAACATTAGATTACATCCATTCCTCTGGCACCTCAACCGTGGATAAACAGGTTTTAAACATTTCTGTCAGAGCCCTTGCAATTTCTACTCTTCTTTCCCTCAAGGCCAAGGGAATATCATGTCAGACCTCCATCCACCATCAGACAAAAATTAGCCGACACAAGATGAAGGCAGGACAGTAGTCTCACCTCTCCAGCACGAGTCACCCCAGGATCAAGTCAGCACTGACTGCAAGAAGTTTCTACATCCTCTTGGTGTCTGTGTGGATTTCCTCCCACACTCCACAGCTCAAGGGGGCCGTAAGTTCATTGGCGATTTGGAAAGCTCAAGACCATGGGGTGGAAGTGCACATTCTGGACCTGGGGGCATCAATTCAATTCAACTGCACGGATGAACCTTTGGGCACGACCTGATCTTTTTCTGGTTTCAAACTCATTATTTTTGAAAATTGTATGTGCACCTCTAATGCAACACGACTGCTGCAAAACAGGCTTCTTGATGCATATCCATGACAAGAACTCGTGAGAATCTGATTTGGTTACTAGACTTTTGAACAGAACAGTGTCTGGACATTTTATCCCTAAACTGAAACTTTATAGACATACAGAACAAAAAGAGGACAAAACAAGCTTGTGTCTCACCAATACCACAATTCACGGACATTTTTAAAGTTCTCAAGGGTGGCAGAAAACACAAACAACAGACAAACTCCTTCCACACTGTCACTTTGAGAGCTTTGGACTCACCATGCTATAAATATTGCCAAGCCATCACTCTCTCTCCAAATCAATGACCAAAAGTCCTGGCTGAGCGATAGATTTGAGACATTTTACCCGCTATGTAGCAATCAGGCACAAGGAAAATTGCTGCTTCCATTGTAAAGTATTTAGGAATCTCAGACCACAAACAACCTTCACCCCGAAAAACAAGCAATTCTCCACAATAAAACTAGGTTTCCTTCCTGTCTGCAAGCATCTGCTCTCTTGAGTCTGAATGGCACAACTGGGGAAACCGTTTCAAACCCATGACCTGAAACAGCATATTCTCTTCCCCTAATTGGAGCTGTCTTGAATTGGCCACCACTGCCCGAGCAAGAATGAACTGGGAGATCTCACACTTGCTCCTTCACAGGTGAGACCTCCCTGTTCATTGGAGCTCCATATTATCCATCTTGCTCTATTTTGTTAACCTTAATCAAGTCTCCTCTCATTCTCCAACACTCCCATGAAAAATAAAAATCATGTATCCTGTAGTTCGCGAGTCCGGACACCAGGTGGTGGTATTATACCTCTCTCTCTCTCTCTCTCTCCCTAGCTTCATGCATGCAGTACTCGGTGTGAACAGGCGGTGGCAGCACTTTACAGCCCTTGCAATCTGCAGCTTGAACAGGAGATGTCGGAGTTACGGAGACATGGCTGCGGGAAGGGCAGGATTGGGAAATCAATGTTCCTGGGTACACGTCCTATAGAAAAGACAGAAAGTTGGGAAGAGGGGGTGGGTTAGCTCTGTTGGTAAGAAATGAAATTCAGGCGTTTGAAAGGAAAGACACTGAAAGAGGTGGGTCGAGTCTGTTTGGATAGAATTAAGAAATTGTAAAGGCATGAGGACCATAATGGGGGTCATTTACAGTTCTCCGAAAAGTAGCTCAGATATCGGTGGCAGTATAAATCAGGAATTAAGAGTGGCATGTCAAAGTGGTAGCAATACGGTAGTTATGGGGGACTTCAACATGAAGGTGGACTGGGATAATCAGACGGGGGCAGGAACACAAGAGAGTGAGTTTATTGAATGTCTACGAGATACTTTCTTCCATTGATTTAATTATAAATTTGGTTACTCTGTTCTTTCTGTTAATTTTTTTCCCAGTTTTATCCATATTTGAATCCAAATTCAGGTTGAAATCCCCTCCTATTAATATGTTCCCTTGCGTATCTGCTACCTTCAAAAAGATATCTTGCATAAACTTTTGATCTTCTTCGTTAGGTGAATATACATTGAGTAGATTCCAAAACTCCGAATATATCTGACATTTTATCATTACACATCTCCCTGCTGGATCTATTATTTCCTCTTCTATTTTAAATGGCACATTTTTACTAATTAATATAGCTCCTCCTCTTGCTTTTGAATTATATGCTGCTGTTACGTGTCCTACCAAATACGAGATACTTTCTTGGAGCAGCTATTGGAGGAACCTACCAGGAGGAAGTCGATTCTGGACTTGGTGCTGTGCAGCGACGCAGAGTTAATAAGTGACCTCGATGTAGGGGAGCCATTAGGGAATAGTGACCATGGTATGGTTATTTTTGAGCTGCAATTAGAAAGGGAAAAAGAAAGGAAGTCGGAAGCATCTGTACTGCAGTTAAATAAAGGGGATTATGCAGCTATGAGGGAGGAGCTAGCCAAAATAAAATGGAAAGATACACTAGCTGGGAGGACAACTCGGGAAAAATGGCAGGTGCTTTTGGACATTTTCCACAGGATTCAGGACAAATTTATTCCAAAGTGGAGGAAAGGCTCTAGGAGATGCAAATGGCAGTCGTGGCTAACTAATGAAATCAAGTGCAATATCAAATCCAAAGGGAGTAAGTATAAGATAGCGAAGTGGAGTGGGAAGCTAGAGTATTGGAAAACCTTCAAAGAGCATCAGAGGGTAACTAAGAAAGTCATAAGAGAGGGGAAAATGAAGTACGAGAGGAAATTAGCAAATAATATCATGCAGGATAGCAAAAGCTTTTTTAAATATGTGAAGAGGAAGAAATTGGTTCGGTCTAAAATTGGTCCATTAAGAATGGAAAAGGCTGGAATTATTACCGGAAACAAGGAGATGGCTGAGGAATTTAACAAATACTTTGCATCGGTCTTTACCAAGGAGGATATAGGTTATGGTCAGTTAGGGGGTAGTGGTCATGCGGTATCAAGAGACTTGGGGAACTTTCTTGTGGAAGTAGGGGATCTAATGGATATCCGGATCTAGAAGCAGGAGGTTGTGAATAAATTGTTGGGACTGAGGGCTGATAAATGCCCAGGGCCTGATGGGCTGCATCCCAGAAGTTGCTATGGAAATTGTGGAGGCACTGGTCGACATTTTCCAAAGTTCCATAGATTCGGGGGAGGTCCCTGAGGATTGGAGAGTGGCTGATGTGGTGCCGATTTTTAAGAAGGGAGGGAGGGAGAAAACGGGAAATTATAGACCGGTCAGCCTGATGTCAGTGGTGGGGAAGATACTGGAATCTATCATAAAAGGAGTAATAGCAGAACACTTAGGCAGAAATAGTATAAGGGCTAGTCAGCATGGATTCCTTAAGGGTAAGTGATGCTTGACTAAACTTCTAGAATTTTTCGAGGATGTGACAAAGAGGGTGGACTTGGGAGAGCCAGTGGATGTGGTGTATTTAGACTTCCAGAAGGCCTTTGATAAGGTACCACACGGGAGACTAGTGGGCAAGATCAGGGAGCATGGTATTGGAGTTAAGGTGCTGACATGGATAGGAAATTGGTTAAGAAATAGGAAACAAAGGGTTGGAGAAAGCGGGTCTTTTTCAGGATGGCAGCATGTGATGAGTGGAGTGCCGCAGGGATCGGTATTGGGACCTCAGTTGTTTGTAATTTATGTAAATGATTTGGATGAGGGGATTATTAATAACATGAGCAGATTTGCAGATGACACTAAACTGGGTGGCGGTGTGGGGTGTGAGGAGGATGTCAGGAAAATGCAGAGGGACTTGGACAGGTTGGGGGTGTGGGCTGCTGAATGGAAGATGACGTTCAATGTGAGCAAATGTGAGGTTATCCATTTTGGGGGCAATAATAGGAAAGCTGAGTATTATTTAAATGGAGACAGGCTAGGGAGTGGGGAGGAGCAAATGGATCTGGGTGTACTTGTTCACCGGTCACTGAAGGCGAACATGCACGTTCAGAAAGCTGTGAAGAAGGCAAATGGCATGTTGGCTTTCATAAAGAGGGGATTGGAGTATAGGAACAGAGACGCCCTTCTGCACTTGTGCAGGGCCCTGGTGAGACCCCACCTGGAGTATTGTGTCCAGTTCTGGTCTCCAATTTTGAGGAAGGACATACTAGCTATAGAGGATGTGCAGAGCAGATTTACAAGGTTAGTTCCAGGGATGGCGGGGTTGACATATGCTGAAAGGCTAGAAAATTGGACTTGTATCCGATGGAGTTTAGATGGATGAGGGGGGACATGATTGATGTATACAAAATTATCAGGGGCACAGACAGGGTGAAGTCGGATTACTTGTTCCCAGTGATGGGGGAGACGAGGACTAAAGGGCATAGTTTAAGAATACAGGGTAGGTCCTTTAGGACGGAGATGGGAAAACATTTTTTTACACAGAGAAGTGTGAATCTGTGGAATGCTCTGCCACAGAGGGTGGTAGAGGCAGATTCGCTGATTATGTTCAAAAGAGAGTTAGATAAGACTCTAGTGGGCAAAGGAGTTAAGCGTTATGGGGATAAGGCTGGAAAGGGGTACTGATAGTAGTGATCAGCCATGATCTGTAAAATGGCGGTGCTGGCTCGACAGGCCGAAGGGCCTACTCCAGCTCTTATTGTCTATTGAACCATTCCTCCAAGATCCCTCTGTTCCTCAATGCCCTCCCCTTCACTGCATATGTCTTGGTTATTCTTCCCAACATAAAGCACCTCACACTTACCTTCATTAAACTCCATCTGCCATCTTTCCAAACAGTCCAAATCCTTTTGTAATCCATGAAAACCCTCCTCACTCTCCACAACTTGAAAATAAGCAAAATGTATTACGTTATGTTAAGCTTTTCTTTGAAAATTTTAATAAAATTTAATAGAATATTTCAGGCCAATGGGACGCTAGGCATCATTAATCTTTCTATGTACCGCGTGGTCGTGTGTGAAAGTGTGGCCATTTTGGCCAAAAAAGCGCAGTAAAACGAACCGCGATCACAGGAGTGGCCTCCACAGGCGACCCGCAGCAATATGTTTGAGGTAATTTCATAGAAACAAACGACAACTTAAGCAAATATCAAATCTCATTTATAAAAATGGCACTGGCCTTGTCCTTTGACTGTTGGTTCCGTGATTAGTCAGGGATGACTCAAGAATGGGGGGGGAAAGAAAGTGTTTGAAAACAATGAAATAACAAATGAAGGGCAGGGGAGTGGATGTGGGGTGTGTGGATTTTAGTGAGGCCTTTGACAGGGTTGCCCAGGGTAGATTCATTCTGATTGTCATGAGCCAAAGGATCTGTGGAACCTTGGCTGTGTGGATTCAGAATTAGTTTGCCTGCAGAAAGAGGTTCTCAACCTTCATCTTCTCACTCACCTACCACCTTAAGTAATCTCTGAACATTTAGGGATTGCTTCATGTGGTAGGTGAGTGGGAAGGGAAGGTTGAGGATGACGGTTCTAGATTGTTCATATGATTATTTTAAAATAGGGTTTGAACTTTCTTTCCACGCACTTACCACTAAAAGTGGTATGTGAGTGCAAGGAAAAAGGTTGAGAACCATTGGTTTAGTACGTTATATTTAAGGAATGAATATATGGGCTAGAACAACATCAAGGCCTGAAGGGCCTGTACTGTGCTGTGTTCTCTGGATCTGCTGATCAATGGCCAGGGTTACCCATCCAGTATGGACACTGCAACTGAGTAAGGCAAGAGGAAACTTCTTCAGTATTTCCAGCCCATCTGTAACCATGACCTAAACGTCAATATTGGTCTCAGCTCAGAAAAGAACGGGGAGGCCACAACTACAATTCAGAGGTTCAGAGATTGTGGTGGATTGAGAGACAGGATCGCCCTCGCTGGACGGTAAGGCACCTGAATGATGATATTTGGTGTCCAAAATAGGAACTTCTCTTATTTTTGATCATTGAGCCCGTGGTAAAACCTTCATTTCACTTCAAGTCACACTTTCCAAGAACGTGTCGACAACATTGAGGACCAGCTGTAGGCCCTGGTATGTTCACCTTCAAGTCCCAGCAACAACCTAACCAATCTCTGCACTTCTTCAATCACATGGATTCTGCAATTTGGTGACTTGGTCCTCCAAATATGAAACAGCTAAAGCAACCTGTAAAAATCCCATTTAATCCAAATATTTTTAGTCTCTTCCAGGAAAAATATTCTAGGATCCATTGGGAGTGTTCAAAATTTTAATTTTGGACCAAAATGTATATATTTTGGACAAACCCAAGTAGAATATATAAACATAGTAAAATAGGTGCAGGATTCGGCCATTTGGCCCTTCAAACCTACCCTGCCATTCAATACGATCATGGCTGATCAGTACCCAGTTCCTGCCTTCTCTCCATACCTCCTGATCCCCTTAGCCACAAGGGCCAATTCTAACCTACTCTTGAACATTGACAAGGAACCAGCCTCAACTACTTTCTGTAGCAAAGAATTCCATAGATCCATCATCCTCCAAGAGAGGAAATCTTTCCTCATCTCGGTCCTGAAAACCTTCCCCCAATGCCTGAAGAGGGCGCATAAAATCAGTGAACTGGTGCGGACTCGAAAGGCCAACATGGCCTGTTTCCGCTCCGTAAATGGTTATATGGTTATAGTATGGTTATCCTTAAACTGTAACCCCTGGTTCTGTATTTCCCAGCATTGCAAACAACCTACCCGCATCTAGTCTGTCTAAACCCTTTAGAATTTTGTTTCTATAAGATCCCCCTTCAATTTCCTAAATTCCAGAGAATACAAGCCTAGTCTATCCAACCTTTCTTCATCTGCAAGTCCTTCCATCCCTGGTATCAGTCTAGTGAATCTTCTCTGCACCCACTCCACGGCGAGGATGTCCTTCCTCGGATTAAAGAGGCCAAAATGGCACGCAGTACTCCAGGTGTGGTCTCACCAAGGCTGTGTACGGCTGCAGCAGGATCTCTGTACTCAAATCCTATTGCTATGAATGCCTTCCTCACCGCCTGTTGGACCTGCACACCCACTTTCAACGACTAATGCACAGCAACACCCAAGTCTCTCTGCATTTCCTGAACAGATACCGTTGAGGTAATAGTCCTCTTTCCTGTTCTTGCCTCCAAAGTGGTTCACCTCACATTTATCCACACAAAAAGAACCTACTTTATTACATGCAAGACAAATCTGATAACGTCAAATTAAATTTATTTTAATTGGGTGTCAAGTATAATCGATGTAAAAAAGATTATATTGTACCAGTCTCGACCTGACATTAATAATTTTAGTTGTACTTAATCATTTTCATATTTTAACTTTCAAATCAGATTCCCATTTTAATCTTGATTTATGAATTTCTAATTTAGGAGCTTTTTATCTGTACATTTCTGAAGTAACTCCATTAGTGATCACAGACAAAGGAACAGAACCAGGCCACTAGGCCCATCGAGTCTGTTCCATAAATCTACACTAAGCTACTCTACACTAGTTCTCATTTTTGGCCTTTCCCCCATAAACCCTTGATGCCCTCACTAATGAGATATTTGTCGTTCTTTTTAAAATACTCCCAGCGATCTGGCTTCCACTGCTGTATGCCACAGTGAGTTCCACACATCCACGACCCTCTGGCTAAAGAAGTTCTTCCTGATCTCTTTTATACGGATAACCTCTCATTTTCAGACTATGAATAGTATTCTGCCTGTTTAATATTTCCACTGGTAGACGAGGCTTGTATTATACGTTATCTTTTCCAATGGAATACAAGACCTCCTTTCTGAATGCCACCATTGAATACTCATCATTTTCTAGCCCCAGCTAAAGCCAATCTCAAAGAGCAATTTGAGACTCATCTAATTTTAATTCTAAACTCAATTTCTTCATATAACCCAATAACAATACCTTAGGATCAAGTGAAAGTTTAAATTTTAATAAGTTCCTTGATTCTAACCCAGAAAGGTTTCACGTAATCAAGTCGAGTGCAAGAAAGAGCCAACTTGCTCATGGCACCTAAAGCACCGATTTACGTGAAACTCCACGAGTTCCACCTACCTACTTCCCTTTCCCATAACCCTCCCACCCCCTCGCATTCATGTACTCATATAACCTCATCTTAAATGACAGAATTGACCCTGGCGCAACTTCTTCCAGTAGATCATTCCACTCAGCCACCACTCTGAGTGAAGCATCCTCTTGTATTACTTCTCAAGTTTTGCCCCTTAACTTATGACCCCTTGTTCCAATCTCTGCTCCCCTTAGGGGAAAGAGCCTATTCACAGCTACTCTATCTATTCCCTTGATAATTTTAAATACCTCTATCAAATCCCCGCTCAACCCTCTCTGCTCCACTGAATGAAGTTCCAGTCTACTCAATCTTTCTACGTATTCAAAATACTGCAATCCAGGCAACATTTTCGTCAAACTTCTTTGCACTCTCTCTACCTTATTGATATCCTTCCTATAATTTGGAGACCAGAATGGCATACAATACTCCAAAGTTGGCCTCACCAACACTCTGAACATCACCTCCCCAGATCCTATATTCCATGCTATGATTTATAAAGGCCAGCGTACCCAAAGCCTTCTATCTCCATTGGAATCCACCTTCAAATTTAAAACGAATTTGGTAGGGGGAAGTGAACTGGACTGATAGGGAAGCAGATAGGAGAGTGAATATTGGAGTGGTTCTGTTAGACGGTGAAACAGTAAGGAAAAAGGGAACTAAAAGTGATAGGAGAGTAGGGGCAAGTGCATCGAGAACAAAGATGGAGGGAGAAAGGAGATATGGTATCAAGGTATTGTGTATGAATGCACTGAGTGTAAGGAATAAAAGGGATGAGCTTGAGGCGCGAATGGCAATGGGAGGTTATGACGTTGTCGGAGTTACGGAGACATGGCTGCGGGAAAGGCGGGATTGGGAAATCAATGTTCCCGGGTACACGTCCTTGTAATGGAGGGTTAAAACCATGTGCTCAGATGCTTCCTTGCTTATGTGAAACTGACAACACTGGGGCCACACTCAGGTCACCTTACTTTCAGAATTAGCAGATGTAATTAAACTCAGCCATGGGGATTTATCTGAAGATACACTTTGAAATGGAATTCCACCGTGAGGCCCAGGGAAAGCAGTTGTCAAATACGACACTCTGAAATTGACGTTTTGGTCACAACCTGTCTTGCTCAAGAAGTTGTAATGAGTCCTTGTATCTACGAGATAAACCAGGAAATCATAGCATCCTGGTTCCATAATAATCAATCTTCTAAATTGTAGAATAGTATGCTCAGCTTTGATTTTGACTGACAAATGTTAGAGGGAGTGGGTGCATGATTAATTGTTCTTTTCGAAATACAGGATGGCACGGTATTGCTAAAGCCTTAAAAGTTTCAATAAGTCTTTGTATCTACGAGATAAACCAGGATATCATAGCATCCTTCTCCATAATAATTCATCTTCTAAATTGTAGAATAGTATGCTCAGCTTTGATTTTGACTGACAAATGTTAGAGGGAGTGGGTGCATGATTAATTGTTTTTGGGGTATAAAAGTCTGTGGTCCTGCTGCTGAAGTTTAGACTCTCCGAGGGATGGGAACATCCTTTGTCAAGAAGGAAGAACAGCTAGAGTCCGAGCAACGTCCCGGTCGGGGGAGGTGAAGGAGCTGCTACCGGCGCCCCGGCAGCCTACTACAAGTGTGCCGTCATTGCCTCGCTTCGGCAGTTGGGACCAGTCCAGGCGTTGTTAAGTATGATTAGGCAGGCTTGCATATTGTAGTTTGAAACCTGCTTTATATTTGGAATAAACATTTGTGTAGACTGAACTGCTCTCGGTGTGTGTCTCTATTTTCTTTCGGTAGCTCAAACACTGTGACCAATCTAAAACGAACAAAGTGAAAGGTACAAGTTTACCCAAGATAGTCCTATAGAAAAGACAGAAAGTTAGGAAGAGGAGGTGGGGTAGCTCTGTTGGTAAGAAATGAAATTCAGGCGTTTGAAAGGAAAGACATTGAAACAGGTGGGTAGAGTCTGTTTGGATAGAATTAAGAAATTGTAAAGGCATGAGACCATAATGGGGGTGATTTACAGGCCTCCGAAAATTGACTCAGATATCGGTAGAAGTATAAATCAGGAATTAAGAGTGGCATGTCAAAGTGGTAGCAATACAGTAGTTATGGGGGACTTCAACATGAAGGTGGACTGGGATAATCAGATGGGGGCAGGAACACAAGAGTGAGTTTATTGAATGTCTAGGAGATACTTTCTTGGAGCAGCTAGTGGAGGAACATACCATGAGGAAGTCGATTCAGGACTTGGTACATGGCAGCAACGCAGAGTTAATAAGTGACCTCGATGTAGGAGAGCCATTAGGGAATAGTGAGCATGGTATGGTTACTTTTGAGCTGCAATTAGAAAGGGAAAAAGAAAGGAAGTCGGAAGCATCTGTACTGCAGTTAAATAAAGGGGATTATGCAGCTATGAGGGAGGATCTAGCCAAAATAAAATGGAAAGATACACTAGCTGGGAGGACAACTCGGGAAAAATGGCAGGTGCTTTTGGACATTTTCCACAGGATTCAGGACAAATTTATTCCAAAGTGGAGGAAATGCCCTAGGAGATGCAAATGGCAGCCGTGACTAACTAATGAAATCAAGTGCAATATCAAATCCAAAGGGAGTAAGTATAAGATAGCGAAGTGGAGTTGGAAGCTAGAGGATTGGGAAACCTTCAAAGAGCATCAGAGGGTAACTAAGAAAGTCATAAGAGAGGGGAAAATGAAGTATGAGAAGAAATTAGCAAATAATATCATGGAGGATAGCAAAAGCTTTTTTAAATATGTGAAGAGGAAGAAATTGGTTCGGTCTAAAATTGGTCCATTAAGAATGGAAAAGGCTGGAATTATTACCGGAAACAAGGAGATGGCTGAGGAATTTAACAAATACTTTGCATCGGTCTTCACCAAGGAGGATATAGGTTATGGTCAGTTAGGGGGTAGTGGTCATGCGGTATCAAGAGACTTTTGGAACTTTCCTGGGGAAGTAGGGGATCTAATGGATATCCGGATCTAGAAGCAGGAAGTTGTGAGTAAATTGTTGGGACTGAGGGCTGATAAAACCCCAGGGCCTGATGGGCTGCATCCCAGGGTGCTTAATGAAGTTGCTATGGAAATTGTGGAGGCACTGGTCGACATTTTCCAAAGTTCCATAGATTCGGGGGAGGTCCCTGAGGATTGGAGAATGGCTGATGTGGTGCCGATTTTTAAGAAGGGAGGGAGGGAGAAAACGGGAAATTATAGACCGGTCAGCCTGACGTCAGTGGTGGGGAAGATATTGGAATCTATCATAAAAGGAGTAATAGCAGAACACTTAGGCAGAAATAATAGTATAAGGGCTCGTCAGCATGGATTCCTTACGGGTAAGTGATGCTTGACTAACCTTCTAGAATTTTTCGAGGATGTGACAAAGAGGGTGGACTTGGGAGAGCCAGTGGATGTGGTGTATTTGGACTTCCAGAAGGCCTTTGATAAGGTACCACACGGGAGACTAGTGGGCAAGATCAGGGAGCATGGTATTGGAGGTAAGGTGCTGACATGGATAGGAAATTGGTAAAGAAATAGGAAACAAAGGGTTGGAGTAAGCCGGTCCTTTTCAGGATGGCAGGATGTGACGAGTGGAGTGCCGCAGGGATCGGTATTGGGTCCTCAGTTGTTTGTAATTTATGTAAATGATTTGGATGAGGGGATTATTAATAACATGACAAAATTTGCAGATGACACTAAACTGGGTGGCGGTGTGGGGTGTGAGGAGGATGTCAGGAAAATGCAGAGGGACTTGGACAGTTTGGGGGTGTGGGCTGCTGAATGGAAGATGACGTTCAATGTGAGCAAATGTGAGGTTATCCATTTCGGGGGCAATAATAGGAAAGCTGAGTATTATTTAAATGGAGACAAGCTTGGGAGTGGGGAGGAGCAAATGGATCTGGGTGTACTTGTTCACCGGTCACTGAAGGCTAACATGCAGGTTCAGAAAGCTGTGAAGAAGGCAAATGGCATGTTGGCTTTCATAAAGAGGGGATTGGAGTATAGGAACAGAGACGCCCTTCTGCAGTTGTACAGGGCCATGGTGAGACCCCACCTGGAGTAATGCGTCCAGTACTGGTCTCCAGTTTTGAGGAAGGACATACTAGCTATAGAGGGTGTGCAGCGCAGATTTACAAGGTTAGTTCCAGGGATGGCGGGGTTGACATATGCTGAAAGGATAGAGAAACTGGACTTGTATCCGATGGAGTTTAGAAGGATTGAGGTGTACAAAATTATCAGGAGGATGGACAGGGTGAAGTCAGATTACTTGTTCCCAGTGATGGGGGAGACGAGGACTAGAGGGCATAGTTTAAGAATACAGGGTAGGCCCTTTAGGACGGAGATGAGAAAACATTTTTTTACCCAGAGAAGTGTGAATCTGTGGAATGCTCTGCCACAGAGGGTGGTAGAGGCAGATTCGCTGATTATGTTCAAAAGAGATTAGATAAGACTCTAGTGGGCAAAGGAGTTAAGGGTTATGGGGATAAGGCTGGAAAGGAGTACTGATAGTAGTGATCAGCCATGATCTGTAAAATGGTGGTGCTGGCTCGACAGGCCAAAGGGCCTACTCCTGCTCCTATTGTCTATTGAACCATTCCTCCAAGATCCCTCTGTTCCTCAATGCCCTCCCCTTCACTGCATACGTCTTGGTTATTCTTACCAAAATAAAGTACCTCACACTTACCTACATTAAACTCCATCTGCCATCTTTCCAAACAGTCCAAATCCTTTTGTAGTCCATGAAAACCCTCCTCACTCTCCACAACTTGAAAATAAGCAAAATGTATTACGTTATGTTAAGCTTTTTTTTGAAAATTTTAATAAAATTTAATAGAATATTTCAGGCCAATGGGACGCCAGGCATCATTAATCTTTCCATGTACGGCGTGGTCGTGCGTGAAAGTGTGGCCATTTTGGCCAAAAAAGCGCAGTAAAACGAACCGCGATCACAGGAGTGGCCTCCACAGTCGACCCGCAGCAATATCTTTGAGATAATTTCATGGAAACAAACGACAACTTAAGCAAATATTACGTGTGTGTCTGTGTGTGTCTCTGTGTGTGTCTGTGTGTGTGTATCTGTCTCTCTGTGTCTGTGTGTGTGTGTCTGTCTGTCTGGGTATGTGTGTGTCGCTCTCTCTCGGTGTCTCTAATATATGCTTATTCATTACCCACCATTATCCATCCCTACTGGTGGTGCGGGCTTTGTTCCCCAAGGCGTCCGTATTGGCTGCCCATAGACCATCTCTGCCCCAACGCATTCCTCGGTGTCACCTGCATTAAAATCAAGATGGCATCAGCACCTTTTTGGACACTTTTAGCTGTGTTTCCTCAGTTCTTCTGGCCAGTTTTGTGTTTCGTTCACACATTCCTGCTTCCTGGGGTTGACGGCACTCGTGGAAGATCGCCAGTTCCTGAAACAATTCTTCATTCATCTTATTTGTAACATTTTTACATTTAATTTAACATATGCATTAAAAAACTTAAATTTCTTATTTGAAAATAAGATAAAATTAATGCATAGTGATTTCAAAAGTAACCCCTCCCACAGCTACCCAATAGAAAACAATAAAGAGAGAAAACATCTAGATAGTATTTATAAAAATTGACCAAAACTCTCAAATAAAATCTTGGTTTTCTTGGTTTTAGGAGTCAGAAAGTTCGTGTTGGGTGGTTAAAACTTAATTCCGACAATTGGTAAATACACATCCCAAATCTTCAAAAGAGAAATTCAAATTTGTTCCGTGAATTCGATGTAATTATTTCAAGTGGGAATCAACGGCCTATTTCAGTGTGGCCATCGACCCATTCCCAAATACGCATCGGACTTCCAAGTTACTGCCACACATTTTAACCCTATAACAATTACAGCACAGAAACAGGTCACTTGGCCCTTCTTGTCTGCACTGAACTAAATACTCTCCTCTCGTACCACCTCTCTGCATTCCCCTCCCCTCCAATTTTCCCTGAAATGACAAAATGGACCCTGCCGCCACTATTTCTCCCGGAAGCTCACTCCACTCAGCCACCACTCTGAGTAAAGAAGTTCCCCCTCATGTTACTTCCAAACTTTTACCTCCTGTTTCAATCTCTGCTCCCGCAATGAAAAAAGTCTATCCACATCAACTCGTTCTATCCTCCTAGTAATTTTAAAGACCTCGATCAAATCCCTCTCAACCATCTACAATCCAAAGAATAAAGACTTCATTTGCTCAATCTTTCTTTGTAATCTAGTTGCTGATATCCAGGTAACATTGACGTAAATCTTCTCTGCACCCTCTCTACTTTGTTGATAGCTTTCCTCTCATTTGGTGACCAGAAGTGTGCACAGTATCTCAACAGGGCCTCACCAATATCTTGTCTAGTCTCAACCTCACTGCCCGACTCCCGTATTCTATGCTATGGTTGATCAAGGCCAGCTATTTGAACAGATTCTTTTCGAGGTACTCTCTGATTACCCTCCAATAATTAACCTATCACTGTCAGGCTCACCTGGTTGGCTTTTGAAGCCGTTTTTCAACAAAGGAACATTAGATTACATCCATTCCTCTGGCACCTCACCCGTGGATAAACAGGTTTTAAATATTTCTGTCAGAGCCCTTGCAATTTCTACTCTTCTTTCCCTCAAGGCCAAGGGAATATCATGTCAGACCTCCATCCACCAACAGACAAAAATCAGCCATCACAAGGTGAAGGCAGGACAGTAGTCCCACCTCTCCAGCACGAGTCACCCCAGGATCAAGTCAGCACTGACTGCAAGAAGTTTCTACATCCTCTCGGTGTCTGTGTGGATTTCCTCCCACACTCCACAGCTCAAGGGGGCCGTAAGTTCATTGGCGATTTGGGAAGCTCAAAACCATGGGGTGGAAGTGCACATTCTGGTCCTGGGGGCATCAATTCAATTGAACAGCACAGATGAACCTTTGGGCACGACCTGATCTTTTTCTGGTTTCAAACTCATTATTTTTGAAAATTGTATGTGCACCTCTAATGCAACACGACTGCTGCAAAACAGGCTTCTTGATGCATATCCATGACAAGAACTCGGGAGAATCTGATTTGGTTACTAGACTTTTGAACAGAACAGTGTCTGGACATTTTATCCCTAAACTGAAACTTTATAGACATACAGAACAAAAAGAGGGCAAAACAAGCTTGTGTCTCACCAATACCACAATTCACGGACACTTTTTAAGTTCTCAAGGGTGGCAGAAAACACAAACAACAGACAAACTCCTTCCACACTGTCACTTTGAGAGCTTTGGACTCACCATGCTATAAATATTGCCAAGCCATCACTCTCTCTCCAAATCAATGACCAAAAGTACTGGCTTAGCGATAGATTTGAGACATTTTACCCGCTATGTAGCAATCAGGCACAAGGAAAAGTGCTGCTTCCATTGTAAAGTATTTAGGAATCTCAGACCACAAACAACCTTCACCCCGAAAAACAAGCAATTCTCCACAATAAAACTAGGTTTCCTTCCTGTCTGCAAGCATCTGCTCTCTTGAGTCTGAATGGCACAACTGGGGAAACCGTTTCAAACCCATGACCTGAAACAGCATATTCTCTTCCCCTAATTGGAGCTGTCTTGAATTGGCCACCACTGCCCGAGCAAGAATGAACTGGGAGATCTCACACTTGCTCCTTCACAGGTGAGACCTCCCTGTTCATTGGAGCTCCATATTATCCATCTTGCTCTATTTTGTTAACCTTAATCAAGTCTCCTCTCATTCTCCAACACTCCCATGAAAAATAAAAATCATGTATCCTGTAGTTCGCGAGTCCGGACACCAGGTGGTGGTATTATACCTCTCTCTCTCTCTCTCTCTCTCTCTCCCTAGCTTCATGCATGCAGTACTCGGTGTGAACAGGCGGTGGCAGCACTTTACAGCACTTGCAATCTGCAGCTTGGACAGGAGATGGTTGGTTTGTACCTCGTGGGCTCTTGCACCAAGATTGAAGATTTGGAGATTTCCCATTGATTGGCAGAGAACATACACGACATCACATCCAACCCTGAGATTCCCTTTTTCCTGTGGACACGACCGAATTCCCACGAATGGATTGGGAAATCAATGTTCCCGGGTACACGTCCTATAGAAAAGACAGAAAGTTGGGAAGGGGGGGTGGGGTAGCTCTGTTGGTAAGAAATGAAATTCAGGCGTTTGAAAGGAAAGACATTGAAACACGTGGGTAGAGTCTGTTTGGATAGAATTAAGAAATTGTAAAGGCATGAGGACCATAATGGGGGTCATTTACAGGCCTCCGAAAAGTAGCTCAGATATCGGTGGCAGTATAAATCAGGAATTAAGGGTGGCATGTCAAAATGGTAGCAATACGGTAGTTATGGGGGACTTCAACATGAAGGTGGACTGGGATAATCAGACGGGGGCAGGAACACAAGAGAGTGAGTTTATTGAATGTCTACGAGATACTTTCTTGGAGCAGCTAGTGGAGGAACATACCAGGGGGAAGTCGATTCTGGACTTGGTGCTGTGCAGCGACGCAGAGTTAATAAGTGACCTCGATGTAGGGGTGCCATAGGGAATAGTGACCATGGTATGGTTACTTTTGAGCTGCAATTAGAAAGGGAAAAGGAAAGGAAGTCGGAAGCATCTGTACTGCAGTTAAATAAAGGGGATTATGCAGCTATGAGGGAGGAGCTAGCCAAAATAAAATGGAAAGATACACTAGCTGGGAGGACAACTGGGGAAAATGGCAGGTATTTTTGGACATTTTCCACAGGATTCAGGACAAATTTATTCCAAAGTGGAGGAAAGGCTCTAGGAGATGCAAATGGCAGTCGTGGCTAACTAATGAAATCAAGTGCAATATCAAATCCAAAGGGAGTAAGTATAAGATAGAGAAGTGGAGTTGGAAGCTAGAGGATTGGGAAACCTTCAAAGAGCATCAGAGGGTAACTAAGAAAGTCATAAGAGAGGGGAAAATGAAGTATGAGAGGAAATTAGCAAATAATATAATGGAGGATAGCAAAAGCTTTTTTAAATATGTGAAGAGGAAGAAATTGGTTCGGTCTAAAATTGGTCCATTAAGAATGGAAAAGGATGGAATTATTACCGGAAACAAGGAGATGGCTGAGGAATTTAACAAATACTTTGCATCGGTCTTCACCAAGGAGGATATAGGTTATGGTCAGTTAGGGGGTAGTGGTCATGCGGTATCAAGAGACTTGGGGAACTTTCCTGGGGAAGTAGGGGATCTAATGGATATCCGGATCTAGAAGCAGGAGGTTGTGAGAAAATTGTTGGGACTGAGGGCTGATAAAACCCCAGGGCCTGATGGGCTGCATCCCAGGGTGCTTAAACAAGTTGCTATGGAAATTGTGGAGGCACTGGTCGACATTTTCCAAAGTTCCATAGATTCGGGGGAGGTCCCTGAGGATTGGAGAGTGGCTGATGTGGTGCCGATTTTTAAGAAGGGAGGGAGGGAGAAAACGGGAAATTATAGACCGGTCAGCCTGATGTCAGTGGTGGGGAAGATACTGGAATCTATCATAAAAGGAGTAATAGCAGAACACTTAGGCAGAAATAATAGTATAAGGGCTAGTCAGCATGGATTCCTTAAGGGTAAGTCATGCTTGACTAACCTTCTGGAATTTTTCGAGGATGGGACAAAGAGGGTGGACTTGGGAGGGCCAGTGGATGTGGTGTATTTGGACTTCCAGAAGGCCTTTGATAAGGTACAGCACGGGAGACTAGTGGGTAAGATCAGGGAGCATGGTATTGGAGGTAAAGGTGCTGACATGGATAGGAAATTGGTTAAGAAATAGGAAACAAAGGGTTGGAGTAAGCGGGTCTTTTTCAGGATGGCAGGATGTGACGAGTGGATTGCCGTAGGAATCGGTATTGGGGCCTCAGTTGTTTGTAATTTATGTAAATGATTTGGATGAGGGGATTATTAATAACATGAGCAAATTTGCAGATGACACTAAACGGGGTGGTGGTGTGGGGTGTGAGGAGGATGTCAGGAAAATGCAGAGGGACTTGGACAGGTTGGGGGTGTGGGCTGCTGAATGGAAGATGACGTTCAATGTGAGCAAATGTGAGGTTATCCATTTCGGGGGCAATAATAGGAAAGCTGAGTATTATTTAAATGGAGACAAGCTAGGGAGTGGGGAGGAGCAAATGGATCTGGGTGTACTTGTTCACCGGTCACTGAAGGCTAACATGCACGTTCAGAAAGCTGTGAAATGGGCAAATGGCATGTTGGCTTTCATAAAGAGGGGATTGGAGTATAGGAACAGAGACGCCCTTCTGCAGTTGTACAGGGCCCTGGTGAGACCCCACCTGGAGTATTGCACCCAGTACAGGTCTCCAATTTTGAGGAAGGACATACTAGCTATAGAGGATGTGCAGCGCAGATTTACAAGGTTAGTTCCAGCGATGGCGGGGTTGACATATGCTGAAAGGCTAGAAAAACTAGACTTGTATCCGCTGGAGTTTAGAAGGATGAGGGGGGACATGATTGAGGTATACAAAATTATCAGGGGGATGGACAGGGTGAAGTCGGATTACTTGTTCCCAGTGATGGGGGAGACGAGGACTAGAGGGCATAGTTTAAGAATACAGGGTAGGCCCTTTAGGACGGAGATGAGAAAACATTGTTTTACTCAGAGAAGTGTGAATCTGTGGAATGCTCTGCCACAGAGGGTGGTAGAGGCAGATTCGCTGATTATGTTCAAAAGAGAGTTAGATAAGACTCTTGTGGGCAAAGGAGTTCAGGGTTATGGGGATAAGGCTGGAAAGGGGTACTGATAGTAGTGATCAGCCATGATCTGTGAAATGGCGGTCACTGAAGGCTCGACAGGCAGAAGGGCCTACTCCTGCTCCTATTGTCTATTGAACCATTCTTCCAAGATCCCTCTGTTCCTCAATGCCCACCCCTTCACTGCATACGTCTTGGTTATTCTTACCAAAATAAAGCCCCTCACACTTACCTACATTAAACTCCATCTGCCATCTTTCCAAACAGTCCAAATCCTTTTGTACTCCATGAAAACCCTCCTCACTCTCCACAACTCTTGAAAATAAGCCAAATGTATTACGTTATGTTAAGCTTCTCTTTGAAAATTTTAATTTCACATGCATTAAATGCGTACGTAAATTTCTCATTCAAAGATAATGAAAAATTAATACATGGTATTTTTTTTAATTCCCCCTGCCCAACAACCCAATAGAAAAGATAGATAACATCTGGAAAGTATTTATAAAAAAATTACTAAAAAACTATCAAATAAAATCTAACAAATTTTCTTGATTTTTGGAGTCAGAAGGTTCAGGTTGGGCGATTACAACTTAATTCCTACAGTTTATAAATAGGATTCCCAAATCTTTCCAAAAATTTCAAATTTGTTACAGAAATTACATGTAATTATTTCAAGTGTCAAGGGACTTGGGGGGTTCTCGTTCAGGAAAACATAGTGAGTGGGTAACCACCAGGTTGGATCGGCAGGAAAAGAAAGCAAATTCTATGTTGGCCTTTGTTTCTAGGGTAGGGAGGTGTTGATGGGGCATGGGAGAGACCTCATTTGGAGAACTGCGAAGTTTATCTTAAAAAGGATGTGCTGATGTTGGAGAGAGAGCAGAGATTTACCAGGATGATATATCTCCACTCTTCATTGGAGTATAGAAGAAGGAGAGGAGATTTCAGAAACCTTTCCAATGCTGAAAGGATTGGACAGTAGATGTGAATAATGTTTCCCTTGGATAAAAAGACATTGTCTTAGAATTGGAAGGTACCTATTTAAAGCAGATGAGAAATTTATTTCACCAGAAGGTCATGGAATTTGTTGCTGGATTGTTGAGAGAGTTTAAGTGGTGGGGGGGGGGGGGGCGGAATTAATAGATGTTTAATGAGTCAGGGTATCAAGGGATCAGGGGAAAAAGCCATAACTTGGAATGAGAGGCGAGAACTGTTTAGATCAGGGGATAGCAGACACAGTGGGCTGAATGGCCAACTTCTGTTCCTTGTGATTTGACACCATTTTAACTAATGTACCTTTGAGAATTTTAACATCCATCCATATGTCCTCTGTATTTTGGATGTGAAACAACGGCTGTGCAGGAGAAGCCAGTGAGTTGGTGAGACCAATTGCTCTTCAGACTGGAGGCCTGTGATGAGAGATGTGCCTCAGGGATAGGTGCTGGAACAATAATGTGGTGAATTGGATTAGCAAGTTGGCAGGTGACACCAAGAACGGAGGAGTTGTGGACAGCCAGAAAATCTTGCAGAAGGTTCTGGACCAGCTGGAAAAAGGGCAGATGGAATTTAATGCAGACAAGTGTGAGGTGTCACATTTTGAAGGGCAAACCAAGAAAAGATAGACACGGTGAACGGTCGGGCACTGAGAAGTGAGGTTGAACAGAGGGACATGGTAAACGGGTGAAATTCCATGCAAGTGCTGTCACAGGTGGATTTGGGCGGGAATTGAAGATACCCAAGTTAACTAAAATTGAAAATTGTAAATGGGGCAAAAAAAGGGATCTATTTCAGAAATGTTTGTGACAACAGAAAATGGCTAAACCAACGTTAGATTAAATGGGAGATTCTTCTTTAGAATTAACCCAAGAAGAACGGACTACTTACTATGTGTGAAGATGGTGGATTAAATTGATGAATGTGCGATATAATTGGGTGAATTATAATTTTTTTTTTTTTTTTTTTTTACATCAGTTGTATTTAACTCCAGGAAAAAAAAGATAAGGATTTAGTAATTCAGACTAATGTTTTCATTGTGGGATTCAAATTAATACTTTTTTTTGTCTGTCTGGTTGTGTGATAAAGTTAAGCCTTTGAGGATTTATTTGAAACAACTTTAAAGAAACTCTTTTTATGTTCGATCCACTGCTTTTTCTAATGCGGTATATTACAACTTGAACAACGGGATTAAGAATGGATAAACCTCAAATTGAGTTTATTCAGTTAGTATTAGCAGTGGCCAGTAAATGCATTGTGATGACGTGGAAAATTAGGTTTGGTGTTTTCATTCTGCCGCAACGAATTGATATGATTTTTCTCTCCCTCAGTCAAGGGAGTTTGGGGGGGGGGGGTAATTATGGGTTGGGGGGATGGAATATAGTTTTTTTTGGGAGGTTGGTTTATTTTGTTTACTATGTATTTTATATGTTCATTAATAAAGTTTAAAAAAAGATACACAACCAGTGTTTCAGGCTTGAGCCTTTTAACAGGGCTACGAATATCTGCACTCTATAAAGGTTGACTGCTTGATCAGATGAGCTTCTCCAGCATTTGAGTCCTTACAGAATTTGGTTGAGTTACTATATGTGGACATCAGGTCATTTTTTCACCCTTAAACTGTCCATCCACACAGACAGGAACTTCTTTTTCACACAACTACCCCCATTTGGTGAAGTGTGTGGAATATTAGCTGTAGAATATCTTGTTCTGGGAATTATGATGAAGAAACCATCACACAGACTTTGCCAGAAAGCTGGGAAAGAGAGTTAAAAAGCACATTCCAGACAGGGATCAATTCTCACCTCCTCTACTGAGCCATACATATCCAAATGCCTGCCTGATCTGCAAAACAATGGTGCAAATTGTTAGACCTGATCCAAAGGCTGCAATAAGCCCCCAGCACCACTCAGACCCTGAATGGCATTGTTTCTGCTTTGAAGTGAAGAATTTAAGACTGCTATGAAATTCAGACATTTGGGTAAATTGGAAACCAGAAATCAGGCAGGCAGAGAATGATTACTAACGAGAACTGTGAGCAACTCTTCCAGACTCCTGTTGATTTTTTTGTGTTCCCTCACCCTAACTGGTACATGAGATTAGATGACCAACAAGAAGTCCTTTCCTTGTCTTTAGGAAGAGGATATGCAAAATGTAAAATACAGTGGCAGATAGAACAGTAACAGGTCATAACAAGCCCTGATCATCTGAAACAGGTCATGGGAATATAAATTTATTCAGTAATGTAGAAATGACTGCAAAAGCTGAGAAATTAGGAATTCATAAACTGAGGCAAAGATGGGATGGAGATTTGAACATAGAAAATGGACTGATCGTTATAAATGAGATAGACTGGTTCAATACAATTTTATTCACCAGACACCTCAAAAGAAAATACATGGAATCGGATTTGTTTCAAATGTTAACAAGTCATTTGTACTTTTCTGCATTTGACTTGGCAATGTCCTAAAGTTGGGCAGCTTGGTTGAAATAAGTACTTTTTTTAAAATTCCCACAGGATCCATGAGAAAGAGATGTTAAGGAATTAAATTTAAATTAAAACTGAATATTTACCAGGTTTAAATTGCTGCAAATTGTACAGCTAGAAAGTGCGTGGCCATATCTTGCAAACTGGCTGAGGTTCGGAACTGTTCACCACAGGAAAATAATGTATCGTTCACGAGATGAACATTCTATCTTTGGAGCCCACATTTCCTAAAGGTGGGTTGAAGTGAAGTTTTGAAATATTCACAATATTATGGTTAAATAAAACATCTGTTGAAGATCTCTGGTCCCTCATATGGGATGTGGAGAGGGTGGGTCTGGGTAGATCTCAATTTGTATTAATCAACCACATGTATCGGGATTTGAATTATATTCTTGTAAAATTAACAAGAATATAACTAACTCTTAAAAATTAATTTAAAAAAAAACCCTGACCCACACAAATGCCCCTGTTCACCTTGCCATTTTGTAAAAGGTGATGGGGGGAAAATCCTGACACAAGGGACAGATTTGAACCTGGGTCACTGTCATTTTCTGTTAAACATGCCAAGGTCAAAATTCGACTGACTGTCCTGCAATATTACACACACGTAAGGTAAGATGGTTACATCAGCAAAAATTAAATGAAATGCTTCTTACAGTCAAGAGCAAAAGAATTCCCTGCAGCCTCCAACACAGCCCTTGCCCACAAATAACACCCCCCGCCCCCCTCCCCACCCCAATACTGGGATCAAACCATCAGCAGCCTACACTTTGTTGGAATCTAGGGGTTAAAACATTATTAAAGAAATGATTAATTAATAAGTTGATATGTACTGCATGGTTCAGGGAAAAAGAGGAATGTGATTAAGTGGCAATCACAGCATGGAGCGAAGTTGGCTGAGCAAAATTGTCTGCTCCCAAATACAGGGAGAGGAAATTCATAAAACGATTTAGGAGGAAAGCTCCAACTGAAGGAGGTGGTGAGTAGCACAGGAGACACAGGCCAGACCAGAACAAAGAATGGCCTGCAAGAAACCAAGGAAATGGAAAACCAGTCTAGGAGGAAGATTAAGGCATGAGGAGGTGTTAAAGAGAACAGCAGAAATTGGCCAGACAGGAACAGAAAGGTGATTAGAAATATCTGGTGATGAATTAATTTCTGATCAAAACAACAGGATAGTCTGGCCTGGAGGATTAAGATGGGAGCGCTACACCCCAGATATCTGCAAAACAGGAGATGACTTGTGATAACCCTTATGCAAAAAGATCTAGCAAAGGAAGCCAACTTTTGTTCTGTATGATAAGGTTGATCTATATAAACTGAGCCAACTGGACAATAGGGGTCAGTCTTGGGGAATAGCTCACTGTGCAGGTGACCTATGAACTAACGACTGACCCAGAGCTCTGTTAAGTTTTATTCTTGTGCTGTGTAATAAATTGACTGTTGAACCGAATACCTTCTCCTATCACTTCATTCAAAGAACACGCTGGACTCAGACCACATACAGACTAAATTAAGAGTAAGGGAAAGCCAGAGTCCGACAACTTCAGAGCCAAACCTCAGGCACAAACATCCCAAAACCATCATCCCAAGACAAGAGCTAAAGTTGCAGGCACCGTAAACCACACACATTAAAGCAACACATTTCTCTGGCTCAATACCCACGAACCACATGGAACACCAGTTTGCAAACTACCCACAAACACCGGATTCCTTTCACCCCAACAACTCAAAGAACCACCCCAGAAAAAGCAGCCACAGTAAAACCAGGCTTCCTACCTTCCACTGATGGCAGCATCACCTCATCTCTGCCTGAAAGCTGCAAGTGACGAGAGTGAGGAAACTCTCCTGTTTGAAACCCTGAGCTGGAATCAGGAGGACAATTAATTCAGGTGTGAAATATCTCAGTAAATTGTGGCTGGCCCTTTAAACAAGGCCCATCTCCGCCCTTCAAGAGAGCTGCAATTAAGGGAATAGCACCTTTTTAATTTGGAGTGGGAGTTAAAACAGTTTTCTCACCTGTGGCATTGAGATGTTTGAGGAGATGATACCTCTCGATAGGGGAGTGTTAGAGCTTTATGAGAGATTTGTTTGTTTGTGGGGCTTGTCTTTTGAATTTTGGTTTGGAAGCCTTTTGTGGTCTATGACAGCTGAAAACTAAGCAAACTAGGGTTTTCTTTGATCCTGATGGTTGTGCAGCAGTTCAAACTTCTCAAATGCAGAATTTGAGCTGTTTGCTCTCCCAGTGCCCTAGAGCATTGGTTTGGGAATATTTATGCCACAGGTGGTGTTATGGTCCTGTTAAGTCAATGACTCTGGATCAAATCTGGCCCCGTCTGTAAGGGGTTTGTGTGTTCACCCACTCTTCAGTGGAGGTGGCAGGTTAACAGGGGTTTGTGGGGGGGAAAATCGCAGGTGAATGAGGGGGAATGCACAGAGCTGGTGGGGTGAATAGGAGTGTGAGGCAGTTGTTGGCGAAGGAGAGTGTGTTGCAGGGATGTGTAGCTGAGGACTCACCATCCAATCTCAGACCAGAGTGAAACAGGATTCTTATCGTGCTCACAAATTCCTTCGTCACTCCTCAAACGATGATCAGTATTCTGACTCAAGCGTTTTCTGGCCTTGTGACGACAAGCGGGCCTAACGTTCCAATGGCAAATGAGGCAGGGAGGATGTTTCCTGTAATAGAGGTAGTAAAAGTTCCATTAGAGAGGAATACGTTGCCTTTAACTGATAACATGCGGTGGGGTCTCGGTACATTTGGTGATGTCTGGGATCTCTCTATCAATATAAAAAATGAAAATCAAGGCTGGGTCTCTCTGTGGGGGGGGGGGGGGTATCTAATATTTGCTTATGTCATAATCTAATTCATCCCAACTGGCAGTGCGGGCTTTGTTCCCCAAGGCATCCGTATTGGCTGTCCATGGACCATCTCTGTCCCAATGCAGTCCTCAGTGTCTCTTGCATTTAAATCAATGATGGCATCAGCACCTTTTGGCCAATTTTAGCTGTGTTTACTCAGTCAATCTGGCCAGTTTAGTTTTTCATTCAGTACTGGTGTCTGGGGTTAATGGGAGTAGTGGATGATTGATAATTCCTGAAATAATTCTTCATTCATCTTATTTTTTTTAAATTATTTAATTTCACATATGCATTAAAAACTAATTTTTTATTTGAAATAACATCAAATGAATGCATAGTGATTAAAAAAAATTAACCCCTTGTCTTGGGATGATGGTTTTGGGATGTTTGTGCCTGAGGTTTGTCTCTGAAGTGGACGCTGCTGATGGGTTGATCCCAGAATGGTGGGGGGGGGGGGGTGTTTGTGGGCAAGGGCTGGATTGGAGGAATTCTCTTGCTCTTGACTGCAAGAACCATTTCATTTAATTTTTCCTGATGTAAAGAAAAAAAGAAAAAAACATCTGGATAGTATTTTTAAAAATTTACCAAACCTTTCAAATAAAATCTAACATCTTAAATTTCTTGATTTTAGGAGTCGGAAGGTTCATGTTGAGCTTCCAAGTTACTGCCACACATTTTACCCCTAGAACAATTACAGCACAGAAACAGGTCATTTGGCCCTTCTCGTCTGCTCTGAACTAAATACTCTCCTCCAGTACCACCTCTCTGCATTCCCCACCCCTCCAATTTTCTCTTAAATGACAAAATGGACCCTGCTTTCACTATTTCTCCCGGAAGCTCACTCCACTCAGCCACCATTGAGTCAAGAAGTTCCCCCTCACGTTACTTCAAAACTTTTGCCTCTTAACTCAAGACCTCTTGTTTCAATCTCTCCCACTTGCAATGGAATTGCCTATCCACATCAACTCTATCCATCCTTCTTGTAATTTTAAATACTCTACCAAATCCCCTCTCGGCTTTCGAGTTGACAGGAATGCACTCATGGATGGTTGGATGAATTCTCTTGGGGAACAGTTCATAGTGGCTCAAAAGTGCTTGATTAGATGCAAGGAGAGCTGCCACTGAATGTTGCATGTATTTGGTTCTGGGTTTCGAAGGTACCTCAGCTCTCTCTCTTTTGTACTCGGTCCAAAAGACATTGCTGATCTTATTTGGAATTAGACCAGTTTCAATGAAGCAATGCTGAAGATTTTTGCTGGGGGGGGGGGAATAAGCATTGCATTAAATTAAGCTGCGGCTGGTCATCCTTAAGTGTTGATCTGCAGTCCAAGTCTGGTGAGCTTTCTGGGATGGGCTAACGTTCCAGGCAACTCCTTCTTCACACAACAGGATTCAACATTTAATATGACGGGGGGTGGGGGAATAATCTTGGGTTAAGTTCCATTTGTGTTTTAGTTCATAAAGCCCATTGGATTTTGACTTCTATCGGGAGCACAGTGGGATATGAACAACATTTCTTGTTGTTTTCAGAGTATATCTTTCCCCTGGTTTATAATTCTTTGTGTGAATCATTTTTTTACTCCTGTCCAAGTTAGTAACAGGAAACACTGTGGGAGTGGGACGCTGTTTCATCGCTGGTAAAGTCCAACAACTGGTGAAACATTGACATGATTGAAGCTCTCTGGAAGGCAGGTTTCCAATTACTGCAGGTAACTTTCAGTTCAAGATCTTTCACCCCATCTTCCTCACTCGTGCACAGTGTCACGGCCGTCAATGACGGAGGGAGGAAAGTTGGTTTGAAAATGAGCAAATTGTTTACGTCAGAGCCAATCTGAAACCACCTTTTATTGAATCAAGTGAGATGCAGGACTGGTCACGGTGGCTGCTGGGAAGCACATGCAGATAGCCTTGCCCACAAGGAATCTTTTGAGTCCTCATTCTCAACATAGGGTGGCAGGGTCCTAGGGTCTCCTTCTTTCGCCTCGTCTTCCTTAATCATCTGAAGCCTGATTTCTTTCCCCTCTCATTCAGCCTGCATTATTTTCTGCATCCTCTCCCTGTTACTCCCTTGCTTTCTATTCCCTTCATTTTCTCCCTCATCATTAATTTTAGCAAAGATGACTGGCTTGGTTTAGTCTGTAACATGTTTGAGTTTCAAGTGGAACATTTAACGTGGGCTCAGTGCTGTTTTGAAATATTAGCAGAACAGAGGATGACACCAGTCACTGATGGATAGAAGAGAAAAAGATCCCCCTCTCTCTGGTAAGGTCGTGGGCAAGAGACCTAAGAGAGGAACAAGTCTGAATAAACATCTTTCCTGATTAACTGTGTCCGGTGCATTGATTGAGTGGTGCTGTTGCAGCAGACCCCACTCTTATCCATAATTGATTGGAAACTAATCTATGGTCACTGGACCCAAAATGTTCACATACACGTTTTACCTCTCTAACTATTACAGCATCGAAATAGGCCAACTTTGCCCTTCGAGTCCACGCCGAACACTTTGTCCTACCTAATCCCATTGACCTACACTCGCCCCTTGACCCTCCATTCCTTTCCTGTCCAAATACATATCCAACTTCTCCTTAAGAGCTAATATTGAGCCTGCCTCCTCCACTTCATCTGCAAGTCCATTCCACACACCCACCACTCTGAGTGAAAGTCCCCCCCTCACATTTCCTCGAAACTTCTGCCCCTTTCTCTCAACCCACGTCAAATCTATACCCCAATAATTTTAAATACCTCAACCCAATCCAACCTCAACCTTTTATGCTCCGCAGAATAAAAATTTTGCTTAACCTTTCCCTATAACTTAGACCTGTGGTTTTCAAAATGCTCTCAAACTCAAATTCCACTTGAAGCAATCCCTACACCAGAAGTGCTCTGTGATTAGTCAGGAATTGATTCAGGTGCTATGAAAGGAACCATCTACATCCTACAGGATGGAGCGCCAGAATAGCGTACATAGTTGAAGAAATTAAATTCTAAGACTTTGCTCTGCAAAGTGTTTCAACTTCAAAAGTACTGCCCCCCCGGGGAGGAGTCACGTGATGGAGTAGTGGCCGGACGGTGAACTCCAGCCCTCTCCAGAAAAGTCGGGAAAAACAAGAGAAAACACAAAGGCACAGAAATAAAAGTTACAGAAAAGTGAGTATAAAGGTGGAAAGAAGATGGCGACAAAAAAAGAAAAGTCGAAAGCAACGGTAAGAAGAGAGGAAGAGAAGACAAAGGAGGAAAAATGTGAAGGCCTTACCTGTCCGAAGAGGCCCGCTGCGGAGAGAGAAACCCGCTCCCTCAGGTCGGTAAATAATGGACTACAAAAATGGCTCGCAGAGCCGAACAAAAGTGCGCAACCGCGCATGCGCGAAACTTCGCGCATGCGCGATGCGAATGAAAAAAAACACACCGACGGGAGGGGGGACCAGCTGGGGAGTCGATCTCCACAGCCGGCAACGACAGCTGCAGAACACCTGCAGCAAGAAGAGACCACAGAAGACAATAGAAACAAGATAGAAGAGGAGGAAAGGGCAACAAAAAAACAACAGATGGTCAACCCAGAGGAAGAAGAAGAGGAAGAGTATGGTGAAATAGAAGAAGAAAAGAGAGGCAAGGTAAAGGATATACTTGCTCTTATTAGAGGATACATGGAATCATTTAAAGAATGGCAAACACAGGAATTTAAGGATTTAAGAAAAAGAATAAACAACACAGAGGAGAAAATAATTAAAATGGAGATGACCTTAACAGAAATGGGAAAAAAAATGGACAAGATGGAAGAGCGGGCAGTAGCAGCAGAAATGGAGGTAGAAGACTTAAAAAAGAAATTGGAGAAATCTAATAAAAAAACTAAAGAGACACAAGAACTACTAGCTCAAAAAATAGATACAATGGAAAACCATAACAGAAGAAATAACATAAAGATAGTGGGCCTTAAGGAAGATGAAGAAGGCAAGAATATGAGGGAGTTTATAAAAGAGTGGATCCCTAAGACCCTAGGATGTCCAGAACTACAGCATGAAATGGAAATAGAAAGGGCACATAGAGTATTGGCCTCTAAACCACAACCACAACAAAAACCAAGATCTATTGTAGTAAAATTCCTAAGATATACTACAAGAGAAAAGGTACTGGAGAAGACAATGGAAAAAGTAAAAGAGGGCAACAAACCACTGGAGTATAAAGGGCAAAAAATCTTCATTTATCCAGATATAAGTTTTGAACTCCTAAAGAAGAGAAAAGAGTTCAATACAGCAAAGGCGATTTTATGGAAGAAAGGGTATAAATTTATACTAAAGCATCCAGCGGTATTGAAAATATTTATTCCAGGACAGCAAAACAGACTATTCTCAGATCCAGAAGAAGCACGAAAATTTGCAGAACAATTACAAAAATAGACTGAGGGAGGAAGACGGGTAATGAGAGTTAAAATGATCACGACTAATATGTATGTGGGTAAAGACAAAAATAGACTGAGGGATGAAGACGGGTAATGAGAGTAAAAATGATCACGATTGATATGTATGCAGGTAAAGAGGTATAAGAGTGAATAGAGACAATGAGCATACATGAATGTATCTGTACTTAGAGGAAAATATAGATAGTATAGACAAGAATTAATAAGGGAAGGTAATGGAATAGAGAGAATAAGGAGGGAATTAAAAGAGGGACCTTTGTGACATAAGAAAAGTGAAATCTTTTCTGGGGGAGGCGGGGTGGGGGGAAATAGCGGTCACTGCACAATCAGTTGACGCTTGCGAGTGGATTCGCAAATCCAAATGGAGAGGGGAGATGTGGTTGTCCGACAAGGGATAAAGGACAACTCAGGAGGTGAAGGGGAGATTGGGGATAAATAAGATAGAAATAGGAGAATAAGGAAAATGTTAGATGTTGTAGGAATGTTGTCTTATGAAGAGTTGAAAATAAGAAAACAGAAATGGAAAAGGAGGAAAGGTAATGATGGAAAAACGGAAAGAGAAGATAAACAAAATATAAAAGGGCTACGCTGAACTATATGTCTTTAAATATTAATGGAATACATAACCAAATTAAAAGGAAGAAACTACCAAATTTAAATGAATAAATGTATTCCATTAGAAAAAAAATAACATATTGGTTAAGAAATAATATTGAAATATTCGAACAAGTTTAGGAGCCTTACATTAAATACAATAGCGAAAACCTACCGGGGACAAACATTACATAAGTTGATGGAAGGAGAAGGAAAGAAAAGAATGGACTCAGTAGAATTTCTGGTGTAATTTTGTTGAATGACAACATTGTCTGACTGGATTAATGCAACCTAGATTGTATACCTAAAATGGATGAGAGGGGGGGGTGGGGGGGTGGTTTGGGAGGAAAGGGGGGGGGGGGGAGAAAAAGTCACTGTATATGTGTGAAAAGAAATAGTGTATATCATGGCTAATGTGATTTATGGTGTGAAAAATAAAAAAAATTAAAAAAAAAAAAAAAAAAAGTACTGCCCCTCATGGCCAATCCCGGGAATTTACTGGGACAGGGTCCAGTGGAAAAGGGACACTGTCCAAATGCCAGTGTCAAACGATGTCATTTCACGCCACCTCTAACCCTACTCATATCCTCGGCGTTTGCCGACGTCGGCCTGATGGTAAAACCAGTGGAAGAGAGACAGCAGAAAATCACCTGTTTCCAGTCGAAGGCAGAACACTCCGCTCCCCGGGGATGAGTTGTGTTCAGTGGAAAAGCAATCTTGTGTCCCAGTGGAAATGGCACCAAGGGCTTCCTAACCTGAGACACTGCATGGCCAATGAACTGGGATTCCCGTGGAAAAAGGGTTTCAGACTACTTTGTAAAATCTGCATGCAGTGCTTCAACCAAAATGAAGGCCAATGGGATGATGAGCTTCATTAAACTTTTCTACGTGGTCGTGCGTGAAAGTGAGGCCATTTTGGCAAGAAAGCACAGAAAAATTAACCACGATCACAGGAGTGGCCTCCACGTGAGACCTGGAGCAATATCTTCATGGAAACAAGCGACAACTTGACCAAATATCTAATCTCATTTATAAAAATAGCACTGGCCTTCGCGAAAAGATGTATCACGATCAACTGGATGTCCGATAGCACGCTGGGCTGTGGAAATGAACTGCTGTTACCTACGGGAAAAAAAAATCACATAAACGTGACCCTTTGGTAAAGGTCTGTCAGCTGTACCTGGACCACATAGGGGCCCAGACACTAATATAAATGAACAATAAAAGGGGATGAATGTAACCATTATATATACCAAAACCAAGTTTCCCCAACTGGACTCATCTACTTGTAATCTCTGAAAATGTGGATATGAAAACAAACTGCAATAGAGAGAGAAAAAATTCAAAGTGCAAAAGGGAGAGTCTTTAAATGAGTCCCTGAATGTGTGTTGAGTCTCGTGATGAAGGGGTAGCTGCTGTTCCTGAACCTGGCTATACCTCTTTCCTGATGGGAGCAGTGAGAACAGAGCGGGTGATGTGGATCCTTGATTGCTGCTGCTCTCTGACAGCAGCGTTCCCTGCAAATGTTCTCAAATGTGGCAGGTTTTTACCTGAGATGTCCTGGGCGGTGTCCATACTTTTGTAGAGATTTTTGCTCAGGGGTATTGGTGTCACAAGACAACTGATCAAACCTACTACAAACTGAACCTTTCACCCCTCACACCCGTAAACCCACTATTTTTCTTGCATCAATGTGCCTGTCTAAATGTTAAAGGTCCCTATTATTCCAGACCACACCATCCTGCCCGGCCATGCACTCCAGGCACCCGCAGCCTTCTGCACGTTCTCTTTCTACAAGTCCTTCAGCAGCCTTGTGTTTCCTCAGCACTGCCTGCTCCTCCACCAAGCTCTGCCTGAAATCCAACACTCTATGAGCTTCCTGCATCACTCCAGAGAAAAGCCCAAGGTTTCTCTCTCTGGATATTGCATTTACTTCATTCTGATGGGCTGAATTCCTGCAGCTTCCCAATCAAACATCTGCAATCGCCTTTAAATTGTGCCCCTCTGCACAGATTTGTGCCACCTGCTTTTAAACAGGTTAAATCCTATGGGCATTCTGACAGTATCCTTCCACTCTCTCTCTCTCTCTCTACCGGTGGAACTAAATCCTTCTGCTCAAATTGTTGCTTGGTCTGGGCTTCTGTCCTTTTGCCTGGATTCTCATTCTCTGCTATTTCAATCTGAAATACGAGGAATAAAACCGTGGGAATATGGATCGGAATTCTTTCTGGCTAGAGCATCTCAAACACTGCTCTCATCCTCGTGTGTGCACAGGTAGAGACAAGAACAAATCTTGTCCTTAGTCACTGTGAAATCCATCTCCAAGATGATGGCACTTGATTCCTGTGTGTTTTTTTTTTAACCTTGCTTAGTGCTAGTTTTTCCTTTTGAATTGAACATTGCAATATATGTTAATGCACTTTCCAAATGGTTTTACAATGTAAACAATATTTTAAAGAAAAATCTGAAGACTTCACCATCTGAGATGCAGATTCTAATCTGTGGCTTCGGCGGGTCCGCGCCCAGGGGTATTTGAATTATTTTAACATAACACAACATAACATAACAATTACAGCACGGAAACAGGCCATTAGGCCCTTCTAGTCCGCACCGAACCAAACACCCCTTTCTAATCCCACCTCCCTGCACAATGCCCATAACCCTCCATCTTCCTCTCATCCATATACCTGTCCAACCTTTTCTTAAATAATACAATTGACTCCGCCGCCACTATTTCTCCCGGAAGATCATTCCACACAGCTACCACTCTCTGAGTAAAGAAGTTCCCCCTCATGTTACCTCTAAACCTCTGCCCCTTAATTCTTAAATCATGTCCTCTTGTTTTAAACTTTCCTCCTCTTAACGGAAATAGTCTATCCACATCCATTCTGTCTATCCCTTTCATAATCTTAAATACTTCTATCAAATCCCCTCTCAACCTTCTACGCTCCAAAGAATAAAGACCCAATCTGTCCAATCTCTCCCCATACTCCAGATGCTTAAACCCAGGCAACATTCTGGTAAACCTTCTCTGCACTCTCTCCACTCTGTTTATATCCTTCCTATAATTAGGCGACCAGAACTGCACACAGAACTCCAAATTAGGCCGCACCAACGTCTTATACAATCTCAACATCACCTCCCAACTCCTATATTCCATGCAATGATTGATAAAGGCCAGCATACTAAAAGCCTTCTTCACCACCCTATTCACGTGAGTTTCTACCTTCAGGGAACGATGTACCGTCACTCCTAAATCTTTCTGCTCTTCTGTATTCCTCAATGCTCTCCCATTTACCACATATGTCCTATTCTGATTCTTCTTACCAAAATGAAGCACCTCACACTTATCAGCATTAAATTCCATCTGCCATTTTTCAGCCCACTTTTCTAAGCAGCCCAAATCCCTCTGCAATCCTTGAAAACCTTCTTCATTATCCACTATTCCACCTATCTTAGTATCGTCTGCATATTTACTAATCCAATTCACCACCCCATCATCTAGATCATTAATGTATATAACGAACAACAATGGGCCCAATACAGATCCTTGAGGCACACCACTGGTCACCGGCCTCCAACCTGACAGACAATTATCCACTACCACTCTCTGGCCTCTCTCTTTCAGCCAATGTTCAATCCATTTGACTATCTCAAAATTTATGCCTAAAGACTGCACCTTCCTAACTAACCTTCCATGTGGTACCTTATCGAAGGCCTTACTGAAGTCCATATAGACAACATCCACTGCGCTACCCTCATCCACATTCCTAGTCACCTCTTCAAAAAATTCAATCAGATTGGTCAAACATGACCTTCCTCCCACAAATCCATGTTGAGTGCTCCTGATCAGACCCTGTCTATCCAGATGTTTATAAGTACTATCTCTAAGAATTTTCTCCATTAATTTACCTACCACATACGTCAAACTTACAGGCCGATAGTTGCCAGGCTTCCTCCTTGAACCCTTTTTAAATAACGGAACCACATGCGCAATGCGCCAATCCTCCGGCACTATCCCCATATCTAATGACATTTGAAAAATTACCGCCAGAGCCTCTGCTATTTCCTCCTTCACTTCTCTCAATGTCCTGGGGAAGATCCCGTCTGGTCCCGGAGACTTATCCACCTTTATATTCTTCAAAAGCCTTAAAACTACACCTTTTGTAATCTCTATATTCCCCATATTTACCCAATTTGCTTTTTTTATCCCACATCTCCCAACATCCTTCTCCTTAGTGAATACCGAAGAAAAGAAACTGTTCAATATCTCCCCCATTTCTCTAGGTTCCACACACAGTTTTCCACTCTGATTTTCTAAGGGACCAATTTTGTCTCTAGCTTTCCTCTTACCATTAACATATTTGTAGAATTTAAAGAGGACCGTCTTCCAATGTCTGCAGTGAAACTGGGAGAAAGAGGGTTGGGCTGTCGGTGTCATAGTTAATGACGTCTCATTACAGAGCTGAAAGCTTACAGTCTGTGGTGAACTGATATTCTTGTCCCACTGACCAGCAGACCTTCCTGCTCATTCCCATCCATGGGGCCGGGATTCCCTCAACCTCACGGGTCCCCTTCACACTCGCAGTTCTCCGATCCCCTCAACCATACGGATCCCCCAAACCACGCGGGTTCCCACCCCCACCTTCAGCCTCGCAGGTGCCCTCAGCCTTCTGGGTCCACGTCCCGGTCCCCCCTCCGCCCTCTGGGTCACCGTACCTCCTCAACCTTCTGGGTCCCCGTCCCCTTCCCCCCTCAGCCTTCTGGGTGCCCGTCCCCGTCCCCCCTCAGCCTTCTGGGTCACCGTACCTCCTCAACCTTCTGGGTCCCCGTCCCCTTCCCCCCTCAGCCTTCTGGGTCCCCGTCCCCGTCCCCCCTCAGCCTTCTGGGTCCCCGTCCCCCCTCAGCCTTCTGGGTCACCGTCCCCCCTCAGCCTTCTGGGTCCCCGTCCCCCCTCAGCCTTCTGGGTCCCCGTCCCCCAGCAGCCTTCTGGGTCCCCGTCCCCCCTCAGCCTTCTGGGTCCCCGTCCCCCCTCAGCCTTCTGGGTCCCCGTCCCCCCTCAGCCTTCTGGGTCCCCGTCCCCCCTCAGCCTTCTGGGTCCCCGTCCCCCCTCAGCCTTCTGGGTCCACGTCCCCCCTCAGCCTTCTGGGTCCCCGTCCCCCCTCAGCCTTCAGGGTCCCCGTCCCCCCTCAGCCTTCTGGGTCCCCGTCCCCCCTCAGCCTTCTGGGTCCCCGTCCCCCCTCAGCCTTCTGGGTCCCCGTCCCCCCTCAGCCTTCTGGGTCCCCGTCCCCCCTCAGCCTTCTGGGTCCCCGTCCCCCCTCTGCCTTCTGGGTCCCCGTCCCCCCTCAGCCTTCTGGGTCCCCGTCCCCCCTCAGCCTTCTGGGTCCACGTCCCCCCTCAGCCTTCTGGGTCCCCGTCCCCCCTCAGCCTTCTGGGTCCCCGTCCCCCCTCAGCTTTTTGGGTCCCCGTCCCCCCTCACCTTTCTGGGTCCTGATCACCCTCACCCTTCTGCGTCCTGATCACCCTCACCCTTCTGGGTCCTGATCACCCTCACCCTTCTGGGTCCTGATCACCCTCACCCTTCTGAGTCATCACCCTCACCCTTCTGTGTCCTGATCACCATTACCCTTCTGGGTCCTCATTCCCCTCACCCTTCTGGTTCCACGAGTACCTCAGCCTTGCGTGTCCCTCAAACTTCTGGATACCCGTCCCCCTCAGTCTCGCAGGATTCCCGCCCCCCACAGCCTTGCGTGTCCCTCACTCCTCTGGCAGATCTCCCACACCCCTCTGGCGGGTCCCCCTCACCCTTCTGGGTCCTCGACCCCCCTCACCCTTCTGGGTCCCCGACCCCCTCACCCTCCTGGGTCCCCGACCCCCTCACCCTTCTGGGTCCCCGACCCCCTCACCTTTCTGGGTCCCCGTCCCTCTCCCTCATCCGCCTCGCGGGCCCCAACCCCCCCTCTGCCTCGCGGGCCCCGACACCTGTCTGCCTCGCGGGCCCCGACACCGCTCAGCCTCGTTGGAGCGTTCCCCCCTCAGCCTCGTGGGCCCCGACCCCCCTCAGACTCGCGGGCCGCGACGCCCCTCAGCCTAGCGGGCTACGACCCCCCTCAACCTCGCGGGCCGCAACCCTCCTCAGCCTCGCGGGTCCCCGATCCCCCTCAGCCTCGCGGATCCCCCTCCCCCCCACAGCCTCACGGACCCCGACCGCCCCCTTCAGCCTCGCGGGTCCCCGACTACCACAAACCCTAACGCCACCCCGACCCAAACTCCCTCACGGTTCCCCGGCCCCACCTCACAACCATCCCCCTGCCCGTTCCCCTCCGAGCTCCGGCCGCCCCCGACCCAAAGGGCGACCCGTGGAATCTCTGTCCTCCCTGGTCTCGCTCCCAAAATGCCCCGATTCCCGCCCGTGAGGAACCGACATGAACCTCTCTCCCCCTCCCGCTCGCCACCAACTCCTCCAAAGGCGGCAAAGATCAACAACATGGCAGCCACCAGGGGTCGCTCTCGCGAGAGCTTGGGCCACCCCTCCACGGGATCTCCTCTCCACCACCCCGAGCCCCTGGATGGAGCCCCAGGACTCGAGGTCCAGCCCTTTGGAGCCCCCTCTCTCCTGAGAACCTCGTCCCACTGGGGAAGGGTCCGAGAGCTGCCTCGGGCCTCCAGTCCATCTCCCCTTCAGGCTGCACATTTCCACACCAGAACCTGCCCCATATTCCCCCCCCCCCCAAGAGTCCAGTCCATCCCACCTCCACCACCTTGGCCCAAAGCTCATTCCACGCTCCCACCTTCCTCTGAGGGAAAAAAATCCCCCTTCAATCTCAATCCATGTCCTCCTCTTTGAATCTCTCCCACTCTCCTTGGAAACAGCCTGTCCCCATGGACACGATCCGTCCCCCCTCACAATTTTCAAATCTTCCTCAATCTTCTACGCTCCAGGGAATAAAGTCCCAGCCTGTCCAACCTTCCCCTGGAACTCAAACCCCGAAAGCCAGACCACCTTCTTGTCCCTTTCCTCGACGCGCTGTCTCATTCCTATCCTTCCTCTCCTCCGGCCACCCAAACGGCACACAACGTTCCCAAGTTGGCCTCACCCATGCCTCGTCCAACTTCCTCGTGGCCTCCCACCTCCTGCACTCAATTCTCTCATTTCTGAAGGCCAAAATACCAGAAGCTTTCTTCACTTCCCCCCACCCCCCCATCTCTACAAGGGACTCCACTTTCGGGCAGTTCTGTACCACAGTTCCTCAATCCCTTTGTTTGACAACACTCCTCAATGGTCTGCCATTTAACATTCAAACTCTTACGTTTTAAGAATCAATTGCAGAGATCCATGGATGTGAGAAGTCAGGAGGGTTAGGGACTGGGTGCAGGTCGATGAGACTGGCAGAATGATATTTCACCATGGACGAGAAGGGCAGAAGGGTCTCTTTTCTTTGCTGTGGGGTTTCTAGGGTAGAGTTCACACCATTCTCAGGAAGGAGGATGAGCAGACAGATGTCATGGTCCACGGGTAGGAAAGGTGATGAGATCCTGCCAGGAGAGATGAGGGAGTTAAGTGCACAACCAAGGGGTCTCTCTCTGTCAGTCTGTGTGTGTCTCTATCTCTCTGTGTCTCTCTCTCTCCCTGTCTGTGTCTGTCTGTTTGTGTGTCTCTCTCTCTGTCTGTGTCTCTCTCTCAGTCTGTGTCTATGTCTCTCTATCTGTGTCTCTCTTTGTGTCACTCTGTGTTTGTCTCTGTGTCTGTCTCTGTCTGTGTGTGTCTCTTTGTGTGTATGTCTGTGACTCTCTCGCTGTGTCTCTCTCTGTCTGTGTCTCTCTCTCTGTCTCTCTCTCGCTGTCAGTGTCTCTCTCTCTGTCTGTATGTGTCTCTCTGTGTGTCTGCGTCTGTATATCTGTCTCTCTGTGTCTGTGTGTGAGTGTGTCTGTCTGTCTGGGTATGTGTGTGTGTGTCTCTCTCTGTCTGTGTCTCTGTGTCTGTCTCTGTGTCTGTCTCTGTGTGTGTGTCTCTCTCTGTGTGTGTGTCTCTCTCTGTGTCTGTGTGTCTGTGTCCGTGTGTCAGTGTCTCTCTGTCTGTGTCTCTCTGTCTGTGTCTCTCTGTCTGTGTCTCTCTGTCTGTGTCTCTCTGTCTGTGTCTCTCTGTCTGTGTCTCTCTGTCTGTGTCTCTCTGTCCATGTCTCTCTCTCTGTCTGTGTCTCTCTCTCTGTCTGTGTCTCTCTCTGTGTGGGTCTGTGTGTGTGTGTGTGTCTCTCTCTCTCTCTGTGTCTCTCTCTCTGTCTGTTTTTGTGTGTTTCCCTCTCTGTGTCTCTGTGTGTCTCGCTGTCTGTGTGTGTGTCTCTCTCTCTGTCTCTCCCTCTGTGTCTCAATGTGTGACTCTCTCTGTGTCTGTATGTGTGTGTCTCTGTGTGTGTGTATCTGTCTCTCTGTGTCGTGTGTGTGTCTCTCTCTGTCTCTATGTGTGTCTCTCTGTGTCTGTCTGTGTGTATGTCTGTCTCTGTGTCATGTGTGTGTCTCTCTGTCTCTATGTGTGTCTCCCTGTCTCTGTCTGTGTGTATCTCTCTCTCCGACTGTGTGTGTCCATCTGTCTGTGTGTGTCTGTCTGTGCCTGTCTCCGTCTGTGTGTATCTCTCTGTCTCTCTCTCGCTGTCAGAGTCTCTCTCTGTTTCTGCCTGTGTGTGTGTGTGTGTCTGTCTGTCTGTCTGTCTGGGTATGTGTGTCGCTCTCTATCGGTGTCTCTAATATTTGCTAATTCATTACCCACCATTATCCATCCCGACTGGTGGTGCGGGCTTTGTTCCCCAAGACGTCCGTATTGGCTGTCCATGTACCATCTCTGCCCCAACGCATTCCTCGGTGTCACCTGCATTAAAATCAAGGTGGCATCAGCACCTTTTTGGGCACTTTTAGCCGTATTTCCTCAGTTGTTCTGGCCAGTTTTGTGTTTCGTTCACACATTCCTGCTGCCTGGGGTTAATGGCACTCGTGGAAGATCACCAGTTCCTGAAACAATTCTTCATTTTTCTTATTTGTAACATTTTTACATTTAATTTAACATATGCATGAAAAAACCTAAATTTCTTACTTGAATATAAGATAAAATTAATGCATAGTGACTTAAAAAGTAACCCCTCCCACAGCTGCCCAATAGAAAACAATAAAGAGAGGAAACATCTAGATAGTATTCATAAAAATTGAGCAAAACTCTCAAATAAAATCTTGCTTTTCTTGGTTTTAGGAGTCAGAAAGTTCGTGTTGGGTGATTACAACTTAATTCCTACAATTGGAAAATACACATCCCAAATCTTCAAAAGAGAAATTCAAATTTGTTCCGTGAATTCAATGTAATTATTTCAAGTGGGATACAACGGCCTATTTCAGTGTGGCTATCGACCCATTCCCAAATACGCATCGGACTTCCAAGTTACTGCCACACATTTTAACCCTATAACAATTACAGCACAGAAACAGGTCATTTGGCCCTTCTTGTCTACACTGAACGAAATATTCTCCTCTCGTACCACCTCTCTGCATTCCCCTCCCCTCCAATTTTCCCTGAAATGACAAAATGGACCCTGCCGCCACTACTTTTCCCGGAAGCTCACTCCACTCAGCCACCACTCTGAGTAAAGAAGTTCCCCCTCATGTTACTTCCAAACTTTTACCTCCTGTTTCAATCCCTGCTCCCCGCAATGAAAAAAGTCTCTCCACATCAACTCGTTCTATCCTCCTAGTAATTTTAAAGACTTCGATCAAATCCCCTCTCAACCATCTACAATCCAAAGAATAAAGACTTCATTTGCTCAATCTTTCTTTGTAATCTAGTTGCTGATATCCAGGTAACATTGACGTAAATCTTCTCTGCACCCTCTTTACTTTATTGATAGCTTTCCTCTCATTTGGTGACCAGAACTGCACACAGTACTCACAAAAGAGCCTCACCAACATCTTGTCTAGTCTCAACCTCACTGCCCGACTCCTGTATTCTATGCGATGGTTGATCAAGGCCAGCTATTTGAACAGATTCTTTTCGAGGTACTCTCTGATTACACTCCAATAATTTACCTATTTTGTCAGGCTCACCTGGTTTGCTTTTGAAGCCGTTTTTAAACAAGGGAACATTAGATTACATCAATTCCTCTGGCACCTCACCCGTGGATAAACAGGTTTTAAATATTTCTGTCAGAGCCCTTGCAATTTCTACTCTTCTTTCCCTCAAGGCCAAGGGAATATCATGTCAGACCTCCATCCACCAACAGACAAAAATCAGCCATCACAAGGTGAAGGCAGGACAGTAGTCCCACCTCTCCAGCACGAGTCACCCCAGGATCAAGTCAGCACTGACTGCAAGAAGTTTCTACATCCTCTCGGTGTCTGTGTGGATTTCCTCCCACACTCCACAGCTCAAGGGGGCCGTAAGTTCATTGGCGATTTGGAAAGCTCAAGACCATGGGGTGGAAGTGCACATTCTGGACCTGGGGGCATCAATTCAATTCAACAGCACAGATGAACCTTTGGGCACGACCTGATCTTTTTCTGGTTTCAAACTCATTATTTTTGAAAATTGTATGTGCCCCTCTAATGCAACACGACTGCTGCAAAACAGGCTTCATGATACATATCCATGACAAGAACTCGGGAGAATCTGATTTGGTTACTAGACTTTTGAACAGAACAGTGTCTGGACATTTTATCCCTAAACTGAAACTTTATAGACATACAGAACAAAAAGAGGGCAAAACAAGCTTGTGTCTCACCAATACCACAATTCACGGACACTTTTTAAGTTCTCAAGGGTGGCAGAAAACACAAAGAACAGACAAACTCCTTCCACACTGTCACTTTGAGAGCTTTGGACTCACCATGCTATAAATATTGCCAAGCCATCACTCTCTCTCCAAATCAATGACCCAAAGTCCTGGCTGAGCGATAGATTTGAGACATTTTACCCGCTATGTAGCAATCAGGCACAAGGAAAATTGCTGCTTCCATTGTGAAGTATTTAGGAATCTCAGACCACAAACAACCTTCACCCCGAAAAACAAACAATTCTCCACAATAAAACTAGGTTTCCTTCCTGTCTGCAAGCATCTGCTCTCTTGAGTCTGAATGGCACAACTGGGGAAACCATTTCAAACCCATGACCTGAAACAGCATATTCTCTTCCCCTAATTGGAGCTGTCTTGCAATTGGCCACCACTGCCCGAGCAAGAATGAACTGGGAGATCTCACACTTGCTCCTTCACAGGTGAGACCTCCCTGTTCATTGGAGCTCCATATTATCCATCTTGCTCTATTTTGTTAACCTTAATCAAGTCTCCTCTCATACTCCAACACTCCCATGAAAAATAAAAATCATGTATCCTGTAGTTCGCGAGTCCGGACACCAGGTGGTGGTATTATACCTAGATCTCTCTCTCTCTCTCTCTCGCTTCATGCATGCAGTACTCGGTGTGAACAGGCAGTGGCAGCACTTTACAGCTCTTGCAATCTGCATCTTAGACAGGAGATGTCGGAGTTACAGAGACATGGCTGCGGGAACGGCAGGATTGGGAAATCAATGTTCCCGGGTACACGTCCTATAGAAAAGACAGAAAGTTGGGAAGAGGGGGTGGGGTAGCTCTGTTGGTAAGAAATGAAATTCAGGCATTTGAAAGGAAAGACATTGAAACAGGTGGGTAGAGTCTGTTTTGATAGAATTAAGAAATTGTAAAGGCATGAGGACCATAATGGGGGTCATTTACAGGCCTCCGAAAAGTAGCTCAGATATCGATAGCAGTATAAATCAGGAATTAAGAGTGGCATGTCAAAGTGGTAGCAATACGGTAGTTATGGGGGACTTCAACATGAAAGTGGACTGGGATAATCAGACGGGGGCAGGAACACAAGAGAGTGAGTTTATTGAATGTCTACGAGATACTTTCTTCCATTGATTTAATTATAAATTTGGTTACTTTGTTCTTTCTGTTAATTTTTTTCCCCAGTTTTATCCATATTTGAATCCAAATTCAGGTTGAAATCCTCTCCTATTAATATGTTCCCTTGCGTATCTGCTACCTTCAAAAAGATATCTTGCATAAACTTTTGATCTTCTTCGTTAGGTGAATATACATTGAGTAGATTCCAAAACTCCGAATATATCTGACATTTTATCATTACATATCTCCCTGCTGGATCTATTATTTCCTCTTCTATTTTAAATGGCACATTTTTACTAATTAATATAGCTACTCCTCTTCCTTTTGAATTATACGATGCTGCTGTTACGTGTCCTACCCCATACGAGATACTTTCTTGGAGCAGCTAGTGGAGGAACCTACCAGGGGGAAGTCGATTCTGGACTTGGTGCTGTGCAGCGATGCAGAGTTAATAAGTGACCTCGATGCAGGGGAGCCATTAGGGAATAGTGACCATGGTATGGTTATTTTTGAGCTGCAATTAGAAAGGGAAAAAGAAAGGAAGTCGGAAGCATCTGTACTGCAGTTAAATAAAGGGGATTATGCAGCTATGAGGGAGGAGCTAGCCAAAATAAAATGGAAAGATACACTAGCTGGGAGGACAACTCGGGAAAAATGGCAGGTGCTTTTGGACATTTTCCACAGGATTCAGGACAAATTTATTCCAAAGTGGAGGAAAGGCTCTAGGAGATGCAAATGGCAGTCGTGGCTAACTAATGAAATCAAGTGCAATATCAAATCCAAAGGGAGTAAGTATAAGATAGCGAAGTGGAGTGGGAAGCTAGAGGATTGGGAAACCTTCAAAGAGCATCAGAGGGTAACTAAGAAAGTCATAAGAGAGGGGAAAATGAAGTATGAGAGGAAATTAGCAAATAATATCATGGAGGATAGCAAAAGCTTTTTTAAATATGTGAAGAGGAAGAAATTGGTTCGGTCTAAAATTGGTCCATTAAGAATGGAAAAGGCTGGAATTATTACCGGAAACAAGGAGATGGCTGAGGAATTTAACAAATACTTTGCATCGGTCTTCACCAAGGAGGTTATGGTCAGTTAGGGGGTAGTGGTCATGCGGTATCAAGAGACTTGGGGAACTTTCCTGGGGAAGTAGGGGATCTAATGGATATCCGGATCTAGAAGCAGGAGGTTGTGAGTAAATTGTTGGGACTGAGGGCTGATAAAACCCCAGGGCCTGATGGGCTGCATCACAGGGTGCTTAAAGAAGTTGCTATGGAAATTGTGGAGGCACTGGTCGACATTTTCCAAAGTTCCATAGATTCGGGGGAGGTCCCTGAGGATTGGAGAGTGGCTGATGTGGTGCCGATTTTTAAGAAGGGAGGGAGGGAGAAAACGGGAAATCATAGACCGGTCAGCCTGACGTCAGTGGTGGGGAAGATATTGGAATCTATCATAAAAGGAGTCATAGCAGAACACTTAGGCAGAAATAGGATAAGGGCTAGTCAGCATGGATTCCTTAAGGGTAAGTCATGCTTGACTAACCTTCTGGAATTTTTCAAGGATGTGACAAAGTGGGTGGACTTGGGAGAGCCAGTGGATGTGGTGTATTTGGACTTCCAGAAGGCCTTTGATAAGGTACCGCACGGGAGACTAGTGGGCAAGATCAGGGAGCATGGAATTGGAGGTAAGGTGCTGACATGGATAGGAAATTGGTTAAGAAATAGGAAACAAAGGGTTGGAGTAAGCCGGTCCTTTTCAGGATGGCAGGATGTGACGAGTTGAGTGCCGCAGGGATCGGTATTGGGTCCTCAGTTGTTTGTAATTTATGTAAATGATTTGGATGAGGGGATCAATAACATGAGCAAATTTGCAGATGACACTGAACTGCGTGGCGGTGTGGGGTGTGAGGAGGATGTCAGGAAAATGCAGAGGGACTTGTACAGGTTGGGGGTGTGGGCTGCTGAATGGAAGATGACGTTCAATGTGAGCAAATGTGAGGTTATCCATTTTGGGGGCAATAATAGGAAAGCTGAGTATTATTTAAATGGAGACAGGCTAGGGAGTGGGGAGGAGCAAAAGGATCTGAGTGTACTTGTTCACCGGTCACTGAAGGCTAACATGCACGTTCAGAAAGCTGTGAAGAAGGCAAATAGCATGTTGGCTTTCATAAAGAGGGGATTGGAGTATAGGAACAGAGACGCCCTTCTGCAGTTGTACAGGGCCCTGGTGAGACCCCACCTGGAATATTGCACCCATTACTGGTCTCCAATTTTGAGGAAGGACATACTAGCTATAGTGGGTGTGCAGCGCAGATTTACAAGGTTAGTTCCAGCGATGGCGGGGTTGACATATGCTGAAAGGCTAGAAAAACTGGACTTGTATCTGATGGAGTTTAGAAGGATGAGGGGGGACATGATTGAGGTATACAAAATTATCAGGGGGATGGACAGGGTGAAGTCGGATTACTTGTTCCCAGTGATGGGGGAGACGAGGACAAGAGGGCATAGTTTAAGAATACAGGGTAGGCCCCTTAGGACGGAGATGAGAAAACATTTTTTTACCCAGAGAAGTGTGAATCTGTGGAATGCTCTGCCACAGAGGGTGGTAGAGGCAGATTCACTGATTATGTTCAAAAGAGAGTTAGATAAGACTCTAGTGGGCAAAGGAGTTAAGGGTATGGGGATAAGGCTGGAAAGGGGTACTGATAGTAGTGATCAGCCATGATGTGTAAAATGGCGGTCACTGAAGGCTCGACAGGCCGAAGGGCCTACTCCAGCTCCTATTGTCTATTGAACCATTCCTCCAAGGTCCCTCTGTTCCTCAATGCCCTCCCCTTTACTGCATACGTCTTGGTTATTCTTCCCAACATAAAGCACCTCACACTTACCTACATTAAACTCCATCTGCCATCTTTCCAAACAGTCCAAATCCTTTTGTACTCCATGAAAACCCTCCTCACTCTCCACAACTCTTGAAAATAAGCAAAATGTATTACGTTATGTTAAGCTTCTCTTTGAAAATTTTAATTTCACATGCATTAAATGCGTACATAAATTTCTCATTCAAAGATAATGAAAAATTAATACATAGTATTTTTTTTTAAATTCCCCCTGCCCAACAACCCAATAGAAAAGAAAGATAACATCTGGAAAGTATTTATTGAAAAATTACTAAAAAACTATCAAATAAAATCTAACAAATTTTCTTGATTTTAGGAGTCAGAAGGTTCAGGTTGGGCGATTACAACTTAATTCCTACAGTTTATAAATAGGATTCCCAAATCTTTCCAAAAATTTCAAATTTGTTACAGAAATTACATGTAATTATTTCAAGTGTCAAGGGACTTGGGGGGTTCTCGTTCAGGAAAACATAGTGAGTGGGTAACCACCAGGTTGGATCGGCAGGAAAAGAAAGCAAATTCTATGTTGGCTTTTGTTTCTAGGGTAGGGAGGTGTTGATGGGGCATGGGAGAGACCTCATTTGGAGAACTGCGAAGTTTATCTTAAAAAGGATGTGCTGATGTTGGAGAGAGAGCAGAGATTTACCAGGATGATATATCTCCACTCTTCATTGGAGTATAGAAGAAGGAGAGGAGATTTCAGAAACCTTTCCAATGCTGAAAGGATTGGACAGTAGATGTGAATAATGTTTCCCTTGGATAAAAAGACATTGTCTTAGAATTGGAAGGTACCTATTTAAAGCAGATGAGAAATTTATTTCACCAGAAGGTCATGGAATTTGTTGCTGGATTGTTGAGAGAGTTTAAGTGGTGGGGGGGGGTGGCGGAATTAATAGATGTTTAATGAGTCAGGGTATCAAGGGATCAGGGGAAAAAGCCAGAACTTGGAATGAGAGGCGAGAACTGTTTAGATCAGGGGATAGCAGACACAGTGGGCTGAATGGCCAACTTCTGTTACTTGTGATTTGACACCATTTTAACTAATGTACCTTTGAGAATTTTAACATCCATCCATATGTCCTCTGTGGAGGTTTGTGACAAGAGCGGTGCCTCAGGGATAGGTGCTGGAACAATAATGTGGTAAATTGGATGAGCAAGTTTGCAGGTGACACCAAGAACGGTGGAGTTGTGGACAGCCAGGAAAGCTTGCAGAAGGATCTGGACCAGAAGGAGAAAGGTCAGATGGAATTTAATGAAGACAAGTGTGAGGTGTCACATTTTGAAGGGCAAACCAAGAAAAGATAGACACTGTGAACGGTCGGGCACTGAGGAGTGAGGTTGAACAGAGGGACATGGTAAACGGGTGTCATTCCATGCAAGTGCTGTCACAGGTGGATTTGGGCGGGAATTGAAGATACCCAAGTTAACTAAAATTGAAAATTGTAAATGGGGCAAAAAAAGGGATCTATTTCAGAAATGTTTGTGACAACAGAAAATGGCTAAACCAACTTTAGATTAAATGGGAGATTCTTCTTTAGAATTAACCCAAGAAGAACGGACTACTTACTATGTGTGAAGATGGTGGATTAAATTGGATGAATGTGCGATATAATTGGGTGAATTATAATTTTTTTGACATCAGTTGTATTTAACTTTAGTCATTCAGATTTATGTTTTCATTGTGGGATTCAAATTAATACTTTTTTTTGTCTGTCTGGTGGTGTGATAGAAGTTAAGCCTTTGAAGATTTATTTGAAAGGTTAACACAATTCCATTACACCTCCTTCCCATGGAGAAATTTTTAGACTTCTGAAAGGTCAAAATTTTAAACTGCAATCTCTGATTTCTTCTTAATAGATTTCACAGCCATAATCAATAGAATAGAAACAAATATAGCAGAAACCTCTAAATCCAACATCTAAATAAGCAATCCTCAATGACACTGGCCCTTAATATCATTATAGTGTCTTATACTTCAGTCCTATTCTTGCAAAATTAAACTCCAGTTGAATCATCATCTATTCTTATTTTTAATCTTACTCAAAAATTATGATCAATACTTAATCCCATAGCAGCACAAACACATTCTTCTACATGTTGCAGAGCTAATACAAGGGACAAAAATTATTTTCCAGCAGCAGAATAATTCTTTTGAGTGTTTATTCAATGTCTGAGAATCATAAGCCAGTGGATTTTTAACATCATCAGACATATTTATTTTTAATACAGCACCGGCTGCATCCATCAAATCCCGGGATGAAGCGGTTGTAAAAGTAGTCCATACCCGCAAACTCCTGCAGCTCCTTGAGGCTGTCCGGACATGGTAACTCCCTGAGAGCGGAGACCTTTGCAGCGGTGGGCGTGGCTCCTTCGGCCGTGATGGTATGGCCCAGGAACTGCATGGACTCTTTCCCAAACTAGCACTTGGCCAGGTTGATGGCAAGGCTGAAATCGGCCAGCCGGTAGAAAAGGGCACAAAGGTGGGCCTTGTGTTGCGCCTGGTCCTTGCTGGCGACGAGAATGTCGTCCTAATAAATAAAGCCAAAATCCAAGTCCCTGCCCACAGAGTCCATGAGGCGCTTGAAGGTCTGAGCGGGATTCTCGAGCCCGAATGGCATGCACAGGAATTCGAACAAGCCAAAGGGGGAGATGATTGCTGTCTTTGGTATGTCCTCAGGGTGCACCGGGATCTGGTGATATCCACGCACCAGGTCAACCATGGAGAAAACCCTCGCACCATGCAGGTTGGCCGCAAAGTCTTGGATGTGAGGGATGGGATAACGGTCAGGAACTGTTACCTCATTGAGTCGTCGATAGTCTCCGCAGGGACGCCAGCCACCGGAGGCTTTCAGGACCAGGTGGAGCGGCGAGGCCCATGGGTTTTCAGACCGCCGAATGATCCCGAGTTCCAACAGGTGCCAAAACTTCTCCTTCGCCTCCTTGAGCTTGTCAGGCAGGAGCCGGCGAGCCTTGGCGTGAACCAGTGGGCCCTGCGTGGGGATGTGGTGGAACAGCCCGCGGTGCGGTGAGGAAGCGGAGAACTATGGCTTGATGAGTGTCGTGAACTCTTCCGGCATTCACTGGAACGAGTCTCTGGGTGTGCTGATCGTGGCCATCTGTGGTTGCTCCGAGCGGGAGGCGTCGAGGCGAACGGCCTGGAAGGTACGGCGTCCACCAGGCACCTACCTCGAATGTCTACCAGAAGCCCATGTGCGAGGAGGAAGTCTGCACCCAGGATGGCAGTTGGAAAGGACAAGACGGTGAACCTCCATGTGAAATTTCGTTGGCTGATCTGGAAGTGGACTGTCTTGTCTCCATACATCTGGCTGCACGGAGGGGAGGACCACAAGGCCAGTTCCTGGACTCGACGGCCGTGGCCAGGATGACATTGATCTGGGCTCCAGTGTCAACGAGGAACTGCCAGCTGCTGACTGAGTCCCGCAGATAGAGGAGGCTGTGTTCTTGGCCAGCCCCCGCAGCCATTAACCCTGGCCGGCCTGGTCATTTCCCTGGAATGAGCCAGACTGATGACACTTCCGAGCCTTGGCTCCCCAGCGCTGGTGGTAGAAGCAGAGGCCTGGAGCGGATGCTGTGGCCTTGGTTATGCTCTTGGGCACCCCTGCAGGAGCCAAATGCTCTACTGCAGCGCTCGGGGCAGGCTTGGCGTGGTCATGTCTGTGCCTCGTGACCTACTGGACCACTGAGCCCTCTGGGAATCGTGCGAGCCATAGCTCCTGGGCCTTCTGACGGACCTTCCTCAGGTCAGTGAAGCTCTCCTGGACCAGCAGCAGCTGGACGTCCCCGGGCATATGGTCGAGGAAAATGCACTCGAAGAGTGGGGAGTTGGTGTGTTCACCCATGAGCGTGAGCATCTCGTCCATCAGCTCCATTGGGGACCTGTCCCTCAGGGCACCGAGGTGTAGCATCTGAGCGGCATGCTGGTGTTCTGGATCGTCCGAAGGATCCAGTAAGCACTTGCTTGACGGTCTCGTATTTGTCTTCGGCGGGTGGGTGCTGAGCAAGGTGCAGCACGTGTCTGCCGATGGCCAGGTCCAGGGCAGCGACCACATGATAGAATTTGGTTGTGTCGGACGAAATCTGGCAGAGGCGAAACTGAGCCTCCACGTGGCTGACGCAAGTCTCCAGCTCCTGAACCCAGAATTCATGGAGTTTCGCGGCTTAATCGCTGATCACCCCAGGCTCACTCATGATGGGTTCAAAGACGTTTGATCCAATCAGGGTCACCAATTGTAGCATCAGCTATACTGTTCCTGAAAGAACACACACAACCAGACAGTTTGAGCTCAGTGAGCAGACTAGTTTATTGCAGGCTGCTAAGCTGTACTTATACTCCCATCCTGGACCTGGCTGAAAACCATGCTGGAGGGCGCTGACGTCACCTGGGCATCACGTGGTCCCCCAGCTCGGGGCTTCTGAGCCCCGTGCTGGGAGGAAGGGAACACACCCAATGGCGCCATTTTGGCCGGCTGTCCCACCGCGTGGCTTACAAGCGGGGCTGGTTCGCCTGCCTGGTGGTGAGCCGCCACACATCACACATTCTGGGTGATTTGCAGACAATGCAATTTGGTTTTTTTAATACTTTATTTCTCAATTTTTCACCAAAATAATAATTGTATTACATTCAACTGTAAATTATTTTTAAAAATTAAACATGTGGTATTATCCTCCCATCCCCCTCAACCCACCTTCCCAACATCCCCCCCACTCCTTAAAAAAAGAAATAAACTGGAGAATGCCAAGAACATAAAGCATTCCTGGAGAAATATCTATTGGGATGTCTGGGAATGGACCAAGCGTTTGGCCTTCACGTCCAAAGGCAGGCTGTGTGCTCGTCGAAAGTCTGCGCCGGGAAGTGATGTGTCCACAGTGGCTCGAATGAAATTCCACTAGAAATTTTCTCTGCCGAGTTGTTTTTGGACATTGTGCGTGTCAAAGGTCTTGATGGCAGTCTTTTTTGTCGCCCAGAGGGTGGGACCTTGTGGGTATGTTCGTCTCTTCAGGGCGATTGGTGGGATGACACTGAGTTCAGCACCCGTGCCGGCCACTAGCCTTGTCAGTAATGTTCAAGAGGCTATTGGTGAGGTCAGCCACCTTGTCCATGAGCGGCGGCTGGCCTGGGCATTTTCTGAAAATGAGCAGGGCTGGCTGCATCTTCACGCTCGAGCCCATCGGTGTTGCTGATAAAGACACCAGCTAACGTTCAGTGCCTCTGCTAATTTGGTGGGGGGCGGTTGTGCTCGGTTCGGGTGGGATCAGTTCTGCTGCCCCACATGAGGATGAGTCAATCGGTTCATGGCGGACTCATTTTCATGTTTCATGTGCCACAGCGCATCAGCTCTGGCCGTGACCTTACGTGGGTCTGAGAAATTTTCGTCCGTCAACGGCAGTTGTATGTCATCTGGCATCTGTTCCAAGAAAGCCTACTCAGACATGAGGCATGACTTGTGGCCCTCTGCTCGTGCGACCATCTCATCCGTCAGGGCACATGGTGTTCTGTCTCCTTAGCTGTGCAGGTGCATCAGCCTGGCAGCGCACTGTCGTCTGAACAGGCCGAAAGCCCTCAAGAGGAGTTTGTTTTTTTTTTTTTTTTTTTAAATTTTTTTATTTTTCACACCATAAATCACAATAGCCATGATATACACTTTTTCTTTTCCACACATTTACAGTGACTTTTTCTCCCTCCCCCCTCCCTCCTCCCAAGCCACCCCCCCATCCCCCCCCCTCTCATCCATTTTAGTTATACAATCTAGGTTGCATTAATTCAGTTAGACAATGTTGTCATTCAACAAAAATACACCAGAAATTCTACTGAGTCCATTCTTTTCTTTTCTTCTCCTTCCATCAACTTAGGTAATGTTTGTTCCCGGTAGGTTTTCGCTATTGTATTTAATGTAAGGCTCCCATACTTGTTCGAATATTTCAATATTATTTCTTAAACTATATGTTATTTTTTCTAATGGAATACATTTATTCATTTCTATATACCATTGTTGTATTTTCAAATTATCTTCCAATTTCCAGGTTGACATAATACATTTTTTTGCTACGGCTAGGGCTATCTTAACAAATCTTTTTTGTGCATCCTCCAAGTCAATTCCAAATTCTTTATTTTTTATGTTACTTAGGAGAAAGATCTCTGGATTCTTTGGTATATTGTTTTCTGTTATTTTATTTAATATCTGATTGAGATCATCCCAAAATTTTTCTACTCTCTCACATGTCCAGATTGCATGAATTGTTGTTCCCCTTTCTTTTTTACATCGAAAACATCTATCAGATACTGTTGGGTCCCATTTATTTAACTTTTGCGGTGTAATGTATAGTCTGTGTAACCAATTATATTGTATCATACGCAGCCTCGTATTTATTGTATTTCTCATCGTTCCAGAGCATAACTTCTCCCATGTTTCCTTTTTTATCTTTATATTTAAATCTTGTTCCCATTTTTGTTTAGTTTTACCATTTGTTTCCTCATTTTCCTTTTCTTGCAGTTTAATATACATATTTTTTATAAATCTTTTGATTAACATTGTATCTGTAATCACATATTCAAGGTTACTTCCCTCTGGTAAACTCAAGTTGCTTCCTAATTTATCTTTCAAGTAGGATCTCAGTTGGTAATATGCCAGCGCTGTATCTCCCGTTATATTGTACTTATCTCTCATTTGTTCAAGGGATAAGAATCTACTTCCTGAAAAACAATTTTCTATTCTTTTAATCCCTTTTTTTTCCCATTTTCTAAAGGCAAGGTTGTCTATTGTAAAAGGGAGTAGCTTATTTTGCGTCAATATTAGTTTTGGTATTTGGTAATTTATTTTATTTCTTTCTACATGAATCTTCTTCCATATATTGAGGAGATGGTGTAATACTGGAGAAGTTCTATGTTGTACCAATTTTTCGTCCCATTTATATAATATGTGTTCAGGTATCTTTTCCCCTATTTTATCTAATTCTAGTCTCGTCCAGTCTGGTTTTTCCCTTGTTTGATAAAAATCTGATAGGTACCTTAATTGTGCGGCTCTATAATAATTTTTGAAGTTTGGCAGTTGTAAGCCTCCTTGTTTATACCATTCTGTTAATTTGTCTAGTGCTATCCTCGGTTTCCCCCCTCTCCATAAAAATCTCCTTATTATTTTCTTTAACTCTTTGAAGAATTTTTCTGTCAGTTGTATTGGCAATGCCTGAAATAAGTATAGTATCCTTGGAAAAATGTTCATTTTAATACAGTTTATCCTTCCTATCAGTGTTAGTGGTAGCTCTTTCCAATGCTCTAAATCGTCCTGTAATTTTTTCATTAGTGGATTGTAATTGAGTTTATATAATTGGCCTAGATTTTTGTTTATTTGCACACCTAGGTATCTTATTGCCTGCGTTTGCCATCTGAATGGGGATTCCTCCTTAAATTTTGAGAAATCCGCGTTATTCATAGGCATTGCTTCACTTTTATTTACGTTTATCTTGTATCCCGACACTTCTCCATATTCCTTCAATTTCTTATATAGTTCTTTTATTGATAGTTCTGGTTCTGTTAAGTACACTATCACATCATCCGCAAACAGACTGATTTTATATTCCCTGTCTTTTATTTTTATTCCTTTTATATTATTATCTCTTCTTATCGATTCTGCTAGTGGTTCTATAGCTAGCGCAAACAATAATGGTGATAGTGGGCATCCCTGCCGCGTTGACCTGCTTAAGTTAAATTGCTTTGATACATGTCCATTTACTGTCACTTTCGCTAACGGTCCCTTATATAATGCTTTAATCCAATTAATATACTTCTCCGGTAAACTGAATTTTTGCAATACTTTGAACAAGTAATTCCATTCTACTCTGTCGAAGGCCTTCTCTGCGTCTAAAGCAACTGCTACTGCCGGTGCTTTATTTCCTTCTACTGCATGAATTAAGTTAATAAATTTACAAATATTGTCTGTTGTGCGTCTTTTTTTGATAAATCCAGTTTGGTCTAAATTTACCATTTTCGGTAATCTAATAAAAAAACTAAAGAGACACAAGAATTACTAGACCAAAAAATAGATATAATGGAAAATTATAACAGAAGAAATAACATAAAGATAGTGGGCCTTAAGGAAGATGTAGAAGGCAAGAATATGAGGGAGTTTATAAAAGAATGGATCCCTAAGGCCCTAGGATGTCCAGAACTACAGCAAGAAATGGAAATAGAAAGGGCACATAGAGCATTGGCCCCTAAACCACAACCACAACAAAAACCAAGATCTATTGTAGTAAAATTCCTAAGATATACTACAAGAGAAAAGGTACTGGAGAAGACAATGGAAAAAGTAAGAGAGGGCAACAAACCACTGGAGTATAAAGGGCAAAAAATCTTCATTTATCCAGATATAAGCTTTGAACTCCTAAAGAAGAGAAAAGAGTTCAATGCAGCAAAAGCGATTTTATGGAAGAAAGGATATAAATTTACACTGAAGCATCCTGCGGTATTGAAAATATTTATTCCAGGACAACAAAACAGACTATTCTCGGATCCAGAAGAAGCACGAAAATTTGCAGAACAATTACAAAAATAGACTGAGGGAGGAAGACGGGTAATGAGAGCAAAAATTATCACGATTGATATGTAAGTGGGTAAAGACAAAAATAGACTGAGGGATGAAGACGGGTAAGGAGGGTAAAAATGACCACGATTGATATGTATGCGGGTAAAGAGGTATAAGAGTGAATAGAGACAATGGGCATATGTGAAAGTATCTGTAATTAGAGGAAAACATAGAGAGTATAGACAAGAATTAATAAGGGAAGGTAATGGAATAGAGAGAATAAGGAGGGAACTAAAAGAGTGACCTTTGTGACATATAAAAAGCGAAATCTTTTCTGGGGGGGGCTGGGTGGGGGAAAAGAGCGGTCACTGCAAAATCAGTTGACGCTTGCGAGTGGATTCGCAAATCCAAATGGAGAGGGGAGATGTGGTTGTCCGACAAGGGATAAAGGGCAACTCAGGAGGGGAAGGGGAGATTGGGGATAAAGAAGATAGAAATAGGGGAATAAGGAAAATGTTGGATGTTGTAGGAATGTTGTCTGGTAAAGAGTTGAAAATAAGAAAACAGAAATGGAAAAGGAGGAAAGGTAATGATGGAAAAACGGAAAGAGAAGATAAACAAAATATAAAATGGCTACGCTGAACTATATGACTCTAAATATTAATGGAATACATAACCAAATTAAAAGGAAGAAACTACTAAATTTACTGAAAAAGGAAAAAATAGATATAGCATTTGTCCAAGAAACACACTTAACTGAATTGGAGCACAAGAAATTAAAGAGAGATTGGGTAGGACATGTAACAGCAGCATCGTATAATTCAAAAGCAAGAGGAGTGGCTATATTAATTAGCAAAAATGTGCCATTTAAAATAGAAGAGGAAATAATAGATCCAGCAGGGAGATATGTTATGATAAAATGTCAGATATATTCAGAGCTTTGGAATCTACTTAATATATATTCACCTAACGAAGAAAATCAAAAGTTTATGCAAGATATCTTTTTGAAGGTAGCTAATACGCAAGGGAACATACTAATAGGAGGGGATTTCAATCTGAATTTGGATCCAAATATGGATAAAACGGGGAAAAAAATTAACAGGAAGAACAAAGTAACCAAATTTATAATTAAATCAACGCAAGAAATGAAACTTGTGGACATATGGAGGAAACAAAACCCAAAAGAAAAGGAATACTCATACTACTCGACTAGACATAAAACATACTCAAGGATAGACCTATTCCTGATATCAGCCCACATACAAGGGAGAGTTAGGAAAACGGAATATAAAGCTAGACTATTATCGGACTACTCACCCCTGTTATTGGCAATAGAGCTAGAAGACATCCCTCCAAGAATGTATAGATGGAGATTAAACCCCATGCTATTTAAAAGACAGGATTTTAGAGAATTTATTGAAAAACAATTAAAAATGTACTTTGAAGTAAATACGGAATCAGTGGAAGATAAGTTTATACTATGGGACGCAATGAAAGCATTCATTAGAGGGCAAATAATAAGTTATGCAACCAAGATGAAGAAGGACTATAATCAGGAAACAGAGCAGTTGGAAAGGGAAATAATAAACATAGAAAAAAAATTAGCAATAAAGGAAGATACAACCAAAAGAAGAGAATTGGCGGATAAAAAAATAAAATATGAAACATTACAAACATATAAGGTGGAGAAGAATATAATGAAGACAAAACAGAAATATTATGAACTAGGGGAAAAAACACACAAAATCCTAGCATGGCAGCTTAAGACAGAGCAAACTAAGAAAATGGTATTGGCAACAAGGAAAAAAGACAAACAAATTACATATAATCCAAAAGAAATTAAGGAAAACTTCAGAGAATTCTATGAACAATTATACCGAACCGAAAACGAAGGGAAAGAAGGGAAAATAGATGAATTTTTGACTAAAATTGAACTACCAAAACTACAAATAGAGGAACAAAATAAATTAACAGAACCATTTGGAACAGTAGAAATACAAGAGATAATAAAAAATTTACCAAATAATAAGACACCAGGAGAGGATGGACTCCCAATAGAATTCTACAAAACATTTAAAGACCTAATAATACCGCCCCTCCTGGATGTAATCAACCAGATTGATGAAACACAAAACTTACCAGATTCATGTAAAACAGCAATAATTACAGTGATACTAAAACAAGGGAAAGATCCACTCTCACCAGCGTCATATAGACCAATATCTCTGCTAAACACAGATTATAAGATAATAGCTAAACTATTAGCGAACAGAAGAGGAGTTTGTTGAGGGCTGGGTATTTCCTTCCTCCGGGGATCGTGTATCAGGTCGTCCACCCTGGCCGCGGTCTCTTGGTCCAGGGAACTGACGACATGGTAGAACGTTGTCGAGTCAGACGTGATCTGCCGGAGGTGAAATCGTGCTTCCGCTTGCCTGAACCAAGTGCGTGGGCGAAGCGTCCAGAGGTTGGCAATTTCATAGCCACTGCGTTGACTGCTGCAGCATCCATGGTGTGGAGTCCAGAATCGTCTGGACTCGTCGGGGTCACCAATTGTAGCGGTAGCTACAAGGAGAAATGAAATAAGGAGATGACTCTGTTAGTCGCTTGCACTTCCAACAGTTTATATTGGAAAATTCCCATGCTGCACCTTATCAGGTGGCCCGTAAGTGCCGCCCACACAGGGGCGGTGATGTAACGACGCAGCCAAGTGCATCTGCATGGCCCGTTTGAGCTGGGGAGAAGATGCGCCCAGCAGTACCATCTTGACACGGCTACACTGCTGCTGCGGCCGTAACAGTGCAGAGCCGATTCGACTGCGTCTCGATGTGTGCCGCTACAGCTATACATTTCCGAGCAACTGCTGAAGCAATTGACACAAATTCAATGTGATAAATATTTCAATTTAATTTTGGCCTCATAACCTTAATCTTTCTTTGGCTTGGCTTCGCGGATGAAGATTTATGGAGGGGTAATGTCCACGTCAGCTGCAGGCTCGTTTGTGGCTGACAAGTCCGATGCAGGCCAGGCAGACACGGTTGTAGCGGTCGCAAGGGAAAATTGGTGGGTTGGGGTTGGGTGTTGGGTTTTTCCTCCTTTGTCTTTTATCAGTGAGGTGGGCTCTGCGGTCTTCTTCAAAGGAGGTTGCTGCCGGCCAAACTGAGAGGTGCCAAGATGCACGGTTTGAGGCGATATCGGCCCACTGGCGGTGGTCAATGTGGAAGCCACCAAGAGATTTCTTTAGGCAGTCCTTGTACCTCTTCTTTGGTGCACCTCTGTCTCGGTGGCCAGTGGAGAGCTCGCCATATAACACCATCTTGGGAAGGCGATGGTCCTCCATTCTGGAGACGTGACCTACCCAGCACAGTTGGATCTTCAGCAGCGTCGGCCTCTGCCATCTCGAGTACTTCGATGTTGGAGATGAAGTCGCTCCAATGAATGTTGAGGATGGAGCAGAGACAACGCTGGTGGAAGCATGATGCCGGTAGAGGACCCATGATTCGGAGCCAAACAGGAGTGTGGGTATTACAACGGCTCTGTATACGCTAATCTTTGTGAGGTTTTTCAGTTCGTTGATTTTCCAAACTCTTTTGTGTAGTCTTCCAAAGGCGCTATTTGCCTTGGCGAGTCTGTTGTCTATCTCGTTGTCGATCCTTGCATCCGATGAAATGGTGCAGCCGAGATAGGTAAACTGGTTGACCATTTTGAGTTTTGTGTGCCCGATGGAGATGTGGGGGGGCTGGTAGTCATGGTGGGGGGCTGGTAGTCATGGTGGGGAGCTGGCTGATGGAGGACCTCAGTTTTCTTCAGGCTGACTTCCAGGCCAAACATTTTGGCAGTTTCCGCAAAACAGGACGTCAAGCGCTGAAGAGCTGGCTCTGAATGGGCAACTAAAGCGGCATCGTCTGCAAAGAGTAGTTCACGGACAAGCTGCTCTTGTGTCTTGGTGTGAGCTTAATATTACTCGGTAAAAATAACATGAAGGCCTGTGAAAATTACGTACCCCAATCCAAAATTGTCTAACTTTAGGACATTGCCAAGTTGAATGCAAAAATTTTCCAATCTCAGGTGCACATCGAAAACATTAATCCGATACGGCAGGATTTAATCTATTTGATTTTTGTGGAGTCAAATAGAACTGATGTAAAAAATTATATTGAACCAACCTATATCATAGTCATATTATTTACACAAATCCATCCAATCCTTTTCGCTTATTTGAGAATTTAAATCTATTTCCCATCTTCATCTAGATTTATTCACTCCAGTTTTGGGGGCCTTAGATTGAAGCAAGTTATACATTACTGAAATAAATTTATTTCCAGTAGGATAACAAATCAGTAATTCTAATTCACTTTGATTAGGTAACATCAAAGTAAGACCTATTTTTACAGATAAAAAAGCTTTAACTTGGTAATAACAAGATAATTCTTTCAAAGATTTCAATCTCACATCCTCAAAACTAATTTTCTTAATACCCTTCCATCTCCAAATCTTCCAGGATTGGTTGTCTATTGAAGAAGGAAAATGCCTATTTCAATATTAAACCTTTCATGCCAATTTCATTATCAACTCAATCAAATGTTTCAAAATAGATGATTCCCCACTTCCAAATAAAGCTTAGGATTCCATTTGTAAATAAAATCTTGGGGATCCGTATTCCCTATTGCATTAAATTCAACACAAACCCAAGCTGGAATATCATCTAAATTATACAATATATTTATAAATCTTAATTGAGCTGCTTTTCAAAATTCTTAAAATGCGGAAGACACAAACCACACCCCGCCCCCCCACCAACTCATATTTCCAAGTCAATTTTTCCTAAGAAACCCTGGGCATTTTATCTTTACATAATTTCCGAACCGCCATATTTAAATCCTGACAATGCAATTTGTTGAGCTCCTTGTTTATAAACTAACGGTTGAAATACATCTGACATAAAATTCTTTCCCTGATCTGATTTCATTTCTTGAGGCAAAACAAACCAATTGAAAAAATTTTTCTCGAGCCCCAGACACAGTTTATGCTTTAATGTTCCCAAGTGGTATGGGTTCTGTACACCTGGAAACATCCAAGCTAACTCATCAAGAATACAGGTACAATATTTTACCTCAGTAATTTAATTTACTAAGACATTTTTATATACGAGAAATATTAAATTAATATTAAAGGTTAACACAACTCCGTGACATATTTGAATAGTCAAGGTATTAAAGGTGAGTGGGAGAATGGATCAGTTCATGATGGAATGGACACAATGGGCGAAATGGCCTACTTCTGCTCCTGTATCTTATTGTCTCATATTTTACAAAGCACAGATGTTTTTTTCAACCCCAATTTGTAAATATCAGTTTTGGCTTTTGAAATGAAAATTGCACACATTTTTGCACAGCAAAGATGTCGGTTTTGACCCAAAAACAGGACATAGTTTGAAAAATACAACTTTTGTCCCTTTTTAGCAAAACACTCCATACTTTCCTTCAAAACACAACCTTCAGTTTTTGTTTATTAGAACCTCCACTTCTCCCAAAACAACCATTGTACACAAATTCTCCAAAACACCACAACCATTCCTTAATTTGGCAACATTTCTCCTAAATATTGGCAACATTTATGCTGGCATTGCTCGGACGCCCTAATCAGAGTGACCCACAGTCGCCAGGAGTGGGTGCTGCCACGCGAGCCATCATCCAAGTAAATGGCTCGCGAGACTATCTTGTGACTTGAAGTCAAGCTGGTGTAAATACGATCAATAACTCTCTCTCTGTTTTGTGCAAAGAATCTTGCATATAAGAACGAAAGAGAGTTGGAGTGTGGTTTGGTGAAACTCTGTGTCCTTCATTAATTCTCTGAGTCACCTCAAAGTGGGAGTTCGATTCCTCATCTACGTGTGCAGCCCAGACAGTTTGGGCACAGTTACACCAGGTGTACACATTGCCCAAAGCCTTTGGGATCAGCATTGTGGTGCACACAATAATCACGTCAAATAGGATGGAGTGATTAAACACCTTCAATGACCAAAAACCTGAGCATTACTGATACACGACTGGGCCAGGTTCCATGAACAGAAGCAAGAGGGGGCAAGTCCGGGAAATCCAGGGTGGAGCTAAGGGAGAGGTTGGAGAAGGTCAGGTAGATATGGACTGGCCAGTCCATACATCTATATCAAAGCCTTTCACCACTTCTTTGAGATAAAACCCAACGAGGTGATGGGGCGACACAGAGCACATACTGTACTTTATGACATACATAGTTCATAGTGTCCATCACAGGTTCAGCCTGTCGGGTGGTCTTGTGATGCTCTGTGGCTTCCGAAGCACTAGGCCCTCCCAATTTTGTGCCAGCTCCCCTTCTCGCTTCAGTCTGTGTACGGACCTGAATCATTAACTGACCATCTCTCTCCATGGACACTGCCTAACCAGCTGAGTTCCTCCAGCTTCATTCTTTATTCCTCATTCTGGTGGTCCTTCACCTAAAGGCAGAATGGGCTCACAGGGAGAAACAGCCTCCTGCTCCTACTTTATTCTGTGTTGGGGAAAACCTATTCTAAATCCTCGTTCACTCCTTGAGGTGATCGGTCCTTGGCATCTGTTGGCCCTTGTACAGAACAAAGGCTACTCTTCTGCCTCTCACCCTGAAAGGACTCAGTTCAACCTTGTGCCATTTGGGGGATTAGTATTGGGGGAGTGTCAGGTATTGAAGGTTGAGGGTAATAAGACGTGGGTTTGTTGGGGGATCAGTTAGAGGTTATCTGCCCTCTCATTTCAACTGAATCCACATAGACCTGCATCATTCTGTGTCATATTAAGCCCTGACCACAAAAATCCCCCCATTCACTTTCCAATTTGATGAAGGGTGCCGAATATTAGCTGGATCTTGTTCTGATAATTGCGATGAAGACATCATCACACAGATTTTGCCAGGAAGCTAGGAGAGAGAGTGACCAAGGACATTTCAGACAGGAATAAATTCTCAACTCCTCGACTGAGTCTCATATCCTAATGCCTGCCTCATCTCTAAAACAATAGTGCGAATTGACTACAGCTGGAGCCACTTTCAGCTGCATTCTACGTCAAGAATCAGTCTGCAGAAGCAGAAACAGCCCTATGGAATGTTCTTTCAGATGGCAGCCTGAAAGGGACAGCTGCAGGAGAGGCGCCTCAGAGCGCACTCCAGTTCCTGTCAGCGCAGGACATCAGGGCAGGTGCGGCTGGCACAGGATGTTGGGGCAGAGGAGGCTGTCAGGCAGCAGTGATGGGTGGTGTCGGGTGCGGTGATGGGGGCTCTCGGGTGAGGTGAATGGGGCTGTCGGACGTGGGAAGGGTGGGTTGTCGGGCATGAGGAGGGGGGCTGTCAGGCGCGGGGATTTGGGTCCCTGACTGATTATCATCAGGCGGCTGCATTCAGGTTCCTCGAGGGAATTGCTCAGACACGGAGATCATACCTCCCGAAGGAAGATTGGTAAGTACTCTTCCGAGCCGCATCAGGCTCTTTCACATGGCCTCCTTACAGCCGCATTCAGGTAGAATATGTGACTTTACATCGGGGGTATTCTGGCCACCTGAAGGAGGCTCATCAGGCCTGATCCAAAGGCTGCAATAAGCCTTCAGCACCACTCAGTCCCAGAATGGCAGTTTCTGCTTTGAACTGTTAGCCACCATTGTCAACTTCAAGAATTAAAAATTCCTATGAAATTAGACATTTACATGTGTAAATTGGAAACCAGAAATCAGACAGGCAGAGAATGATTACCAATGTGGACTGTGAGCAACCCTTCCAGATTTCTGTTGAAATTTTGTAGACCAGAAGGATGTTCTTAATTATAATGGGCACATGAGATTAAATTGCCAACAACAAATCCTTTCTATGTCTTGAGGAAGAGGATGTGCAAAATGTAAAGCAGAAGCTGTACTAATACCTTCCAAGAAATGTTATCCAATTTGTTGGCAGGAAAATGTCTTAAAAGCTCTACCATGTGACTGTGTTCTTTAACTCCCGTTCAAACATTGATAGTGAGGTGAGTCTGTTCACCCACCACTGGTACCCCTCATTCTTACTGGCATGACTCAATAAAGACTGTGTTTTAGAGTTTGTGGTTTGTTACTGTACCTTTTTGTACCTTGACAGGAAATCGACTTCAACAAGGGTGAGAAAAAAAAAACACTCAAACCCCTTACATGGTGACAGATTGAAACTGGGTTACTGTCACGAAGAACATTCTTCCAAACATGCCAAGATCAAAATTCAATTGATTGTCATGGTATAAAGTGCAATATTACACAAAATTCACTTCATTCAGTCATAAAGCAGACAGAGTCACATCAGCAGGAAGTTAGACATAGTGTTCCTTGCAGTTAAGAGGAAAAGAGAATTCCCTGAGTCCCCTACAGCCCACAAACCCAGCCCTTGCCCACAAACACCCAGCCCCCTGCCCCCAAAATCCAGCGCAAACCATCAAATGCAGTCGCCTTGTTTAGAAAAGGTAATGGGGAGAATCTTGGGAATTATAGACCAGTATAGGATCTATGAGCATTTGCAGAAGTACAGACTTCTCAAGGTCAGTCAGCATGGCTTTGTGATGGGAAGGTCATGCCTCATGAGTCTAAATGAGTTTTATTTGAGTGGGGTAACAAAGGAAATGAATGAGGGTCGTGTGGTAGATGTGGTCTACATGGATTTTAGCAAGAATTTGACGAGACTCATCAGAAAGCAATTTGGCAAAGGATCAGGGTAACTTTGGCTGTGGATAAAAAATTGTCTTGTTCGAAGAAAGCAGAGAGGAGTGGAGTGCCACAAGGATCTGTTCTGGGACCCCTGCTCTTGATGATTTTTATAAATGACCTGGATGAAGAGGCAGAAGATGGGTCAGTATGTCTGCAGATGATGTGAAGGTTGGAGGAGTTGTGGATGAAGCTGAAGGTTGTCGAAGGATAAGGATTTCAATCCAGGTAAGTGTGAGGTGATGCATTTTGGAAGGACAAACCAGAAGGCTGGGTACAAGGTTACCAGTCGGTTACATGAGTGAGGATAAACAGAGGGACTTTGGGGTTCAAATCCAAACATCCCTCAAGGTTGCCGCTCAGGTTGATAGGATAGTTATGAAGGCCAATGGGATGATGAGCTTCATTAAACTTTTCTACGTTGCCGTGCGTGAAAGTGAGGCCATTTTGGCAAGAAAGCGCAGAAAAATTAACCACGATCACAGCAGTGACCTCCACGTGAGACCTGGAGCAATCTCTTCACTGAAACAAGCGACAACTTGACCAAATATCTAATCTCATTTATAAAAATAGCACTGGCCTTCGCGAAGAGATGTATCACGATCAACTGGATGTCCGATAGCACGCTGGGCTGTGGAAATGAACTGCAGTTACCTACGGAAAAAAAAAATCACATAAACGTGACCGTTTGGTAAAGGTCTGTCAGCTGTACCTGGACCAAATAGGGGCCCAGACACTAATATAAATGAACAATAAAAGGAGTTAAAAGTAACCATTATATAGACCAAAACCAAGTTTCCCCAACTGGACTCATCTACTTGAAATCTCTGAAAATGTGGAAATGAAAACAAACTGCAATAGAGAGAGAAAAAATTCAAAGTGCAAAAGGGAGAGTCTTTAAATGAGTCCCTGAATGTGTGTTGAGTCTGGTGGTGAAGGGGTAGCAGCTGTTCCTGAACCTGGCTATACCTCTTTCCTGATGGGAGCAGTGAGAACAGAGCGGGTGATGTGGATCCTTGATTGCTGCTGCTCTCTGACAGCAGCGTTCCCTGCAAATGTTCTCAATGGTGGAGGGTTTTTACCTGAGATGTCCAGGGCGGTGTCCAAGACAATACCTCAAGCCTTCTACAAACTGAACCTTTCCCCCCTCACACCCGTAAAACACTATTTTTCTCGCATCAATGTGCCTGTCTAAATGTTAAAGGTCCCTATTATTCCAGACTCCACTATCCTGCCCGGCCATGCGCTACAGGCATCCGCAGCCTTGTGGGTCCCTGTCCCCACTCAGCCTTCTGGGTCCCCGTCGCCCCTCAGCATTCTGGGTCCCCGTCCCCGTCCCCCCTCAGCCTTCTGGGTCCCAGACCCGTCCTCCCTCAGCCTTTTGGGTCCCCGTCCCCCCTCAGCCTTCAGGGTCCCCGTGCCCCGAGCCTTCTGGGTCCCCGTCCCCCCTGAGCCTTCTGGGTCCCCGTCCCCCCTGAGCCTGCTGGGTCCCCGTCCCCGTACCCCCTCAGCCTTCTGGGGTCCCCGTCCCCCCTCAGCCTTCTGGGTCCCCGTTCCCCCTCAGACTTCTAGGTCACCGTCCCCGTCCGCCCTCAGCCTTCTGGGTCCCCGTCCCCCCTCAGCCTTCTGGGTCCCCGTCCCTCCTCAGCCTTCTGGGTCCCCGTCCCCCCTCAGCCTTCTGGGTCCACGTCCCACCTCAGCCTTCTGGGTCCCCGTCCCCCCTCAGCCTTCTGGGTCCCCGTCGCCCCTCAGCCTTCTGGGTCCCCGTCCCCCCTCAGCCTTCTGGGTCCCCGTCCCCCCTCAGCCTTCTCGGTCCCCGTCCCCCCTCAGCCTTCTGGGTCCCCGTCCCCGTCCCCCCTTAGCCTTCTGGGTCCCAGTCCCCCCTCAGCCTTCTGGGAACCGGTCCCTCCTCAGCCTTCTGGGTCCCCGTCCCCCCTCAGCCTTCTGGGTCCACGTCCCCCCTCAGCCTTCTGGGTCCCCGTTCCCCCTCAGCCTTCTGGGTCCCCGTCCCCCTCAGCCTTCTGGGTCCCGGTCCCCCCTCAGCCTTCTGGGTCCCCGTCCCCACACAGCCTTCTGGCTCGCCGTCCCCTCTCAGCCTCTGGGTCGCCGTCCCCCTCAGCCTTCTGGGTCCCCGTCCCCCCTCAGCCGTCTGGGTCCCCGTCCCCCCACAGCCTTCTGGGTCCCCGTCCCCCCTCAGCCCTCTGGATCCCCGTCCCCGTCCCCCCTCAGCTTTTTGGATCTCAGCCTTCTGGGTCCCCGTCCCCCCTCAGCCTTCTGGGTCCCCGTCCCCCCTCAGCCCTCTGGATCCCCGTCCCCGTCCCCCCTCAGCCTTTTGGATCCCCGTCCCTCTCAGCCTTTTGGATCCCTGTCCCTCTCCCCCCTCAGCCTTCTGGGTCCCGTCCCCCCTCAGCCTTCTGGGTCTCCGTCCACCCTCAGCATTCTTGGTCCCCGTCCCCCCTCAGCCTTGTGGGTCCCCGTCCCCCCTCAGCCTTCTGGGTCCCCGTCCCCCCTCAGCCTTCTGGGTCCCCGTCCCCCCTCAGCCTTCTAGGTCCCCGTCCCCCCTCAGCCTTCTGGGTCCCCGTCCCCCCTCAGCCTTCTGGGTCCCGGTCCCCCCTCATCCTTCTGGGTCCCCGTCCCCACACAGCCTTCTGGGTCCCCGTCCCCTCTCAGCCTTCTGGGTCGCCGTCCCACTCAGCCTTCTGGGTCCCCGTCCCCGTCCCCGTCCCGCCTCAGCCTTCTGGGTCCCAGTCACCCTCAATCTTCTGGGTCTGCGTCCCCCCTCAGCCCTCTGGATCCCCGTCCCCCCTCAGCCCTCTGGATCCCCGTCCCCCCTCAGCCTTCTGGCTACCCGTCCCCCCTCAGCCTTCTGGGTCCCGGTCCCCCCTCAGCCTTCTGGGTCCCCGTCCCCACACAGCCTTCCGGGTCCCCGTCCCCTCTCAACCTTCTGGGTCGCCCTCCCGCTCAGCTTTCTGGATCCCCGTCCCCCCTCAGCCGTCTAGGTCCCCGTCCCCCCACAGCCTTCTGGGTCCCTGTCCCCCCTCAGCCCTCTAGATCCCCGTCCCCATCCCCCCTCAGCCTTTTGGGTCTCAGCCTTCTGGGTCCCCATCCCCCCTCAGCCTTCTGGGACCCCGTCCCCCCTCAGCCCTCTGTATCCCCGTCCCCGTCCCCCCTCAGCCTTTTGGATCCCGATCCCTCTCCCCCCTCAGCCTTCTGGGTCCCCGTCCCCCCTCAGCCTTCTGGGTCCCCGTCCCCCCTCAGCCTTCTGGGTCCCCGTCCCCCCTCAGCCTTCTGGGTCCCCGTCCCCCCTCAGCCTTCTGGGTCCCCGTCCCGCCTCAGCCATGTGGGTCTCCGTATCCCCTCAGGCTTGTGGGTCCCCGTACCCCCTCAGGCTTGTGGGTCCCCGTCCCCACTCAGGCTTGTGGGTCCCCGTCCCCCCTCAGGCTTGTGGGTCCACGTTCCCCCCTCAGCCTTCTGGGTCTCCGTCCCCCCTCAGCCTTCTGGGTCCCAGTTCCCCCTCAGCCTTCTGGGTCCCCGTCCCCCCTCAGCCTTCTGGGTCCACGCCCTCGCTCAGCCTTCTGGGTCTCCGTCCTCCCTCAGCCTTCTGGGTCCCAGTTCCCCCTCAGCCTTCTGGGTCCCCGTCCCAGTTCCCCCTCAGCCTTCTGGGTCCCCGTCCCCGTCCCCCCTCAGCCTTCTGGGTCCCCGTCCCCGTCACCCCTCAGCCTTCTGGGTCCCCGACCCCCTCAGCCTTCTGGGTCCCCGTCCCCCCTCAGCCTTCTGGGTCCCCGTCCCCACTCAGCCTTCTGGGTCCCCGTCCCCCCTCAGCCTTCTGGGTCCCCGTCCCCCCTCAGCCTTCTGGGTCCCCGTCCCCCCTCAGCCTTTGGGTCCCCGTCCCCCCTCAGCCTTCTGGGTCCTGATCACCCTCACCCTTCTGGGTCCTGATCACCCTCACCCTTCTGGGTCCTGATCACCCTCACCCCTCTGGGTCCCGATCACCCTCACCCCTCTGGGTCCTGATCAACCTCACCCCTCTGGGTCCTGATCACCCTCACCCTTCTGGGTCCTGATCACCCTCACCCCTCTGGGTCCTGATCACCCTCACCCCTCTGGGTCCTGATCACCCTCACCCCTCTGGCGGGACCCCCTCACCCTTCTGGGTCCTTGTCCCCTCTCCCAGCAGCCTCACCATTCCCCTGCCCCCCTCAGCCTCGCGAGTCCCTGACCCCCCCTCAGCCTCGCGGGTCCCCAACGCCCCCCTCAGCCTCGCGGGTCCCCGACGCCCCCCTCAGCCTCGCGGGTCCCCGACACCCACCCCTCAGCCTCGCGTGTCCCCGACACCCCCCCTCAGCCTCGCGGGTCCCCGACCCCCCCCTCTCAACCTCGCGGGTCACCGACCCCCGCCTCAGCCTCGCGGGTCCCCCGACCCCCCTCAGCCTCGCGGGTCCCCCGACCCACGCCTCAGCCTCGCGGGTCCCCCGACCCCCCTCAGACTCGCGGGTCCCCCGACCCCCCTCAGCCTCGCGGGTCCCCCGACCCCCCTCAGCCTCGCGGGTCCCCCAACCCCCCTCAGCCTCGCGGGCCCCGACTCCCCTCAGACTCGCGGGCCCCCTCAGTCTCGCGGGTCCCCCTCCCCCCCTCAGCCTCGCGGACCCGACCCCCCCCTCTCAGCCTCGCGGGCCCCGACCCCCCCCCTCAGCCTCGCGGGCCCCGACCCCCCCCTCAGCCTCGCGGGCCCCGACCCCCCCCTCAGCCTCACGGACCCCGACCCCGCTCAACCTCGCGGGCCCCGAGCCCCCCTTCAGCCTCTCGGGCCCCGACCCCCCTCAGCCTCGCGGGTCCCCGACTACCACACACCCTAATGTCACCCCGCCACAAACTCCCTCACGGTTTCCCGGCCCCACCTCACAACCATCTCCCCGCCAGTTCCCCTCCGAGCTCCGGCCGCCCCGGACCCAAAGGGCGACCCGTGGAAACTCCCTCCTCCCTGGTCTCGCTCCCAAAATGCCCCGATTCCCGCCCGTGAAGCACCGACACGAACCTCTCCCGCTCGAGACCAACTGCTCCAAAGGCGGGAAAGATCAACAACATGGCGGCCCCCAGGGGTTGCTCTCGCGAGAGCTTGAGCCACCCCTCCACGGGATCTCTTGCCAGCCCAGTCCCACTGGGGAAGGGGCCGAGAGCTGCCTCGGGCCTCCAGTCCATCTCCCCTTCAGGCTGCACATTTCCACACCAGGACCTGCCCCACATTCCCCCCCAAGATTCCAGTCCATCCCACCTCCACCACCTTGGCCCAAAACTCATTCCACGCTCCCACCCCCCTCTGAGGGAAGAAAATCCCCCTTCAATCTCAATCCATGTCCTCCTCTTTGAATCTCTCTCACTCTCCTTGGAAACAGCCTGTCCCCATGGACACGATCCGTCCCCCCTCACAATTTTCAAATCTTCCTCAATCTTCTACGCTCCAGGGAATAAAGTCCCAGCCTGTCCAACCTTCCCCTGGAACTCAAACCCCGAAAGCCAGAACACCTTCTTGTCCCTCTCCTCGACGCGCTGTCTCATTCCTATCCTTCCTCTCCTCCAGCCACCCAAACGGCACACAATGTTCCCAAGTTGGCCTCACCCATGCCTCGTCCAACTTCCTCGTGGCCTCCCACCTCCTGCACTCAATCCTCTCATTTCTGAAGGCCAAAATACCAGAAGCTTTCTTCACTCCCCCCACCACCCCCCCCCCCCATGGGACTCCACTTTCGGGCAGTTCTGTACCACAGTTCCTCAATCCCTTTGTTTGACAACACTCCTCAATGGTGTACCATTTAACATTCAAACTCTTACGTTTTAAGAATCAATTGCAGAGATCCATGGATGTGGGGAGTCAGGAGGGTTAGGGACTGGGTGCAGGTCGACGAGACTGGCAGAATGATATTTCACCATGGACGAGAAGGGCTGAAGGGTCTCTTTTCTTTGCTGTGGTGTTTCTAGGTAGAGTTCACACCATTCTCAGGAAGGAGGATGAGCAGACAGATGTCATGGTCCAAGGGTAGGAAAGGTGATGAGATCCTGCCAGGAGAGACGAGGGAGTTAAGTGCGAAGGTGAAGGGCACAACCAAGGGGTCTCTCTCTCTCTGTCTGTGTGTGTGTGTGTGTCACTACGACTGTGTGTGACTCTCTCTGTCTGTGTGTCTCTCTGTCTGTGTGTCTCTCTGTCTGTGTGTCTCTCTGTCTGTGTGTCTCTCTCTGTCTGTGTCTCTCTCTCTGTCTGTGTCTCTCTCTCTTTCTGTGTCTCTCTCTGTCTGTGTCTCTCTGTCTGTGTGTGTCTGTCTGTGTGTGTCTGTCTGTGTGTGTCTGTCTGTGTGTGTCTGTCTGTGTGTGTCTCTCTGTCTCTCTCGCTGTCAGTGTCTCTCTCTCTGTCTCTGTCTGTGTGTGTTTCTGTGTGTGTGTGTCTGTGTATCTGTCTCTCTGTGTCTGTGTGTGTGTCTGTCTGTCTGGGTATGTGTGTGTCTCTCTCGGTGTCTCTCTGTCTGTTTGTGTGTGTGTCTCTCTCTGTGTCTCTGTGTGTGTCACTGTCTGTGTGTCTCTCTCCCTCTGTCTAAATGAGTGTCTCTGTGTCTGTATGTGTGTGTGTCTCTCTCTCTGTCTGTGTATCTGTGTGTGTCTCTGTATCTGCGTGTCTCTGTGTCTGTGTGTGTCTCTGTCTCTCTGTGTGTCTCTCTGTGTGTCTGTCTCTGTCTGTGTGTGTGTCTGTCTCTCTGTCGTGTGTGTATCTCTCTCTGTCTCTATGTGTGTCTCTCTGTCTCTGTGTGTGTGTCTCTCTCTCTCCGTCTGTGTGTGTCTCTCTCCGTCTATGTGTGTCTATCTGTCTGTCTGTGTCTCTGTCTGTGTGTGTCTGTCTGTCTCTCTGTCAGTGTCTCTCTCTCCGTCTGTGTGTGTCTCTCTCTGTCTGTGTGTGTCTATCTGTCTGTGTGTGTCTCTGTCTGTGTGTGTCTGTCTGTCTCTCTGTCTCGCTGTCAGTGTCTCTCTCTCTGTCTGTGTGTGTTTCTGTGTGTGTCTCTCTGTGTGCATGTGTGTCCGTGTGTGTGTGTATCTGTCTCTCTGTGTCTGTGTGTGTGTGTCTGTCTGGGTATGTGTGTGTCTCTCTCTCAGTGTCTCTAATATGTGCTTATTCATTACCCACCATTGTCCATCCCTACTGATGGTGCAGGCTTTGTTCCCCAAGGCGTCCGTATTGGCTGTCCATAGACCATCTCTGCCCCAACGCATTCCTCGGTGTCACCTACGTTAAAATCAAGATGGCATCAGCACCTTTTTGGGCACTTTTAGCCGTGTTTCCTCAGTTGTTCTGGCCAGTTTTGTGTTTCGTTCACATATTCCTGCTGCCTGGAGTTAATGGCACTCGTGGAAGATTGCCAGTTCCTGAAACAATTCTTCATTTATCTTATTTGTAACATTTTTACATTTAATTTAACATATGCATTAAAAAACTTAAATTTCTTCTTTGAAAATAAGATAAAATTAATGCATAGTGATTTAAAAAGTAACCCCTCCCACAGCTGCCCAATAGAAAACAATAAAGAGAGAAAACATCTAGATAGTATTTATAAAAATTGAGCAAAACTCTCAAATAAAATCTTGCTTTTCTTGGTTAATAGGAGTCAGAAAGTTCGTGTTGGGTGATTAAAACTTAATTCCTACAATTAGTAAATACACATCCCAAATCTTCAAAAGAGAAATTCAAATTTGTTCCGTGAATTCGATGTAATTATTTCAAGTGGGATACAACGGGCTATTTCAGTGTGGCCATCGACCCATTCCCAAATACGCATCGGACTTCCAAGTTACTGCCACACATTTTACCCCTATAACAATTACAGCACAGAAACAGGTCATTTGGCCCTTCTTGTCTGCACTGAACTAAATACTCTCCTCTCGTACCACCTCTCTGCATTCCCCTCCCCTCCAATTTTCCCTGAAATGACAAAATGGACCCAGCCGCCACTATTTCTCCCGGAAGCTCACTCCACTGAACCACCACTCTGAGTCAAGAAGATCCCCCTCATGTTACTTCCAAACTTTTGCCTCTTAACTCAATACCTCCTGTTTCAATCTCTGCTCCCCGCAATGAAAAAAGTCTCTCCACATCAATTCGTTCTATCCTCCTAGTAATTTTAAAGACCTCAATCAAATCCCCTCTCAACCATCTACAATCCAAAGAATAAAGACATCATTTGCTCAATCTTTCTTTGTAATCTAGTTGCTGATATCCAGGTAACATTGACGTAAATCTTCTCTGCACCCTCTCGACTTTGTTGATAGCTTTCCTCTCATCTGGTGACCAGAACTGCACACAGTACTCTCAACAGGGCCTCACCAATACCTTGTCTAGTCTCAACCTCACTGCCCGACTCCAGTATTCTATGCTATGGTTGATTAAGGCCTGCTATTTGAACAGATACTTTTCGAGGTACTCTCTGATTACCCTCCAATAATTAACCTATCACTGTCAGGCTCACCTGGTTGGCTTTTGAAGCCGTTTTTAAACAAAGGAACATTAGATTACATCCATTCCTCTGGCACCTCACCCGTGGATAAACAGGTTTTAAATATTTCTGTCAGAGCCCTTGCAATTTCTACTCTTCTTTCCCTCAAGGCCAAGGGAATATCATGTCAGACCTCCATCCACCAACAGACAAAATTCAGCCATCACAAGGTGAAGGCAGGACAGTAGTCCCACCTCTCCAGCACGAGTCACCCCAGGATCAAATCAGCACTGACTGCAAGAAGTTTCTACATCCTCTCGGTGTCTGTGTGGATTTCCTCCCACACTCCACAGCTCAAGGGGGCCGTAAGTTCATTGGCGATTTGGGAAGCTCAAGGCCATGGGGTGGAAGTGCACATTCTGGTCCTGGGGCCATCAATTCAATTCAACAGCACAGATGAACCTTTGGGCACGACCTGATCTTTTTCTGGTTTCAAACTCATTATTTTTGAAAATTGTATGTGCACCTCTAATGCAACACGACTGCTGCAAAACAGGCTTCATGATACATATCCATGACAAGAACTCGGGAGAATCAGATTTGGTTACTAGACTTTTGAACAGAACAGTATCTGGACATTTTATCCCTAAACTGAAACTTTATAGACATACAGAACAAAAAGAGGGCAAAACAAGCTTGTGTCTCACCAATACCACAATTCACGGCACTTTTTAAGTTCTCAAGGGTGGCAGAAAACACAAAGAACAGACAAACTCCTTCCACATTGTCACTTTGAGAGCTTTGGACTCACCATGCTATAAATATTGCCAAGCCATCACTCCAAATCAATGACCAAAAGTACTGGCTGAGGGATAGATTTGAGACATTTTAACTGCTATGTAGCAATCAGGCACAAGGAAAATTGCTGCTTCCATTGTAAAGTATTTAAGAATCTCAGACCACAAACAACCTTCACCCCAAAAAACAAGCAATTCTCCACAATAAAACTAGGTTTCCTACCTGTCTGCAAGCATCTGCTCTCTTGAGTCTGAATGGCACAACTGGGGAAACCGTTTCAAACCCATGACCTGAAACAGCATATTCTCTTCCCCTAATTGGAGCTGTCTTGCAATTGGCCACCACTGCCCGAGCAAGAATGAACTGGGAGATCTCACACTTGCTCCTTCACAGGTGAGACCTCCCTGTGCATTGGAGCTCCATATTATCCATCTTGCTCTATTTTGTTAACCTTAATCAAGTCTCCTCTCATTCTCCAACACTCCCATGAAAAATAAAAATCATGTACCCTGTAGTTCGCGAGTCCGGACACCAGGTGGTGGTATTATACCTAGATCTCTCTCTCTCCCTTGCTTCATGCATGCAGTACTCAGTGTGAACAGGCGGTGGCAGCACTTTACAGCCCTTGCAATCTGCAGCTTGGACAGTAATGGTTGGTTTGCACCAAGATTGAAGATTTGGAGATTTCCCATTGATTGGCAGAGAACATACTCGACAACACATCCAACCCTGAGATTCCCTTTTTTCTGTGGACACGGCCGAATTACCACGAATGGGTCGTGCAAAAATAAACGGTTCAGTGGAAACCTGGAAAGATAAAAGAATTGAAAACAAAGAAAATCAATAAAGTGCTGCAAGAGTCCTGAAATGAGTTCCTGATTGAGTTTGTTGTTGAGGAGTCTGAAGGTGGAGGGAGAGCAGCTGTTCCTGAACCTGGGGGTGTGAGTCTTGAGGCACCGAGAATTCTTTCCTGATGGCAGCAGTGAGAAGAGAAAGAGAGAGTGTGGATCTTTGGTGATTGCTGATGTTTTCTGACAGCACCATTCCCTGTCGATAAACTCAATAGTGGGGAGAGTTTTGTCTGTGATGTCCTGGGCTGTGTCCACGACCTTTTGGAGGGCTTTATTCTCAGGGGTATTGGTGTCCCCATACCAGACCATGATGCAGCCAGTCAGCACACTTTCCACCACATCTCTGTCAAAATTTGCCAGGGTTTCTGGTGTCATCCCAAACTTCCACAAACCCCTGAGGAATTAGAGGCGCTGACATGCTTTCTTCACGAGGACATTGGTGTTGGGTCCAGGAAGAATTTTTGAGATGGTGACTCCCAAGAACCTAAATTCGCTCACCCTCTCCACCCCTGATCCCCCAATCATCACTGGATTTTAAACCTCTGGCTTTCCATTCCTGAACTCAACAATCAACTCCTTGGTTTTGGTGACATTGAGTGCGAGGTTGTTGTTGATGCACCATTCAGCTCGGTTTTCAAACTCCCTCCTGCATGTGGACTCATCCCCTTCCTTTATACAACCCACGTCCGTGGTATCGTCAGCAAATTTGGAGGGGATATTGTTGATGTACCGAGCCACACAGTCGTGGGTGTAAAGTGAGTAGAGTGGGGGCTAAGAACACAGCCCTGTGGTGCTCTGGTACTGATGGAGATCGTGGAGGGGATATTCTTACCAACCTTCACTGATTGTGGTCTGGAGGTGTTAACTCCCAGGTCTTGGAGTTTGCTGGTCAGTTTGGAGGGGATGATGGTGTTAAATGCCGAGCTGTAGTTGATAAAGAGCATCTTTACTGTTCAGGTGCTCCAGGGATTGGTGTAGGGCCAGTAAGACAACATCTGCTGTTATTATGAGAGGCGAACTGGAATGGATCCACATCACCACTCAGACAGGAGCCTTTCCAAACACTTCTTCACTGTTAATGCAAGTGCAACTGGTCGATAGTCATTCAGGCAGGTGATTACACTCTTCTTGGGCTCCGGTGTGATTGACACCTGTTGGAAACAGATGGGGACCAGTCAGGATGCTTTCCTTGGATACCAGATGGCAGTTTGGCAGGGGGACGGGAACCACAATATGAGAGCAGAAGTTCAAAAGCATGAGGGGACATGTTCTGAGTTTGTCAAAAAAAAAGACAGGCAGAGGAAAAAAACAGATGGAGTCAGTCAGAGGGTTTGAAATGTCTATTTCAATGCAAGGAATAAAGGGGATGAACTTTGAGCATGGATCAGTATGTACAACTATGATGTTGTGACTGTTACAGAGTCTTGGTTGGAGGAAGGGCAGGATTTGCTGATGCAGGTCCTAGGGTTTGGGTTTAAAAGGAATAGAATGAGGGGTAGTGGGGTGGGGGGCGAATAATGTTACTGGTCAGGGATAGTATCCCAGCTATAGAAAGGGAGGAAATTGCAGAGGGGGTGTCCACTGAGACAGTGAGGATATTTAAAAGATATGGATAGAAGAAGAGTAGTAGCCTGTATTGTCATTTAAAACCAGGACACAGTTTAAAAATGAAATGACAGCCTCCAGAAACTACAATGCTAACCAGCAAACTGTGATTCCACATCAGGCAACACAAGATGCCATTTCAACTCCAGATAAAAGATCAAAACTACACAAGACTAAAATGCACCTATATAACGAGAAGAAAAAAGTCCCAACAATGGCACAGACTCGGGAACCTCCAGGCCAGGTTCACTCCAGTCACCGGGACATCTCCTCTGCAGATCAGACAGCCAGGCATACACCATTCACTCCAGGCGTCCAGATGCAGATCTGCCACAGCAGGTGGGGAAACAGAGGAGGAGAAAGCAAAGTAGGGAAACAGAGGGATGGAAATATCGAAGTGGAAACGGAGGGGGTGAAACGGAGGGAGACAAACAGAGGCGGGGAAACGGAGGCGGCAAAACAGGAAGGGAAACAGAGGCGTTGGAACAGATGGTTGGAATAAGAATAGAGGAAAGAGTGGTGGAGAAATCAAGGTAGGGAAAGAGAGACGGGGAATGAGAGACGGGGAATCAGAGGCGGGGATTCAGAGGGGGGAAAAGAGAGGCGGGGAAAGAGAGGCGGGGAAAGAGCCAGGGACTCTGAAGCAGGGAATCAAAGACGGGGAATCAGATTCGGGGAATCAGAGGTGGGGAATCAGAGGACGGAAAAGAGATGTGGGGAATGAGAGGCAGAGAAGGAGGTGCGGAAAAAACGCAGGGAAATAGAGGCAGGGTATCAGACGTGGGGAATCAGAGGCAGGAAATTAGAGGCGGGGAATCAGAGGGCGGAAAAGAGATGTGGGGAAAGAGAGGCAGGGAAAGAGGCACGAAAATAGTGGCAGGGAAAGAGAGGCAGGGAATCAGAGGTGGGGAATCAGAGGCGGGAATCAGAGGCGGGGAATCAGAGGTGGGGAATCAGAGGCTTGGACTCAGACGAGGGGTATCAGGGGCGGAGAAAAGGCAGCATGGAATCGGAGTCGGGGAATCGGAGGCGGGGAATCAGAGGCGGGGAATCGGAGGCGGGGAATCGGAGGCGGGGAATCAGAGGCGGGGAATCAGAGGCGGGGAATCAGAGGCGGGGAATCAGAGGCGGGGAATCAGAGACGGGGAATCAGAGGCGGGGAATCAGAGGCGGGGAATCAGAGGCGGAGAATCAGAGGCGGGGATTCAGAGGCGGGGATTCAGAGGGGGGGAATCATAGGCGGGGATTCAGAGAGGGGGAATCAGAGGCGGTGATTCAGAGGCGGGGATTCAGAGGCAGGGAATTTGAGGCAGGGATTCTGAGGTGGGAAATCAGAGGCTGAGATTGAAAGGGGGAGAATCAGAAGGGGGAAAAGAAATGTGGGGAAAGAGAGGCAGGGAAAGAGGCGCGGAAATAGACGCAGGGAAAGAGAGGCGGGGAATCAGAGGCGGGGAACCACAGGCGGGGAATCAGAGGCGGAGAATCAGAGGCGGGGAATCAGAGGCTGAAATTAAAAGGGGGTGAATCAGAGGGGGGAAAAGAGATGTGGGGAAAGAAGGGCAGGGAAAGAGCCAGGGAAAGAGCCAGGGACTCTGAAGCAGGGAATCGGAGGCAGGGAAACAGAGGAAGGGAATCAGAGTGGGAGAAATGGAGGCGGGGAATCAGAGGCAGGGAATCGGAGTCGGGGAATCAGAGTCGGGGAATCAGAGTCGGGGAATCAGAGGCGGGGAATCAGAGGCGGGGAATCTGAGGTGGGGATTCTGAGGCAGGGAATCTGAGGTGGGGAATCTGAGGTGGGGAATCCGAGGATGAGATTCAAAGGGAGAGAATCAGAAGGGGGAAAAGAAATGTAGGGAAAGAGAGGCATGGAAAGAGCCAGGGACTCTGAAGCAGGGAATCGGAGGCAGGGAAACAGAGTCGGAGAACGGAGGCGGGGAATCAGAAGCGGGGAATCAGAGGGCGGAAAAGAGATGTGGGGAAAGAGAGGCAGGGAAAGAGGCGCGGAAATAGACGCAGGGAAAGAGAGGCGGGGTATCAGATGTGGGGAATTCAAGGCGGGGAAAGAGATGTGGGGAAAGAGAGGCAGGGAAAGAGGCAAGGAAATAGAGGCGGGGAATCAGAGGTGGGGATTCAGAGGCAGGGAATCAGAGGGGGGAATAGAGATGTGGGAAAAGAGAGGCGGCGAAAGGGAGGCGGGGAAAGAGTCAGAGACTCTGAAGCAGGGAATCGGAGTCGGGGAATCAGAGTCGGGGAATCAGAGGCGGGGAATCAGAGGCGGGGAATCAGAGGCGGGGAATCAGAGGCGGGGAATCAGAGGCGGGGAATCAGAGGCGGGGAATCAGAGGCGGGGAATCAGTGGGCGGAAATGAGATGTGGGAAAAGAGAGGCAGAGAAAGAGGCACGAAAATAGTGGCAGGGAAAGAGAGGCGGGGAATCAGAGGCGGGGAATCACAGGCGGGGAACCAGAGGCGGGGAATCAGAGGCTGAAATTAAAAGAGGGTGAATCAGAGGGGGGAAAAGAGATGTGGGGAAAGAAGGGCAGGGAAAGAGCCAGGGAAAGAGCCAGGGACTCTGAAGCAGGGAATCGGAGGCAGGGAATCGGAGGCAGGAAAACAGAGGAAGGGAATCAGAGTCGGAGAAATGGAGGCGGGGAATCAGAAGCGAGGAATCAGAAGCGGGGAATCAGAGTCGTGGAATCAGAGGCGGGGAATCAGAGGAGGGGAATCAGAGGCGGGGAATCAGAGGCGGGGAATCAGAGGCGGGGAATCAGAGGAGGGGAATCAGAGGCGGGGAATCAGAGGAGGGGAATCAGAGGCGGGGAATCAGAGGCGGGGAATCAGAGGCGGGGAATCAGAGGAGGGGAATCAGAGGCGGGGAATCAGAGGCGGGGAATCAGAGGCGGGGAATCAGAGTCGTGGAATCAGAGGCGGGGAATCAGAGGAGGGGAATCAGAGGCGGGGAATCAGAGGCGGGGAATCAGAGGCGGGGAATCAGAGGCGGGGAATCAGAGGCGGGGAAGCAGAGGCGGGGAATCAGAGGCGGGGAATCAGAGGCGGGGAAGCAGAGGCGGGGAAGCAGAGGCGGGGAAGCAGAGGCGGGGAAGCAGAGGCGGGGAAGCAGAGGCGGGGAATCAGAGGCAGGGAATCAGAGGCGGGGAATTTGAGGTGGGGATTCTGAGGTGGGAAATCAGAGGCTGAGATTGAAAGGGGGAGAATCAGAAGGGGGAAAAGAAATGTGGGGAAAGAGAGGCATGGAAAGAGCCAGGGACTCTGAAGCAGGGAATCGGAGGCAGGGAAACAGAGTCGGAGAAACGGAGGCGGGGAATCAGAAGCGGGGAATCAGAGGGTGGAAAAGAGATGTGGGGAAAGAGAGGCAGGGAAAGACGCAAGGAAATAGAGGTGGGGAATCTGAGGTGGGGAATCAGAGGCGTGGAATCAGAGGGGGGAATAGAGATGTGGGAAAAGAGAGGCGGCGAAAGGGAGGCGGGGAAAGTGTCAGAGACTCTGAAGCAGGGAATCGGAGTCGGGGAATCAGAGTCGGGGAATCAGAGTCGGGGAATCAGTGTCGGGGAATTAGAGTCGGGGAATCAGAGGTGGGGAATCAGAGGCGGGGAATCAGAGGCGGAGAATCAGAGGCGGGGAATCAGTGGGCGGAAATGAGATGTGGGAAAAGAGAGGCAGTGAAAGAGGCACGAAAATAGTGGCAGGGAAAGAGAGGCGGGGAATCAGAGGCGGGGAACCACAGGCGGGGAATCAGAGGCGGGGAAGCAGAGGCGGGGAATCAGAGGCAGGGAATCAGAGGCGGGGAATCTGAGGTGGGGATTCTGAGGCAGGGAATCTGAGGTGGGGAATCTGAGGTGGGGAATCCGAGGATGAGATTCAAAGGGAGAGAATCAGAAGGGGGAAAAGATATGTAGGGAAAGAGAGGCATGGAAAGAGCCAGGGACTCTGAAGCAGGGAATCGGAGGCAGGGAAACAGAGGAAGGGAATCAGAGTGGGAGAAATGGAGGCGGGGAATCAGAGGCGGGGAATCAGAGGCGGGGAAGCAGAGGCGGGGAACCACAGGCGGGGAATCAGAGGCTGAAATTAAAAGGGGGTGAATCAGAGGGGGGAAAAGAGATGTGGGGAAACAAGGGCAGGGAAAGAGCCAGGGAAAGAGCCAGGGACTCTGAAGCAGGGAATCGGAGGCAGGGAAACAGAGGAAGGGAATCAGAGTCGGAGAAATATAGGCGGGGAATCAGAGGCGGGGAATCAGAGGCGGGGAAGCAGAGGCGGGGAATCAGAGGCGGGGAATCTGAGGTGGGGATTCTGAGGCAGGGAATCTGAGGTGGGGAATCTGAGGTGGGGAATCCGAGGCTGAGATTCAAAGGGGGAGAATCAGAAGGGGGAAAAGATATGTAGGGAAAGAGAGGCATGGAAGGAGCCAGGGACTCTGAAGCAGGTAATCGGAGGCAGGGAAACAGAGTCGGAGAAACGGAGGCGGGGAATCAGAAGCGGGGAATCAGAGGGTGGAAAAGAGATGTGGGAAAAGAGAGGCAGAGAAGGAGGCACGAAAATAGTGGCAGGGAAAGAGAGGCAGGGAAAGAGAGGCGGGGAATCAGAGGCGGGGAATCAGAGGCGGGGAATCAGAGGCGGGGAATCAGAGGCGGGGAATCAGAGGCGGGGAATCAGAGGCGGGGAATCAGAGGCGGGAAATCAGAGGCTGGCAATCAGAGGCGGGGAAGCAGAGGCGGGGAAGCAGAGGCGGGGAAGCAAAGGCGGGGAAGCAGAGGCGGGGAAGCAGAGGCGGGGAATTTGAGGTGGGGATTCTGAGGTGGGAAATCAGAGGCTGAGATTGAAAGGGGGAGAATCAGAAGGGGGAAAAGAAATGTGGGGAAAGAGAGGCAGAGAAAGAGGCACGAAAATAGTGGCAGGGAAAGAGAGGCGGGGAATCAGAGGCGGGGAATCAGAGGCGGGGAATCAGAGGCGGGGAATCAGAGTCTGAAATTAAAAGGGGGTGAATCAGAGGGGGGAAAAGAGATGTGGGGAAAGAGAGGCAGAGAAAGAGGCGTGTAAATAGACGCAGGGAAAGAGAGGCGGGGTATCAGATGTGGGGGATCCGAGGCGGGGAATCAGAGGTGGGGAAAGAGATGTGGAGAAAGAGAGGCAGGGAAAGAGGCAAGGTAAGAGAGGCGGGGAAAGAGGCACGGAAAGAGAGGCAGGAAATCAGAGGTGGGGAATCTGAGGCGGGGAATCAGAGGCGGGGAAAGAGATGTGGGAAAAGAGAGGCAGAGAATGAGGCACGAAAATAGTGGCAGGGAAAGAGAGGCAGGGAATCAGAGGCGGGGAATCTGAGGCGGGGAATCAGAGGCGGGGAATCAGAGGCGGGGAATCAGAGGCGGGGAATCAGTGGGCGGAAATGGGATGTGGGAAAAGAGAGGCAGAGAAAGAGGCACGAAAATAGTGGCAGGGAAAGAGAGGCGGGGAATCAGAGGCGGGGAATCACAGGCGGGGAACCAGAGGGGGGGAATCAGAGGCTGAAATTAAAAGAGGGTGAATCAGAGGGGGGAAAAGAGATGTGGGGAAAGAAGGGCAGGGAAAGAGCCAGGGACTCTGAAGCAGGGAATCGGAGGCAGGGAATCGGTGGCAGGGAAACAGAGGAAGGGAATCAGAGTCGGAGAAATGGAGGCGGGGAATCAGAAGCGGGGAATCAGAAGCGGGGAATCAGAGGACGGAAAAGAGATGTGGGGAAAGAGAGGCAGAGAAAGAGAGGCGGGGTATCAGATGTGTGCAATCCGAGGCAAGGAATCAGAGGCGGGGAATCAGAGGCGTGGAATCAGAGGCGGGGAATCTAAGGTGGGGAATCGGAGTCGGGGAATCAGAGGCGGGGAATCAGAGGCGGGGAAATAGAGGCGGGGAATCAGAGGCGGGGAATCAGAGGCGGGGAATCAGAGGCGGGGAAGCAGAGGCGGGGAATCAGAGGCGGGGAATCAGAGGCGGAGAATGAGAGGCGGGGAATCAGAGGCGGGGAAAGAGATGTGGGAAAAGAGAGGCAGAGAAAGAGGCGTGGAATAGATGCAGTGAAAGCGAGGAGGGGTATCAGATGCGGGGAATCCGAGGCGGGGAATCAGAGGCAGGAAAAGAGATGTGGGGAAAGAGAGGCCGGGAAAGAGGCACGGAAAGAGAGGCGGGAAATCAGAGGTGGGGAATCAGAGGCGGGGAATCAGAGGCAGGGAATCAGAGGCGGGGAATCAGAGGCGGGGAATCAGAGGGCGGAAAAGAGATGTGGGGAAAGAGAGGCAGAGAAAGAGGCGTGGAAATAGACGCAGGGAAAGAGAGGCAGGGTATCAGATGTGGGGGATCCGAGGCGGGGAATCAGAGGTGGGGAAAGAGATGTGGAGAAAGAGAGGCAGGGAAAGAGGCAAGGAAAGAGAGGCGGGGAAAGAGGCACGGAAAGAGAGGTGGGAAATGAGAGGCGGGGAATCAGAGGCAGGGAATCAGAGTCGGGGAATCAGTGTCAGGGAATCAGAGTCGGGGAATCAGAGGTGGGGAATCAGAGGCGGGGAATCAGAGGCGGGGAATCAGAGGTGGGGAATCCGAGGCTGAGATTCAAAGGGAGAGAATCAGAAGGGGGAAAAGATATGTAGGGAAAGAGAGGCATGGAAAGAGCCAGGGACTCTGAAGCAGGGAATCGGAGGCAGGGAAACAGAGTCGGAGAACAGAGGCGGGGAATCAGAAGCGGGGAATCAGAGGGCGGAAAAGAGATGTGGGGAAAGAGAGGCAGGGAAAGAGACGAGGAAATAGACGCAGGGAAAGAGAGGCGGGGTATCAGATGTGGGGAATTCAAGGCGGGGAAAGAGATGTGGGGAAAGAGAGGCAGGGAAAGAGGCAAGGAAATAGAGGCGGGGAATCAGAGGTGGGGATTCAGAGGCAGGGAATCAGAGGGGGGGAATCAGAGGCAGGGAATCTGAGGCAGGGAATCTGAGGTGGGGAGTCTGTCGGGGAATCAGAGGCGTGGAATCAGAGGGGGGAATAGAGATGTGGGAAAAGAGAGGCGGCGAAAGCGAGGCGGGGAAAGAGTCAGAGACTCTGAAGCAGGGAATCGGAGTCGGGGAATCAGAGTCGGGGAATCAGAGGCGGGGAATCAGAGGCAGGGAATCAGAGGCGGAGAATCAGAGGCGGGGAATCAGAGGCGGGGAAGCAGAGGCGGGGAAGCAGAGGCAGGGAATCTGAGGTGGGGAATCAGAGGCTGAGATTCAAAGGGGGAGAATCAGAAGGGGGAAAAGAAATGTAGGGAAAGAGAGGCATGGAAAGAGCCAGGGACTCTGAAGCAGGGAATCGGAGGCAGGGAAACAGAGTCGGAGAAACGGAGGCGGGGAATCAGAAGTGGGGAATCAGAGGGCGGAAAAGAGATGTGGGGAAAGAGAGGCAGGGAAAGAGGCGCGGAAATGGACGCAGGGAAAGAGAGGCGGGGTATCAGATGTGGGGAATTCAAGGCGGGGAATCAGAGGCGGGGAAAGAGATGTGGGGAAAGAGAGGCAGGGAAAGAGGCAAGGAAATAGAGGCGGGGAATCAGAGGTGGGGAATCAGAGGCGGGGAATCAGAGGCAGGGAATCTGAGGCGGGGAATCTGAGGCGGGGAATCAGAGGCGTGGAATCAGAGGGGGGAATAGAGATGTGGGAAAAGAGAGGCGGCGAAAGGGAGGCGGGGAAAGAGTCAGGGACTCTGAAGCAGGGAATCGGAGTCGGGGAATCAGAGTCGGGGAATCAGAGGTGGGGAATCAGAGGCGGGGAATCAGAGGAGGGAATCAGAGGCGGGGAATCAGAGGTGGGGAATCAGAGGCGGTGAATCAGAGGCGGGGAAGCAGAGGCGGGGAATCAGAGGCGGGGAATCAGAGGCGGGGAATCAGAGGCGGGGAATCAGAGGAGGGAATCAGAGGCGGGGAATCAGAGGCGGGGAATCAGAGGCGGGGAATCAGTGGGCGGAAATGAGATGTGGGGAAAGAAGGGCAGGGAAAGAGCCAGGGAAAGAGCCAGTGACTCTGAAGCAGGGAATCGGAGGCAGGGAATCGGAGGCAGGGAAACAGAGGAAGGGAATCAGAGTCGGAGAAATGGTGGCGGGGAATCAGAAGCGGGGAATCAGAGTCGTGGTATCTGAGGCGGGGAATCAGAGGCGGGGAATCAGAGGCGGGGAATCAGAGGCGGGGAATCAGAGGCGGGGAATCAGAGGCGGGGAATCAGAGTCGTGGAATCAGAGGCGGGGAATCAGAGGTGGGGAATCAGAGGCGGGGAATCAGAGTCGGGGAATCAGAGTCGGGGAATCAGAGTCGGGGAATCAGAGGCGGGGACTCTGAAGCAGGGAATCGGAGGCAGGGAAACAGAGTCAGAGAAACAGAGGCGGGGAATCAGAGGGCGGAAAAGAGATGTGGGGAAAGAGAGGCAGGGAAAGAGGCGCGGAAATAGACGCAGGGAAAGAGAGGCGGGGTATCAGATGTGGGGAATTCAAGGCGGGGAATCAGAGGCGGGGAAAGAGATGTGGGGAAAGAGAGGCAGGGAATCAGAAGCAGGGAATCATAGGCGGGGAATCGGAGTCGGGGAATCAGAGTCGGGGAATCAGAGTCGGGGAATCAGAGTTGGGGAATCAGAGTCGGGGAATCAGAGTCGGGGAATCAGAGTCGGGGAATCAGAAGCAGGGAATCATAGGCGGGGAATCGGAGTCGGGGAATCAGAGTCGGGGAATCAGAGTCGGGGAATCAGAGTCGGGGAATCAGAGTCGGGGAATCAGAGTCGGGGAATCAGAGTCGGGGAATCAGAGTCGGGGAATCAGAGTCGGGGAATCAGAGTCGGGGAATCAGAGTCGGGGAATCAGAGTCGGGGAATCAGAGTCGGGGAATCAGAGTCGGGGAATCAGAGGCGGGGAATCAGAGGAGGAGAATCAGAGTCGGGGAATCAGAGGCGGGGAATCAGAGTCGGGGAATCAGAGTCGGGGAATCAGAGGCGGGGAATCAGAGGCGGGGAATCAGAGGCGGGGAATCAGAGGCGGGGAATCAGAGGCGGGGAATCGGAGTCGGGGAATCAGAGGCGGGGAATCAGAGGCGGGGAATCAGAGTCGGGGTATCAGATGCGGGGAATACGAGGCAGGGTATCAGAGGCAGGAAAAGAGGTGTGGGGAAGGAGAGGCCGGGAAAGAGGCACGGAAAGAGAGGCGGGAAATCAGAGGCGGGGAATCAGAGGCGGGGAATCAGAGGCGGGGAATCAGAGGCGGGGAATCAGAGGCGGGGAATCAGAGGCGGGGTATCAGAGGCAGAGGAACGGAGGCGTGGAATCAGAGGCGGGGAATCAGAGGCGGGGAATCAGAGGCTTGGACTCAGAGGAGGTGTATCAGAGGCGGAGAAAAGGCGGCGTGGAATCAGAGGCGGGGAATCAGAGGGCGGAAAAGAGATGTGGGGAAAGAGAGGCAGGGAAAGAGGCGCGGAAATAGACGCAGGGAAAGAGAGGCGGGGTATCAGATGTGGGGAATTCAAGGCGGGGAATCAGAGGTGGGGAAAGAGATGTGGGGAAAGAGAGGCAGGGAAAGAGGCAAGGAAAGAGAGGCGGGAAATCAGAGGCGGGGAACCAGAGGCGGGGAACCAGAGGCAGGGAATCTGAAGCGGGGAATCAGAGGCGTGGACTCAGAGGGGGGAAAAGAGATGTGGGGAAAGAGAGGCAGAGAAAGAGGCGTGGAAATAGACGCAGGGAAAGAGAGGCGGGGTATCAGATGTGGGGGATCCGAGGCGGGGAATCAGAGGTGGGGAAAGAGATGTGGAGAAAGAGAGGCAGGGAAAGAGGCAAGGAAAGAGAGGCGGGGAAAGAGGCACGGAAAGAGAGGTGGGAAATGAGAGGCGGGGAATCAGAGGTGGAGAATCTGAGGCGGGGAATCAGAGGCGTGGAATCCGAGGTGGGGAATCAGAGGCAGGAAAAGAGATGTGGGGAAAGAGAGGCCGGGAAAGAGGCACGGAAAGAGAGGCGGGAAATCAGAGGCGGGGAATCAGAGGCTGGGAAAGACATGTGGGAAAAGAGAGGCAGAGAAGGAGGCACAAAAATAGTGGCAGGGAAAGAGAGGCGGGGAATCAGGGGCGGGGAATCAGAGGCGGGGAATCAGAGGCGGGGAAGCAGAGGCGGGGAAGCAGAGGCGGGGAAGCAGAGGCGGGGAAGCAGAGGCAGGGAATCTGAGGTGGGGAATCAGAGGCTGAGATTCAAAGGGGGAGAATCAGAAGGGGGAAAAGAAATGTAGGGAAAGAGAGGCATGGAAAGAGCCAGGGACTCTGAAGCAGGGAATCGGAGGCAGGGAAACAGAGTCGGAGAAACAGAGGCGGGGAATCAGAGGGCGGAAAAGAGATGTGGGGAAAGAGAGGCGGCGAAAGGGAGGCGGGGAAAGAGTCAGAGACTCTGAAGCAGGGAATCGGAGTCGGGGAATCAGAGTCGGGGAATCAGAGGTGGGGAATCAGAGGTGGGGAATCAGAGGTGGGGAATCAGAGGCGGGGAATCAGAGGAGGGAATCAGAGGCGGGGAATCAGAGGCAGGGAATCAGAAGCAGGGAATCATAGGCGGGGAATCAGAGTCGGGGAATTTGAGGCGGGGAATCAGAGGCATGGAATCAGATGGGGGAATAGAGATGTGGGAAAAGAGAGGCGGCGAAAGGGAGGCGGGGAAAGAGTCAGAGACTCTGAAGCAGGGAATCGGAGTCGGGGAATCAGAGTCGGGGAATCAGAGTCGGGGAATCAGAGGCGGGGAATCAGAGGCGGGGAATCAGAGGCGGGGAATCAGAGGCGGGGAATCAGAGGCGGGGAATCAGAGGCGGGGAATCAGTGGGCGGAAATGAGATGTGGGGAAAGAAGGGCAGGGAAAGAGCCAGGGAAAGAGCCAGGGACTCTGAAGCAGGGAATCGGAGGCAGGGAAACAGAGTCGGAGAAACAGAGGCGGGGAATCAGAGGGCGGAAAAGAGATGTGGGGAAAGAGAGGCAGGGAAAGAGGCAAGGAAATAGAGGCGGGGAATCAGAGGTGGGGAATCAGAGGCAGGGAATCAGAGGCAGGGAATCAGAAGCAGGGAATCATAGGCGGGGAATCAGAGTCGGGGAATTTGAGGCGGGGAATCAGAGGCATGGAATCAGATGGGGGAATAGAGATGTGGGAAAAGAGAGGCGGCGAAAGGGAGGCGGGGAAAGAGTCAGAGACTCTGAAGCAGGGAATCGGAGTCGGGGAATCAGAGTCGGGGAATCAGAGTCGGGGAATCAGAGGCGGGGAATCAGAGGCGGGGAATCAGAGGCGGGGAATCAGAGGCGGGGAATCAGAGGCGGGGAATCAGAGGCGGGGAATCAGAGGCGGGGAATCAGAGGCGGGGAAAGAGATGTGGGAAAAGAGAGGCAGAGAAGGAGGCACAAAAATAGTGGCAGGGAAAGAGAGGCGGGGAATCAGGGGCGGGGAATCAGAGTCATGGTATCAGAGGCGGGGAATCTGAGGAGGGGAATCAGAGGCGGGGAATCAGAGGCGGAGAATCAGAGGCGGAGAATCAGAGGCGGGGAATCAGAGGCGGGGAATCAGAGGCGGGGAATCAGAGGCGGGGAATCAGAGGCGGGGAATCAGAGGGCGGAAAAGAGATGTGGGGAAGGAGAGGCAGAGAAATAGACGTGGAAATAGACGCAGGGAAAGAGAGGCGGAGTATCAGATGTGGGGGATCTGAGGCGGGGAATCAGAGGTGGGGAAAGAGATGTGGAGAAAGAGAGGCAGGGAAAGAGGCAAGGAAAGAGAGGCGGGGAAAGAGGCACGGAAAGAGAGGTGGGAAATCAGAGGCGGGGAATCAGGCGAGGAATCAGAGTCGTGGTATCTGAGGCGGGGAATCAGAGTCGGGGAATCAGAGTCGGGGAATCAGAGTCGGGGAATCAGAGTCGGGGAATCAGAGGCGGGGAATCAGAGGCGGGGAATCAGAGGCGGGGAATCAGAGGCGGGGAAGCAGAGGCGGGGAATCAGAGTCGGGGAATCAGAGGCGGGGAATCAGAGGCGGGGAATCAGAGGCGGGGAATCAGAGGCGGGGAATCAGAGGCGGGGAATCAGAGGGCGGAAAAGAGATGTGGGGAAAGAGAGGCAGGGAAAGAGGCGCGGAAATAGACGCAGGGAAAGAGAGGCCGGGAAAGAGGAACGGAAAGAGAGGCGGGAAATCAGAGGCGAGGAATCAGAGGCGGGGAATCAGAGTCGGGGAATCAGAGGCGGGGAATCAGAGGCGGGGAATCAGAGGCGGGGAATCAGAGGCGGGGAATCAGAGGCGGGCAATCAGAGGCGAGGAATCAGAGGCGGGGAATCAGAGGCGGGGAATCGGAGTCGGGGAATCAGAGTCGGGGAATCAGAGGCGGGGAATCAGAGGAGGAGAATCAGAGTCGGGGTATCAGATGCGGGGAATACGAGGCGGGGTATCAGAGGCAGGAAAAGAGGTGTGGGGAAGGAGAGGCCGGGAAAGAGGCACGGAAAGAGAGGCGGGAAATCAGAGGCGGGGAATCAGAGGCGGGGAATCAGAGGCGGGGAATCAGAGTCGGGGAATCAGAGGCGGGGAATCAGAGGCGGGCAATCAGAGGCGAGGAATCAGAGGCGGGGAATCAGAGGCGGGGAATCGGAGTCGGGGAATCAAAGTCGGGGAATCAGAGGCGGGGAATCAGAGGAGGAGAATCAGAGTCGGGGTATCAGATGCGGGGAATACGAGGCGGGGTATCAGAGGCAGGAAAAGAGGTGTGGGGAAGGAGAGGCCGGGAAAGAGGCACGGAAAGAGAGGCGGGAAATCAGAGGCGGGGAATCAGAGGCGGGGAATCAGAGGCGGGGAATCAGAGGCGGGGAATCAGAGGCGGGGAATCAGAGGCGGGGTATCAGAGGCAGAGGAACGGAGGCGTGGAATCAGAGGCGGGGAATCAGAGGCGGGGAATCAGAGGCTTGGACTCAGAGGAGGTGTATCAGAGGCGGAGAAAAGGCGGCGTGGAATCAGAGGCGGGGAATCAGAGGGCGGAAAAGAGATGTGGGGAAAGAGAGGCAGGGAAAGAGGCGCGGAAATAGACGCAGGGAAAGAGAGGCGGGGTATCAGATGTGGGGAATTCAAGGCGGGGAATCAGAGGTGGGGAAAGAGATGTGGGGAAAGAGAGGCCGGGAAAGAGGCACGGAAAGAGAGGCGGGAAATCAGAGGCGGGGAACCAGAGGCGGGGAACCAGAGGCAGGGAATCTGAAGCGGGGAATCAGAGGCGTGGACTCAGAGGGGGGAAAAGAGATGTGGGGAAAGAGAGGCAGAGAAAGAGGCGTGGAAATAGACGCAGGGAAAGAGAGGCGGGGTATCAGATGTGGGGGATCCGAGGCGGGGAATCAGAGGTGGGGAAAGAGATGTGGAGAAAGAGAGGCAGGGAAAGAGGCAAGGAAAGAGAGGCGGGGAAAGAGGCACGGAAAGAGAGGTGGGAAATGAGAGGCGGGGAATCAGAGGTGGAGAATCTGAGGCGGGGAATCAGAGGCGTGGAATCCGAGGTGGGGAATCAGAGGCAGGAAAAGAGATGTGGGGAAAGAGAGGCCGGGAAAGAGGCACGGAAAGAGAGGCGGGAAATCAGAGGCGAGGAATCAGAGGCGGGGAATCAGAGTCGTGGTTTCAGAGGCGGGGAATCTGAGGCGGGGAATCAGAGGCTGGGAAAGACATGTGGGAAAAGAGAGGCAGAGAAGGAGGCACAAAAATAGTGGCAGGGAAAGAGAGGCGGGGAATCAGGGGCGGGGAATCAGAGGCGGGGAATCAGAGGCGGGGAAGCAGAGGCGGGGAAGCAGAGGCGGGGAAGCAGAGGCGGGGAAGCAGAGGCAGGGAATCTGAGGTGGGGAATCAGAGGCTGAGATTCAAAGGGGGAGAATCAGAAGGGGGAAAAGAAATGTAGGGAAAGAGAGGCATGGAAAGAGCCAGGGACTCTGAAGCAGGGAATCGGAGGCAGGGAAACAGAGTCGGAGAAACAGAGGCGGGGAATCAGAGGGCGGAAAAGAGATGTGGGGAAAGAGAGGCGGCGAAAGGGAGGCGGGGAAAGAGTCAGAGACTCTGAAGCAGGGAATCGGAGTCGGGGAATCAGAGTCGGGGAATCAGAGGTGGGGAATCAGAGGTGGGGAATCAGAGGTGGGGAATCAGAGGCGGGGAATCAGAGGAGGGAATCAGAGGCGGGGAATCAGAGGCAGGGAATCAGAAGCAGGGAATCATAGGCGGGGAATCAGAGTCGGGGAATTTGAGGCGGGGAATCAGAGGCATGGAATCAGATGGGGGAATAGAGATGTGGGAAAAGAGAGGCGGCGAAAGGGAGGCGGGGAAAGAGTCAGAGACTCTGAAGCAGGGAATCGGAGTCGGGGAATCAGAGTCGGGGAATCAGAGTCGGGGAATCAGAGGCGGGGAATCAGAGGCGGGGAATCAGAGGCGGGGAATCAGAGGCGGGGAATCAGAGGCGGGGAATCAGAGGCGGGGAATCAGAGGCGGGGAATCAGTGGGCGGAAATGAGATGTGGGGAAAGAAGGGCAGGGAAAGAGGCAAGGAAATAGAGGCGGGGAATCAGAGGTGGGGAATCAGAGGCGGGGAATCAGAGGCAGGGAATCAGAGGCGGGGAAAGAGATGTGGGGAAAGAGAGTCAGGGAAAGAGGCAAGGAAATAGAGGCGGGGAATCAGAGGTGGGGAATCAGAGGCAGGGAATCAGAGGCAGGGAATCAGAAGCAGGGAATCATAGGCGGGGAATCAGAGGCGTGGAATCAGATGGGGGAATAGAGATGTGGGAAAAGAGAGGCGGCGAAAGGGAGGCGGGGAAAGAGTCAGAGACTCTGAAGCAGGGAATCGGAGTCGGGGAATCAGAGTCGGGGAATCAGAGTCGGGGAATCAGAGGCGGGGAATCAGAGTCGGGGAATCAGAGGCGGGGAATCAGAGGCGGGGAATCAGAGGCGGGGAATCAGAGGCGGGGAATCAGAGGCGGGGAATCAGAGGGCGGAAAAGAGATGTGGGGAAAGAGAGGCAGGGAAAGAGGCGCGGAAATAGACGCAGGGAAAGAGAGGCCGGGAAAGAGGAACGGAAAGAGAGGCGGGAAATCAGAGGCGAGGAATCAGAGGCGGGGAATCAGAGTCGGGGAATCAGAGGCGGGGAATCAGAGGCGGGGAATCAGAGGCGGGGAATCAGAGGCGGGGAATCAGAGGCGGGCAATCAGAGGCGAGGAATCAGAGGCGGGGAATCAGAGGCGGGGAATCGGAGTCGGGGAATCAGAGTCGGGGAATCAGAGGCGGGGAATCAGAGGAGGAGAATCAGAGTCGGGGTATCAGATGCGGGGAATACGAGGCGGGGTATCAGAGGCAGGAAAAGAGGTGTGGGGAAGGAGAGGCCGGGAAAGAGGCACGGAAAGAGAGGCGGGAAATCAGAGGCGGGGAATCAGAGGCGGGGAATCAGAGGCGGGGAATCAGAGTCGGGGAATCAGAGGCGGGGAATCAGAGGCGGGCAATCAGAGGCGAGGAATCAGAGGCGGGGAATCAGAGGCGGGGAATCGGAGTCGGGGAATCAAAGTCGGGGAATCAGAGGCGGGGAATCAGAGGAGGAGAATCAGAGTCGGGGTATCAGATGCGGGGAATACGAGGCGGGGTATCAGAGGCAGGAAAAGAGGTGTGGGGAAGGAGAGGCCGGGAAAGAGGCACGGAAAGAGAGGCGGGAAATCAGAGGCGGGGAATCAGAGGCGGGGAATCAGAGGCGGGGAATCAGAGGCGGGGAATCAGAGGCGGGGAATCAGAGGCGGGGTATCAGAGGCAGAGGAACGGAGGCGTGGAATCAGAGGCGGGGAATCAGAGGCGGGGAATCAGAGGCTTGGACTCAGAGGAGGTGTATCAGAGGCGGAGAAAAGGCGGCGTGGAATCAGAGGCGGGGAATCAGAGGGCGGAAAAGAGATGTGGGGAAAGAGAGGCAGGGAAAGAGGCGCGGAAATAGACGCAGGGAAAGAGAGGCGGGGTATCAGATGTGGGGAATTCAAGGCGGGGAATCAGAGGTGGGGAAAGAGATGTGGGGAAAGAGAGGCCGGGAAAGAGGCACGGAAAGAGAGGCGGGAAATCAGAGGCGGGGAACCAGAGGCGGGGAACCAGAGGCAGGGAATCTGAAGCGGGGAATCAGAGGCGTGGACTCAGAGGGGGGAAAAGAGATGTGGGGAAAGAGAGGCAGAGAAAGAGGCGTGGAAATAGACGCAGGGAAAGAGAGGCGGGGTATCAGATGTGGGGGATCCGAGGCGGGGAATCAGAGGTGGGGAAAGAGATGTGGAGAAAGAGAGGCAGGGAAAGAGGCAAGGAAAGAGAGGCGGGGAAAGAGGCACGGAAAGAGAGGTGGGAAATGAGAGGCGGGGAATCAGAGGTGGAGAATCTGAGGCGGGGAATCAGAGGCGTGGAATCCGAGGTGGGGAATCAGAGGCAGGAAAAGAGATGTGGGGAAAGAGAGGCCGGGAAAGAGGCACGGAAAGAGAGGCGGGAAATCAGAGGCGAGGAATCAGAGGCGGGGAATCAGAGTCGTGGTTTCAGAGGCGGGGAATCTGAGGCGGGGAATCAGAGGCTGGGAAAGACATGTGGGAAAAGAGAGGCAGAGAAGGAGGCACAAAAATAGTGGCAGGGAAAGAGAGGCGGGGAATCAGGGGCGGGGAATCAGAGGCGGGGAATCAGAGGCGGGGAAGCAGAGGCGGGGAAGCAGAGGCGGGGAAGCAGAGGCGGGGAAGCAGAGGCAGGGAATCTGAGGTGGGGAATCAGAGGCTGAGATTCAAAGGGGGAGAATCAGAAGGGGGAAAAGAAATGTAGGGAAAGAGAGGCATGGAAAGAGCCAGGGACTCTGAAGCAGGGAATCGGAGGCAGGGAAACAGAGTCGGAGAAACAGAGGCGGGGAATCAGAGGGCGGAAAAGAGATGTGGGGAAAGAGAGGCGGCGAAAGGGAGGCGGGGAAAGAGTCAGAGACTCTGAAGCAGGGAATCGGAGTCGGGGAATCAGAGTCGGGGAATCAGAGGTGGGGAATCAGAGGTGGGGAATCAGAGGTGGGGAATCAGAGGCGGGGAATCAGAGGAGGGAATCAGAGGCGGGGAATCAGAGGCAGGGAATCAGAAGCAGGGAATCATAGGCGGGGAATCAGAGTCGGGGAATTTGAGGCGGGGAATCAGAGGCATGGAATCAGATGGGGGAATAGAGATGTGGGAAAAGAGAGGCGGCGAAAGGGAGGCGGGGAAAGAGTCAGAGACTCTGAAGCAGGGAATCGGAGTCGGGGAATCAGAGTCGGGGAATCAGAGTCGGGGAATCAGAGGCGGGGAATCAGAGGCGGGGAATCAGAGGCGGGGAATCAGAGGCGGGGAATCAGAGGCGGGGAATCAGAGGCGGGGAATCAGTGGGCGGAAATGAGATGTGGGGAAAGAAGGGCAGGGAAAGAGCCAGGGAAAGAGCCAGGGACTCTGAAGCAGGGAATCGGAGGCAGGGAAACAGAGTCGGAGAAACAGAGGCGGGGAATCAGAGGGCGGAAAAGAGATGTGGGGAAAGAGAGGCAGGGAAAGAGGCAAGGAAATAGAGGCGGGGAATCAGAGGTGGGGAATCAGAGGCAGGGAATCAGAGGCAGGGAATCAGAAGCAGGGAATCATAGGCGGGGAATCAGAGTCGGGGAATTTGAGGCGGGGAATCAGAGGCATGGAATCAGATGGGGGAATAGAGATGTGGGAAAAGAGAGGCGGCGAAAGGGAGGCGGGGAAAGAGTCAGAGACTCTGAAGCAGGGAATCGGAGTCGGGGAATCAGAGTCGGGGAATCAGAGTCGGGGAATCAGAGGCGGGGAATCAGAGGCGGGGAATCAGAGGCGGGGAATCAGAGGCGGGGAATCAGAGGCGGGGAATCAGAGGCGGGGAATCAGAGGCGGGGAATCAGAGGCGGGGAAAGAGATGTGGGAAAAGAGAGGCAGAGAAGGAGGCACAAAAATAGTGGCAGGGAAAGAGAGGCGGGGAATCAGGGGCGGGGAATCAGAGTCATGGTATCAGAGGCGGGGAATCTGAGGAGGGGAATCAGAGGCGGGGAATCAGAGGCGGAGAATCAGAGGCGGAGAATCAGAGGCGGGGAATCAGAGGCGGGGAATCAGAGGCGGGGAATCAGAGGCGGGGAATCAGAGGCGGGGAATCAGAGGGCGGAAAAGAGATGTGGGGAAGGAGAGGCAGAGAAATAGACGTGGAAATAGACGCAGGGAAAGAGAGGCGGAGTATCAGATGTGGGGGATCTGAGGCGGGGAATCAGAGGTGGGGAAAGAGATGTGGAGAAAGAGAGGCAGGGAAAGAGGCAAGGAAAGAGAGGCGGGGAAAGAGGCACGGAAAGAGAGGTGGGAAATCAGAGGCGGGGAATCAGGCGAGGAATCAGAGTCGTGGTATCTGAGGCGGGGAATCAGAGTCGGGGAATCAGAGTCGGGGAATCAGAGTCGGGGAATCAGAGTCGGGGAATCAGAGGCGGGGAATCAGAGGCGGGGAATCAGAGGCGGGGAATCAGAGGCGGGGAAGCAGAGGCGGGGAATCAGAGTCGGGGAATCAGAGGCGGGGAATCAGAGGCGGGGAATCAGAGGCGGGGAATCAGAGGCGGGGAATCAGAGGCGGGGAATCAGAGGGCGGAAAAGAGATGTGGGGAAAGAGAGGCAGGGAAAGAGGCGCGGAAATAGACGCAGGGAAAGAGAGGCCGGGAAAGAGGAACGGAAAGAGAGGCGGGAAATCAGAGGCGAGGAATCAGAGGCGGGGAATCAGAGTCGGGGAATCAGAGGCGGGGAATCAGAGGCGGGGAATCAGAGGCGGGGAATCAGAGGCGGGGAATCAGAGGCGGGCAATCAGAGGCGAGGAATCAGAGGCGGGGAATCAGAGGCGGGGAATCGGAGTCGGGGAATCAGAGTCGGGGAATCAGAGGCGGGGAATCAGAGGAGGAGAATCAGAGTCGGGGTATCAGATGCGGGGAATACGAGGCGGGGTATCAGAGGCAGGAAAAGAGGTGTGGGGAAGGAGAGGCCGGGAAAGAGGCACGGAAAGAGAGGCGGGAAATCAGAGGCGGGGAATCAGAGGCGGGGAATCAGAGGCGGGGAATCAGAGTCGGGGAATCAGAGGCGGGGAATCAGAGGCGGGCAATCAGAGGCGAGGAATCAGAGGCGGGGAATCAGAGGCGGGGAATCGGAGTCGGGGAATCAAAGTCGGGGAATCAGAGGCGGGGAATCAGAGGAGGAGAATCAGAGTCGGGGTATCAGATGCGGGGAATACGAGGCGGGGTATCAGAGGCAGGAAAAGAGGTGTGGGGAAGGAGAGGCCGGGAAAGAGGCACGGAAAGAGAGGCGGGAAATCAGAGGCGGGGAATCAGAGGCGGGGAATCAGAGGCGGGGAATCAGAGGCGGGGAATCAGAGGCGGGGAATCAGAGGCGGGGTATCAGAGGCAGAGGAACGGAGGCGTGGAATCAGAGGCGGGGAATCAGAGGCGGGGAATCAGAGGCTTGGACTCAGAGGAGGTGTATCAGAGGCGGAGAAAAGGCGGCGTGGAATCAGAGGCGGGGAATCAGAGGGCGGAAAAGAGATGTGGGGAAAGAGAGGCAGGGAAAGAGGCGCGGAAATAGACGCAGGGAAAGAGAGGCGGGGTATCAGATGTGGGGAATTCAAGGCGGGGAATCAGAGGTGGGGAAAGAGATGTGGGGAAAGAGAGGCCGGGAAAGAGGCACGGAAAGAGAGGCGGGAAATCAGAGGCGGGGAACCAGAGGCGGGGAACCAGAGGCAGGGAATCTGAAGCGGGGAATCAGAGGCGTGGACTCAGAGGGGGGAAAAGAGATGTGGGGAAAGAGAGGCAGAGAAAGAGGCGTGGAAATAGACGCAGGGAAAGAGAGGCGGGGTATCAGATGTGGGGGATCCGAGGCGGGGAATCAGAGGTGGGGAAAGAGATGTGGAGAAAGAGAGGCAGGGAAAGAGGCAAGGAAAGAGAGGCGGGGAAAGAGGCACGGAAAGAGAGGTGGGAAATGAGAGGCGGGGAATCAGAGGTGGAGAATCTGAGGCGGGGAATCAGAGGCGTGGAATCCGAGGTGGGGAATCAGAGGCAGGAAAAGAGATGTGGGGAAAGAGAGGCCGGGAAAGAGGCACGGAAAGAGAGGCGGGAAATCAGAGGCGAGGAATCAGAGGCGGGGAATCAGAGTCGTGGTTTCAGAGGCGGGGAATCTGAGGCGGGGAATCAGAGGCTGGGAAAGACATGTGGGAAAAGAGAGGCAGAGAAGGAGGCACAAAAATAGTGGCAGGGAAAGAGAGGCGGGGAATCAGGGGCGGGGAATCAGAGGCGGGGAATCAGAGGCGGGGAAGCAGAGGCGGGGAAGCAGAGGCGGGGAAGCAGAGGCGGGGAAGCAGAGGCAGGGAATCTGAGGTGGGGAATCAGAGGCTGAGATTCAAAGGGGGAGAATCAGAAGGGGGAAAAGAAATGTAGGGAAAGAGAGGCATGGAAAGAGCCAGGGACTCTGAAGCAGGGAATCGGAGGCAGGGAAACAGAGTCGGAGAAACAGAGGCGGGGAATCAGAGGGCGGAAAAGAGATGTGGGGAAAGAGAGGCGGCGAAAGGGAGGCGGGGAAAGAGTCAGAGACTCTGAAGCAGGGAATCGGAGTCGGGGAATCAGAGTCGGGGAATCAGAGGTGGGGAATCAGAGGTGGGGAATCAGAGGTGGGGAATCAGAGGCGGGGAATCAGAGGAGGGAATCAGAGGCGGGGAATCAGAGGCAGGGAATCAGAAGCAGGGAATCATAGGCGGGGAATCAGAGTCGGGGAATTTGAGGCGGGGAATCAGAGGCATGGAATCAGATGGGGGAATAGAGATGTGGGAAAAGAGAGGCGGCGAAAGGGAGGCGGGGAAAGAGTCAGAGACTCTGAAGCAGGGAATCGGAGTCGGGGAATCAGAGTCGGGGAATCAGAGTCGGGGAATCAGAGGCGGGGAATCAGAGGCGGGGAATCAGAGGCGGGGAATCAGAGGCGGGGAATCAGAGGCGGGGAATCAGAGGCGGGGAATCAGAGGCGGGGAATCAGTGGGCGGAAATGAGATGTGGGGAAAGAAGGGCAGGGAAAGAGGCAAGGAAATAGAGGCGGGGAATCAGAGGTGGGGAATCAGAGGCGGGGAATCAGAGGCAGGGAATCAGAGGCGGGGAAAGAGATGTGGGGAAAGAGAGTCAGGGAAAGAGGCAAGGAAATAGAGGCGGGGAATCAGAGGTGGGGAATCAGAGGCAGGGAATCAGAGGCAGGGAATCAGAAGCAGGGAATCATAGGCGGGGAATCAGAGGCGTGGAATCAGATGGGGGAATAGAGATGTGGGAAAAGAGAGGCGGCGAAAGGGAGGCGGGGAAAGAGTCAGAGACTCTGAAGCAGGGAATCGGAGTCGGGGAATCAGAGTCGGGGAATCAGAGTCGGGGAATCAGAGGCGGGGAATCAGAGGCGGGGAATCAGAGGCGGGGAATCAGAGGCGGGGAATCAGAGGCGGGGAATCTGAGGAGGGGAATCAGAGGCGGGGAATCAGAGGCGGAGAATCAGAGGCGGAGAATCAGAGGCGGGGAATCAGAGGCAGGGAATCAGAGGCGGACAATCAGAGGCGGGGAATCAGAGGCGGGGAATCAGAGGCGGGGAATCAGAGGCGGGGAATCAGAGGCGGGGAATCAGAGGCGGGGAATCAGAGGCGGGGAATCAGAGGGCGGAAAAGAGATGTGGGGAAGGAGAGGCAGAGAAATAGACGTGGAAATAGACGCAGGGAAAGAGAGGCGGAGTATCAGATGTGGGGGATCTGAGGCGGGGAATCAGAGGTGGGGAAAGAGATGTGGAGAAAGAGAGGCAGGGAAAGAGGCAAGGAAAGAGAGGCGGGGAAAGAGGCACGGAAAGAGAGGTGGGAAATCAGAGGCGGGGAATCAGGCGAGGAATCAGAGTCGTGGTATCTGAGGCGGGGAATCAGAGTCGGGGAATCAGAGTCGGGGAATCAGAGTCGGGGAATCAGAGTCGGGGAATCAGAGGCGGGGAATCAGAGGCGGGGAATCAGAGGCGGGGAATCAGAGGCGGGGAAGCAGAGGCGGGGAATCAGAGGCGGGGAATCAGAGGCGGGGAATCAGAGGCGGGGAATCAGAAGCGGGGAATCAGATGGGGGAATAGAGATGTGGGAAAAGAGAGGCGGCGAAAGGGAGGCGGGGAAAGAGTCAGAGACTCTGAAGCAGGGAATCGGAGTCGGGGAATCAGAGTCGGGGAATCAGAGTCGGGGAATCAGAGTCGGGGAATCAGAGTCGGGGAATCAGAGTCGGGGAATCAGAGTCGGGGAATCAGAGTCGGGGAATCAGAGTCGGGGAATCAGAGTCGGGGAATCAGAGGCGGGGAATCAGAGGCGGGGAATCAGAGGCGGGGAATCAGAGGCGGGGAATCAGAGGCGGGGAATCAGAGGGCGGAAAAGAGATGTGGGGAAAGAGAGGCAGGGAAAGAGGCGCGGAAATAGACGCAGGGAAAGAGAGGCCGGGAAAGAGGAACGGAAAGAGAGGCGGGAAATCAGAGGCGAGGAATCAGAGGCGGGGAATCAGAGTCGTGGTATCAGAGGCAGGGAATCAGAGGCGGGGAATTAGAGGTAAGGAATCTGAGGTGGTGAATCAAAGGCTGAGATTCAAAGGGGGTGAATCAGAGGGGGGAAAAGAGATGTGGGGAAATAGAAGCCGGGAAAGAGGCAGAGACGCTGAAACAGGGAATCGGAGGTAGGGAAACAGAGGCAGGGAATCAGAGTCGGAGAAACGGAGGTGGGGAATCAGAAGCGGAGAATCAGAGGGCGGAAAAGAGATGTGGGGAAAGAGAGGCAGAGAAAGAGGCGCGGAAATAGACGCAGGGAAAGAGAGGCAGGGTATCAGATGTGGGGGATCTGAGGCGGGGAATCAGAAGTGGGGAAAGAGATGTGGGGAAAGAGAGGCAGTGAAAGAGGCACAAAAATAGTGGCAGGGCAAGAGAGGCGGGGAATCAGGGGTGGGGAATCAGAGGCGGGGAATCAGAGGCGGGGAATCAGAGGCGGGGAAAGAGATGTGGGAAAAGAGAGGCAGAGAAGGAGGCAAAAAAATAGTGGCAGGGAAAGAGAGGCGGGGAATCAGGGGCGGGGAATCAGAGGCGGGGAATCAGAGGCGGAGAATCAGAGGCGGGGAATCAGAGGCGGGGAATCCGAGGCGGGGAATCAGAGGCGGGGAATCAGAGGCGTGGAATCAGAGACGGGGAATCTGAGGTGGGAAGAGAGATGTGGGAATGGAGAGGCGGGGAAAGAGCCAGGGACTGAAGCAGGGAATCAGAGGCGGGGAATCAGAGGCGGGGAATCAGAGGCGGGGAATGAGAGGCGGGGAATCAGAGGCGGGGAATCAGAGGAGGGGAATCAGAGGCGGGGAATCAGAGGCGGGGTATCAGAGGCGGGGTATCAGAGGGCGGAAAAGAGATGTAGGGAAAGAGAGGCAGAGAAAGAAGCGTGGAAATAGACGCAGTGAAAGAGAGGAGGGGTATCAGATGCGGGGAATACGAGGCGGGGTATCAGAGGCAGGAAAAGAGGTGTGGGGAAAGAGAGGCCGGGAAAGAGGCACGGAAAGAGAGGCGGGAAATCAGAGGCGGGGAATCAGAGGTGGGGAATCAGAGGCGGGGAATCAGAGGCAGGAAAACAGAGGCAGGAAAACAGAGGCGGGGAATGAGAGGCGGGGAATTAGAGGTGGGGAATCTGATGTGGTGAATCAAAGGCTGAGTTTCAAAGGGGGTGAATCAGAGGGGGGAAATGAGATGTGGGAAAAGAGAAGCCGGGAAAGAGCCAGAGACTCTGAAGCAGGGAATCGGAGGCGGGGAAACAGAGGCAGGGAATCAGAGTCGGAGCAACGGAGGTGGGGAATCAGAAGCGGGGAATCAGAGGGCGGAAAAGAGATGTGGGGAAGGAGAGGCAGAGAAATAGACGTGGAAATAGACGCAGGGAAAGAGAGGCGGAGTATCAGATGTGGGGGATCTGAGGCGGGGAATCAGAGGTGGGGAAAGAGATGTGGAGAAAGAGAGGCAGGGAAAGAGGCAAGGAAAGAGAGGCGGGGAAAGAGGCACGGAAAGAGAGGTGGGAAATCAGAGGCGGGGAATCAGGCGAGGAATCAGAGTCGTGGTATCTGAGGCGGGGAATCAGAGTCGGGGAATCAGAGTCGGGGAATCAGAGTCGGGGAATCAGAGTCGGGGAATCAGAGGCGGGGAATCAGAGGCGGGGAATCAGAGGCGGGGAATCAGAGGCGGGGAATCAGAGGCGGGGAATCAGAGGCGGGGAATCAGAGGCGGGGAATCAGAGGCGGGGAATCAGAGGCGGGGAATCAGAGGCGGGGAATCAGAGGCGGGGAATCAGAGGCGGGGAATCAGAGGCGGGGAATCAGAGGCGGGGAATCAGAGTCGGGGAATCAGAGTCGGGGAATCAGAGGCGGGGAATCAGAGGCGGGGAATCAGAGGCGGGGAATCAGAGGCGGGGAATCAGAGGCGGGGAATCAGAGTCGGAGAAACGGAGGTGGGGAATCAGAGGCGGGGAATCAGAGTCGGGGAATCAGAGGCGGGGAATCAGAGGCTGGGAAAGAGATGTGGGAAAAGAGAGGCAGAGAAGGAGGCACAAAAATAGTGGCAGAGAAAGAGAGGCGGGGAATCAGGGGCGGGGAATCAGAAGCGGGGAATCAGAGGCGGGGAATCAGAGGCGGGGAATCAGAGTCGGAGAAACGGAGGTGGGGAATCAGAAGCGGATAATCAGAGGGCGGAAAAGAGATGTGGGGAAAGAGAAGCAGGGAAAGAGGCGCGGAAATAGACGCAGGGAAAGAGAGGCGGGGTATCAGATGTGGGGAATCCGAGGCGGGAAATCAGAGGCGGGGAATCAGAGGCGGGGATTCAGAGGGGGGGAATCAGAGGCGGGGAATCAGAGGCGGGGAATCAGAGGCGGGGAATCAGAGGCGGGGAATCAGAGGCGGGGAATCAGAGGTAAGGAATCTGAGGTGGTGAATCAAAGGCTGAGATTCAAAGGGGGTGAATCAGAGGGGGGAAAAGAGATGTGGGGAAATAGAAGCCGGGAAAGAGGCAGAGACGCTGAAACAGGGAATCGGAGGTAGGGAAACAGAGGCAGGGAATCAGAGTCGGAGAAACGGAGGTGGGGAATCAGAAGCGGAGAATCAGAGGGCGGAAAAGAGATGTGGGGAAAGAGAGGCAGAGAAAGAGGCGCGGAAATAGACGCAGGGAAAGAGAGGCAGGGTATCAGATGTGGGGGATCTGAGGCGGGGAATCAGAGGTGGGGAAAGAGTGGAGAAAGAGAGGCAGGGAAGGAGGCAAGGAAAGAGAGGCGGGGAAAGAGGCACGGAAAGAGAGGTGGGAAAAGAGAGGCAGAGAAGGAGGCACAAAAATAGTGGCAGGGCAAGAGAGGCGGGGAATCAGGGGTGGGGAATCAGAGGCGGGGAATCAGAGGCGGGGAATCAGAGGCGGGGAAAGAGATGTGGGAAAAGAGAGGCAGAGAAGGAGGCAAAAAAATAGTGGCAGGGAAAGAGAGGCGGGGAATCAGGGGCGGGGAATCAGAGGTGGGGAATCAGAGGCGGGGAATCAGAGGCGGAGAATCAGAGGCGGAGAATCAGAGGCGGGGAATCAGAAGCGGGGAATCAGAGGGCGGAAAAGAGATGTGGGGAAAGAGAGGCAGGGAAAGAGACGCGGAAATAGACGCAGGGAAAGAGAGGCGGGGTATCAGATGTGGGGAATCCGAGGCGGGGAATCCGAGGCGGGGAATCAGAGGCGGGGAATCAGAGGCGTGGAATCAGAGGCGTGGAATCAGAGACGGGGAATCTGAGGTGGGGAATGTGAGGCGGGGAATCTGAGGCGGGGAATCAGGCGGGGATTCAGAGGTGGGAAGAGAGATGTGGGAATGGAGAGGCGGGGAAAGAGCCAGGGACTGAAGCAGGGAATCGGAGTCGGGGAATCAGAGTCGGGGAATCAGAGGCGGGGAATCAGAGGCGGGGAATCAGAGGCGGGGAATCAGAGGCGGGGAATCAGAGGCGGGGAATCAGAGGCGGGGAATCAGAGGCGGGGAATCAGAGGCGGGGAATCAGAGGCGGGGAATCAGAGGCGGGGAATCAGAGGCGGGGTATCAGAGGCGGGGTATCAGAGGGCGGAAAAGAGATGTAGGGAAAGAGAGGCAGAGAAAGAAGCGTGGAAATAGACGCAGTGAAAGAGAGGCGGGGAATCAGAGGCGGGGAATCAGAGGCGGGGAATCAGAGGCGGGGAATCAGAGGCGGGGTATCAGAGGCGGGGTATCAGAGGCGGGGTATCAGAGGCAGAGGAACGGAGGCGTGGAATCAGAGGTGGGGAATCAGAGGGCGGAAAAGAGATGTAGGGAAAGAGAGGCACAGAAAGAAGCGTGGAAATAGACGCAGTGAAAGAGAGGAGGGGTATCAGATGCGGGGAATACGAGGCGGGGTATCAGAGGCAGGAAAAGAAGTGTGGGGAAAGAGAGGCCGGGAAAGAGGCACGGAAAGAGAGGCGGGAAATCGGAGGCGGGGAATCAGAGGCGGGGAATCAGAGGCGGGGAATCAGAGGCGGGGAATCAGAGGCGGGGAACCAGAGGCGGGGAACCAGAGGCGGGGAATCAGAGGCAGGAAAACAGAGGCGGGGAATTAGAGGTGGGGAATCTGAGGTGGTGAATCAAAGGCTGAGTTTCAAAGGGGGTGAATCAGAGGGGGGAAATGAGATGTGGGAAAAGAGAAGCCGGGAAAGAGCCAGAGACTCTGAAGCAGGGAATCGGAGGCGGGGAAACAGAGGCAGGGAATCAAGAGTCGGAGAAACGGAGGTGGGGAATCAGAAGCGGGGAATCAGAGGGCGGAAAAGAGATGTGGGGAAGGAGAGGCAGAGAAAGAGACGTGGAAATAGACGCAGGGAAAGAGAGGCGGAGTATCAGATGTGGGGGATCTGAGGCGGGGAATCAGAGGTGGGGAAAGAGATGTGGAGAAAGAGAGGCAGGGAAAGAGGCAAGGAAAGAGAGGCGGGGAAAGAGGCACGGAAAGAGAGGTGGGAAATCAGAGGCTGGGAATCAGAGGCGGGGAATCAGACGCGGGAAATCAGAGGCAGGGAATCAGAAGCGGGGAATCAGAGGGCGGAAAATAGATGTGGGGAAAGAGAAGCAGGGAAATAGGCGCGGAAATAGAGGCAGGGAAAGAGAGGCGGGGTATCAGATGTGGGGAATCCGAGGCGGGGAATCAGAGGCGGGGAAAGAGATGTGGGGAAAGAGAGGCAGGGAAAGAGGCAAGGAAATAGAGGTGGGGAATCAGAGGCGGGGAATCAGAGGCGGGGATTCAGAGGCGGGGAATCAGAGGCGGGGAATCTGAGGTGGGGATTCTGAGGTGGGGAATCAGAGGCTGAGATTCAAAGGGGGAGAATCAGAAGGGGGAAAAGAAATGTAGGGAAAGAGAGGCATGGAAAGAGCCAGGGACTCTGAAGCAGGGAATCGGAGGCAGGGAAACAGAGTCGGAGAAACAGAGGCGGGGAATCAGAGGGCGGAAAAGAGATGTGGGGAAAGAGAGGCAGGGAAAGAGGCAAGGAAATAGAGGCGGGGAATCAGAGGTGGGGAATCAGAGGCGGGGAATCAGAGGCAGGGAATCAGAGGCGGGGAAAGAGATGTGGGGAAAGAGAGGCAGGGAAAGAGGCAAGGAAATAGAGGCGGGGAATCAGAGGTGGGGAATCAGAGGCAGGGAATCAGAGGCAGGGAATCAGAAGCAGGGAATCATAGGCGGGGAATCAGAGTCGGGGAATTTGAGGCGGGGAATCAGAGGCATGGAATCAGATGGGGGAATAGAGATGTGGGAAAAGAGAGGCGGCGAAAGGGAGGCGGGGAAAGAGTCAGAGACTCTGAAGCAGGGAATCGGAGTCGGGGAATCAGAGTCAGGGAATCAGAGTCGGGGAATCAGAGGCGGGGAATCAGAGGCGGGGAATCAGAGGCGGGGAATCAGAGGCGGGGAATCAGAGCTGCGGAATATGAGGCAGGGAATCAGAGTTGGGGATTCAGAGGCGTGGAATCAGAGCTGGGGAATCAGAGGCGGGGAATCAGAGGCGGGGAAATAGATATGGGGAAACAGAGGCGGGGAATCAGAGGCGGGGAATCAGAGGCGGGGAAGCAGAGGCGGGGAAGCAGAGGCGGGGAATCAGAGGCGGGGAATCAGAGGCGGGGAATCTGAGGTGGGGATTCTGAGGCAGGGAATCTGAGGTGGGGAATCTGAGGTGGGGAATCCGAAGATGAGATTCAAAGGGAGAGAATCAGAAGGGGGAAAAGATATGTAGGGAAAGAGAGGCATGGAAAGAGCCAGGGACTCTGAAGCAGGGAATCGGAGGCAGGGAAACAGAGTCGGAGAACGGAGGCGGGGAATCAGAAGCGGGGAATCAGAGGGCGGAAAAGAGATGTGGGGAAAGAGAGGCAGGGAAAGAGGCGCGGAAATAGACGCAGGGAAAGAGAGGCGGGGTATCAGATGTGGGGATTCAGAGGCAGGGAATCAGATGAGGGGAATCAGAGGCAGGGAATCTGAGGTGGGGAGTCTGTCGGGGAATCAGAGGCGTGGAATCAGAGGGGGGAATAGAGATGTGGGAAAAGAGAGGCGGCGAAAGGGAGGCGGGGAAAGAGTCAGAGACTCTGAAGCAGGGAATCGGAGTCGGGGAATCAGAGTCGGGGAATCAGAGGCGGGGAATCAGAGGCAGGGAATCAGAGGCGGAGAATCAGAGGCGGGGAATCAGAGGCGGGGAATCAGAGGCGGGGAATCAGTGGGCGGAAATGAGATGTGGGAAAAGAGAGGCAGAGAAAGAGGCACGAAAATAGTGGCAGGGAAAGAGAGGCGGGGAATCAGAGGCGGGGAATCACAGGCGGGGAACCAGAGGCGGGGAATCAGAGGCTGAAATTAAAAGAGGGTGAATCAGAGGGGGGAAAAGAGATGTGGGGTAAGAAGGGCAGGGAAAGAGCCAGGGACTCTGAAGCAGGGAATCGGAGGCAGGGAATCGGAGGCAGGAAAACAGAGGAAGGGAATCAGAGTCGGAGAAATGGAGGCGGGGAATCAGAAGCGAGGAATCAGAAGCGGGGAATCAGAGGACGGAAAAGAGATGTGGGGAAAGAAGGGCAGGGAAAGAGCCAGGGAAAGAGCCAGGGACTCTGAAGCAGGGAATCGGAGGCAGGGAAACAGAGGAAGGGAATCAGAGTGGGAGAAATGGAGGCGGGGAATCAGAGGCGGGGAATCAGAGGCGGGGAAGCAGAGGCGGGGAAGCAGAGGCGGGGAAGCAGAGGCGGGGAATCAGAGGCGGGGAATCAGAGGCGGGGAATCTGAGGTGGGGATTCTGAGGCAGGGAATCTGAGGTGGGGAATCTGAGGTGGGGAATCCGAGGATGAGATTCAAAGGGAGAGAATCAGAAGGGGGAAAAGATATGTAGGGAAAGAGAGGCATGGAAAGAGCCAGGGACTCTGAAGCAGGGAATCGGAGGCAGGGAAACAGAGTCGGAGAACGGAGGCGGGGAATCAGAAGCGGGGAATCAGAGGGCGGAAAAGAGATGTGGGGAAAGAGAGGCAGGGAAAGAGGCGCGGAAATAGACGCAGGGAAAGAGAGGCGGGGTATCAGATGTGGGGAATTCAAGGCGGGGAAAGAGATGTGGGGAAAGAGAGGCAGGGAAAGAGGCAAGGAAATAGAGGCGGGGAATCAGAGGTGGGGATTCAGAGGCAGGGAATCAGATGAGGGGAATCAGAGGCAGGGAATCTGAGGTGGGGAGTCTGTCGGGGAATCAGAGGCGTGGAATCAGAGGGGGGAATAGAGATGTGGGAAAAGAGAGGCGGCGAAAGGGAGGCGGGGAAAGAGTCAGAGACTCTGAAGCAGGGAATCGGAGTCGGGGAATCAGAGTCGGGGAATCAGAGGCGGGGAATCAGAGGCAGGGAATCAGAGGCGGAGAATCAGAGGCGGGGAATCAGAGGCGGGGAATCAGAGGCGGGGAATCAGAGGCGGGGAATCAGAGGCGGGGAATCAGAGGCGGGGAATCAGTGGGCGGAAATGAGATGTGGGAAAAGAGAGGCAGAGAAAGAGGCACGAAAATAGTGGCAGGGAAAGAGAGGCGGGGAATCAGAGGCGGGGAATCACAGGCGGGGAACCAGAGGCGGGGAATCAGAGGCTGAAATTAAAAGAGGGTGAATCAGAGGGGGGAAAAGAGATGTGGGGAAAGAAGGGCAGGGAAAGAGCCAGGGACTCTGAAGCAGGGAATCGGAGGCAGGGAATCGGAGGCAGGAAAACAGAGGAAGGGAATCAGAGTCGGAGAAATGGAGGCGGGGAATCAGAGGCGGGGTATCAGAGGCGGGGTATCAGAGGCGGGGTATCAGAGGCAGAGGAACGGAGGCGTGGAATCAGAGGTGGGGAATCAGAGGGCAGAAAAGAGATGTGGGGAAAGAGAGGCAGAGAAAGAGGCGTGGAAATAGACGCAGTGAAAGAGAGGAGGGGTATCAGATGCGGGGAATCCGAGGCGGGGAATCAGAGGCAGGAAAAGAGATGTGGGGAAAGAGAGTCCGGGAGAGAGGCACGGAAAGAGAGGCGGGAAATCAGAGGTGGGGAATCAGAGGCGGGGAATCAGAGGCGGGGAATCAGAGGCGGGGAATCAGAGGCGGGGAATCAGAGGCTTGGACTCAGAGGAGGTGTATCAGAGGCGGAGAAAAGGCGGCGTGGAATCAGAGGTGGGGAATCAGAGGGCGGAAATGAGATGTGGGAAAAGAGAGGCAGAGAAAGAGGCACGAAAATAGTGGCAGGGAAAGAGAGGCGGGGAATCACAGGCGGGGAATCACAGGCGGGGAATCAGAGGCTGAAATTAAAAGAGGGTGAATCAGAGGGGGGAAAAGAGATGTGGGGAAAGAAGGGCAGGGAAAGAGCCAGGGAAAGAGCCAGGGACTCTGAAGCAGGGAATCGGAGGCAGGGAATCGGTGGCAGGGAAACAGAGGAAGGGAATCAGAGTCGGAGAAATGGAGGCGGGGAATCAGAAGCGGGGAATCAGAAGCGGGGAATCAGAGGACGGAAAAGAGATGTGGGGAAAGAGAGGCAGAGAAAGAGAGGCGGGGTATCAGATGTGTGCAATCCGAGGCAAGGAATCAGAGGCGGGGAATCAGAGGCGGGGAATCAGAGGCGTGGAAACAGAGGCGGGGAATCTAAGGTGGGGAATCGGAGTCGGGGAATCAGAGTCGTGGAATCAGAGGCGGGGAATCAGAGGAGGAGAATCAGAGGAGGAGAATCAGAGGCGGGGAATCAGAGGCGGGGAATCAGAGGCGGGGAATCAGAGGCGGGGAATCAGAGGTGGGGAATCAGAGGGCAGAAAAGAGATGTGGGGAAAGAGAGGCAGAGAAAGAGGCGTGGAAATAGACGCAGTGAAAGAGAGGAGGGGAATCAGATGCGGGGAATCCGAGGCGGGGAATCAGAGGCAGGAAAAGAGATGTGGGGAAAGAGAGGCCGGGAAAGAGGCACGGAAAGAGAGGTGGGAAATCAGAGGTGGGGAATCAGAGGCGGGGAATCAGAGGCGGGGAATCAGAGGCTTGGACTCAGAGGAGGTGTATCAGAGGCGGAGAAAAGGCGGCGTGGAATCAGAGGTGGGGAATCAGAGGGCGGAAATGAGATGTGGGAAAAGAGTGGCAGAGAAGGAGGCACGAAAATAGTGGCAGGGAAAGAGAGGCAGGGAATCAGAGGCGGGGAATCAGAGGCGGGAAATCAGAGGCGGGGAATCAGAGGGCGGAAAAGAGATGTGGGGAAAGAGAGGCAGAGAAAGAGGCGTGGAAATAGACGCAGGGAAAGAGAGGCGGGGTATCAGATGTGGGGGATCCGAGGCGGGGAATCAGAGGTGGGGAAAGAGATGTGGAGAAAGAGAGGCAGGGAAAGAGGCAAGGAAAGAGAGGCGGGGAAAGAGGCACGGAAAGAGAGGTGGGAAATGAGAGGCGGGGAATCAAAGTCGTATTATCTGAGGTGGGGAATCTGAGGCGGGGAATCAGAGGCGGGGAATCAGAGGCGGGGAAAGAGATGTGGGAAAAGATAGGCAGAGAATGAGGCACGAAAATAGTGGCAGGGAAAGAGAGGCGGGGAATCAGAGGCGGGGAATCAGAGGCGGGGAATCAGAGGCGGGGAATCAGAGGCGGGGAATCAGAGGCGGGGAATCAGAGGCGGGGAATCAGAGGCGGGGAATCAGAGGCGGGGAATCAGAGGCGGGGAATCAGAGGCGGGGAATCAGAGGCGGGGAAGCAGAGGCGGGGAATCAGAGGCAGGGAATCAGAGGGGGGAATAGAGATGTGGGAAAAGAGAGGCGGCGAAAGGGAGGCGGGGAAAGAGTCAGAGACTCTGAAGCAGGGAATCGGAGTCGGAGAAATGGAGGCGGGGAATCAGAGGCGGGGAATCAGAGGCAGGGAATCAGAGGCGGAGAATCAGAGGCGGGGAATCAGAGGCGGGGAATCAGAGGCGGGGAATCAGAGGCGGGGAATCAGAGGCGGGGAATCAGTGGGCGGAAATGAGATGTGGGAAAAGAGAGGCAGAGAAAGAGGCGTGGAAATAGACGCAGTGAAAGCGAGGAGGGGTATCAGATGCGGGGAATCCGAGGCGGGGAATCAGAGGCAGGAAAAGAGATGTGGGGAAAGAGAGGCCGGGAAAGAGGCACGGAAAGAGAGGCAGGAAATCAGAGGCGGTGAATCACAGGCGGGGAATCAGAGGCGGGGAATCAGAGGCGGGGAAAGAGATGTGGGAAAAGAGAGGCAGAGAAGGAGGCACGAAAATAGTGGCAGGGAAAGAGAGGCAGGGAATCAGAGGCGGGGAATCAGAGGCGGGGAATCAGAGGCGGAGAATCAGAGGCGGGGAATCAGAGGCGGGGAATCAGAGGCGGGGAATCAGAGGCGGGAAATCAGAGGCGGGGAATCAGAGGCGGGGAAGCAGAGGCGGGGAAGCAGAGGCGGGGAAGCAGAGGCGGGGAAGCAGACGCGGGGAAGCAGAGGCGGGGAAGCAGAGGCGGGGAATCAGAGGCGGGGAATTTGAGGTGGGGATTCTGAGGTGGGAAATCAGAGGCTGAGATTGAAAGGGGGAGAATCAGAAGGGGGAAAAGAAATGTGGGGAAAGAGAGGCATGGAAAGAGCCAGGGACTCTGAAGCAGGGAATCGGAGGCAGGGAAACAGAGTCGGAGAAACGCAGGCGGGGAATCAGAAGCGGGGAATCAGAGGGTGGAAAAGAGATGTGGGGAAAGAGAGGCAGGGAAAGAGGCGCGGAAATAGACGCAGGGAAAGAGAGGCGGAGTATCAGATGTGGGGAATTCAAGGCGGGGAATCAGAGGCGGGGAAAGAGATGTGGGGAAAGAGAGGCAGGGAAAGAGGCAAGGAAATAGAGGTGGGGAATCAGAGGCAGGGAATCAGAGGCGGAGATCCAGAGGCAGGGAATCTGAGGCGGCGAATCTGAGGCGGGGAATCAGAGGCGTGGAATCAGAGGGGGGAATAGAGATGTGGGAAAAGAGAGGCGGCGAAAGGGAGGCGGGGAAAGAGTCAGAGACTCTGAAACAGGGAATCGGAGTCGGGGAATCAGAGTCGGGGAATCAGAGTCGGGGAATCAGTGTCAGGGAATCAGAGTCGGGGAAACAGAGGTGGGGAATCAGAGGCAGGGAATCAGAGTCGGGGAATCAGAGGCAGGGAATCAGAGGCAGGGAATCAGAGGCGGGGAATCAGAGGCGGGGAATCAGAGGCGGAGAATCAGAGGCGGGGAATCAGAGGCGGGGAATCAGTGGGCGGAAATGAGATGTGGGAAAAGAGAGGCAGAGAAAGAGGCACGAAAATAGTGGCAGGGAAAGAGAGGCGGGGAATCAGAGGCGGGGAACCACAGGCGGGGAATCAGAGGCTGAAATTAAAAGGGGGTGAATCAGAGGGGGGAAAAGAGATGTGGGGAATCAAGGGCAGGGAAAGAGCCAGGGAAAGAGCCAGGGACTCTGAAGCAGGGAATCGGAGGCAGGGAAACAGAGGAAGGGAATCAGAGTCGGAGAAATATAGGCGGGGAATCAGAAGCGGGGAATCAGAGGCGGGGAAGCAAAGGCGGGGAATCAGAGGCGGGGAATCAGAGGCGGGGAATCAGAGGCGGGGAATCTGAGGTGGGGATTCTGAGGCAGGGAATCTGAGGTGGGGAATCTGAGGTGGGGAAACCGAGGCTGAGATTCAAAGGGGGAGAATCAGAAGGGGGAAAAGATATGTAGGGAAAGAGAGGCATGGAAGGAGCCAGGGACTCTGAAGCAGGTAATCGGAGGCAGGTAAACAGCGTCGGAGAACGGAGGCGGGGAATCAGAAGCGGGGAATCAGAGGGCGGAAAATAGATGTGGGGAAAGAGAGGCAGGGAAGAGGCGCGGAAATAGACGCAGGGAAAGAGAGGCGGGGTATCAGATGTGGTGAATTTAAGGCGGGGAAAGAGATGTGGGGAAAGAGAGGCAGGGAAAGAGGCAAGGAAGTAGAGGCGGGGAATCAGAGGTGGGGATTCAGAGGCAGGGAATCAGAGGGGGGGAATCAGAGGCAGGGAATCTGAGGCAGGGAATCTGAGGTGGGGAATCTGAGTCGGGGAATCAGAGGCGTGGAATCAGAGGGGGGAATAGAGATGTGGGAAAAGAGAGGCGGCGAAAGGGAGGCGGGGAAAGAGTCAGAGACTCTGAAGCAGGGAATCGGAGTCGGGGAATCAGAGGTGGGGAATCAGAGGCGGGGAATCAGAGGCGGGGAATCAGAGGCGGGGAATCAGAGGCAGAGAATCAGAGGCGGGGAATCAGAGGCGGGGAATCAGTGGGCGGAAATGAGATGTGGGAAAAGAGAGGCAGAGAAAGAGGCACGAAAATAGTGGCAGGGAAAGAGAGGCGGGGAATCAGAGGCGGGGAATCAGAGGCGGGGAATCAGAGGCTGAAATTAAAAGGGGGTGAATCAGAGGGGGGAAAAGAGATGTGGGGAAAGAGAGGCAGAGAAAGAGGCGTGGAAATAGACGCAGGGAAAGAGAGGCGGGGTATCAGATGTGGGGGATCCGAGGCGGGGAATCAGAGGTGGGGAAAGAGATGTGGAGAAAGAGAGGCAGGGAAAGAGGCAAGGAAAGAGAGGCGGGGAAAGAGGCACGGAAAGAGAGGTGGGAAATGAGAGGCGTGGAATCCGAGGCGGGGAATCAGAGGCAGGAAAAGAGATGTGGGGAAAGAGAGGCCGGGAAAGAGGCACGGAAAGAGAGGCGGGAAATCAGAGGCGAGGAATCAGAGGCGGGGAATCAGAGTCGTGGTTTCAGAGGCGGGGAATCAGAGGCGGGGAATCAGAGGCGGGGAAAGAGATGTGGGAAAAGAGAGGCGGGGAAAGAGGCGCGGAAATAGACGCAGGGAAAGAGAGGCGGGGTATCAGATGTGGGGAATCCGAGGCGGGGAATCAGAGGCGGGGAAAGAGATGTGGGGAAAGAGAGGCAGGGAAAGAGGCGCGGAAATAGACGCAGGGAAAGAGAGGCGGGGTATCAGATGTGGGGAATCTGAGGTGGAAAATCTGAGGCGGGGAATCAGAGGCGTGGAATCCGAGGCGGGGCATCAGAGGCAGGAAAAGAGATGTGGGGAAAGAGAGGCCGGGAAAGAGGCACGGAAAGAGAGGCAGGAAATCAGAGGCGGTGAATCACAGGCGGGGAATCAGAGGCGGGGAATCAGAGGCGGGGAATCAGAGGCGGGGAATCAGAGGCGGAGAATCAGAGGCGGGGAATCAGAGGCGGGGAATCAGAGGCGGGGAATCAGAGGCGGGAAATCAGAGGCGGGGAATCAGAGGCGGGGAATCAGAGGCGGGGAAGCAGAGGCGGGGAAGCTGAGGCGGGGAAGCAGACGCGGGGAAGCAGAGGCGGGGAAGCAGAGGCGGGGAATCAGAGGCGGGGAATTTGAGGTGGGGATTCTGAGGTGGGAAATCAGAGGCTGAGATTGAAAGGGGGAGAATCAGAAGGGGGAAAAGAAATGTGGGGAAAGAGAGGCATGGAAAGAGCCAGGGACTCTGAAGCAGGGAATCGGAGGCAGGGAAACAGAGTCGGAGAAACGGAGGCGGGGAATCAGAAGCGGGGAATCAGAGGGTGGAAAAGAGATGTGGGGAAAGAGAGGCAGGGAAAGAGGCGCGGAAATAGACGCAGGGAAAGAGAGGCGGAGTATCAGATGTGGGGAATTCAAGGTGGGGAATCAGAGGCGGGGAAAGAGATGTGGGGAAAGAGAGGCAGGGAAAGAGGCAAGGAAATAGAGGTGGGGAATCAGAGGCAGGGAATCAGAGGCGGAGATCCAGAGGCAGGGAATCTGAGGCGGCGAATCTGAGGCGGGGAATCAGAGGCGTGGAATCAGAGGGGGGAATAGAGATGTGGGAAAAGAGAGGCGGCGAAAGGGAGGCGGGGAAAGAGTCAGAGACTCTGAAACAGGGAATCGGAGTCGGGGAATCAGAGTCGGGGAATCAGAGTCGGGGAATCAGTGTCAGGGAATCAGAGTCGGGGAAACAGAGGTGGGGAATCAGAGGCAGGGAATCAGAGTCGGGGAATCAGAGGCAGGGAATCAGAGGCAGGGAATCAGAGGCGGGGAATCAGAGGCGGGGAATCAGAGGCGGAGAATCAGAGGCGGGGAATCAGAGGCGGGGAATCAGTGGGCGGAAATGAGATGTGGGAAAAGAGAGGCAGAGAAAGAGGCACGAAAATAGTGGCAGGGAAAGAGAGGCGGGGAATCAGAGGCGGGGAACCACAGGCGGGGAATCAGAGGCTGAAATTAAAAGGGGGTGAATCAGAGGGGGGAAAAGAGATGTGGGGAAACAAGGGCAGGGAAAGAGCCAGGGAAAGAGCCAGGGACTCTGAAGCAGGGAATCGGAGGCAGGGAAACAGAGGAAGGGAATCAGAGTCGGAGAAATATAGGCGGGGAATCAGAAGCGGGGAATCAGAGGCGGGGAAGCAAAGGCGGGGAATCAGAGGCGGGGAATCAGAGGCGGGGAATCAGAGGCGGGGAATCTGAGGTGGGGATTCTGAGGCAGGGAATCTGAGGTGGGGAATCTGAGGTGGGGAAACCGAGGCTGAGATTCAAAGGGGGAGAATCAGAAGGGGGAAAAGATATGTAGGGAAAGAGAGGCATGGAAGGAGCCAGGGACTCTGAAGCAGGTAATCGGAGGCAGGTAAACAGCGTCGGAGAACGGAGGCGGGGAATCAGAAGCGGGGAATCAGAGGGCGGAAAATAGATGTGGGGAAAGAGAGGCAGGGAAGAGGCGCGGAAATAGACGCAGGGAAAGAGAGGCGGGGTATCAGATGTGGTGAATTTAAGGCGGGGAAAGAGATGTGGGGAAAGAGAGGCAGGGAAAGAGGCAAGGAAGTAGAGGCGGGGAATCAGAGGTGGGGATTCAGAGGCAGGGAATCAGAGGGGGGGAATCAGAGGCAGGGAATCTGAGGCAGGGAATCTGAGGTGGGGAATCTGAGTCGGGGAATCAGAGGCGTGGAATCAGAGGGGGGAATAGAGATGTGGGAAAAGAGAGGCGGCGAATGGGAGGCGGGGAAAGAGTCAGAGACTCTGAAGCAGGGAATCGGAGTCGGGGAATCAGAGGTGGGGAATCAGAGGCGGGGAATCAGAGGCGGGGAATCAGAGGCGGGGAATCAGAGGCGGGGAATCAGAGGCGGGGAATCAGAGGCAGAGAATCAGAGGCGGGGAATCAGAGGCGGGGAATCAGTGGGCGGAAATGAGATGTGGGAAAAGAGAGGCAGAGAAAGAGGCACGAAAATAGTGGCAGGGAAAGAGAGGCGGGGAATCAGAGGCGGGGAATCAGAGGCGGGGAATCAGAGGCTGAAATTAAAAGGGGGTGAATCAGAGGGGGGAAAAGAGATGTGGGGAAAGAGAGGCAGAGAAAGAGGCGTGGAAATAGACGCAGGGAAAGAGAGGCGGGGTATCAGATGTGGGGGATCCGAGGCGGGGAATCAGAGGTGGGGAAAGAGATGTGGAGAAAGAGAGGCAGGGAAAGAGGCACGGAAAGAGAGGTGGGAAATGAGAGGCGGGGAATCAGAGTCGTATTATCTGAGGTGGGGAATCTGAGGCGGGGAATCAGAGGCGGGGAAAGAGATGTGGGAAAAGAGAGGCAGAGAATGAGGCACGAAAATAGTGGCAGGGAAAGAGAGGCAGGGAATCAGAGGCGGGGAATCAGAGGCGGGGAATCAGAGGCGGGGAATCAGAGTCGGGGAATCAGAGGTGGGGAATCAGAGGCGGGGAATCAGAGTCGGGGAATCAGAGGCAGGGAATCAGAGGCAGGGAATCAGAGGCGGGGAATCAGAGGCGGGGAATCAGAGGCGGGGAATCAGAGGCGGGGAATCAGAGGGCAGAAAAGAGATGTGGGGAAAGAGAGGCAGAGAAAGAGGCGTGGAAATAGACGCAGTGAAAGAGAGGAGGGGAATCAGATGCGGGGAATCCGAGGCGGGGAATCAGAGGCAGGAAAAGAGATGTGGGGAAAGAGAGGCCGGGAAAGAGGCACGGAAAGAGAGGTGGGAAATCAGAGGTGGGGAATCAGAGGCGGGGAATCAGAGGCGGGGAATCAGAGGGCGGAAATGAGATGTGGGAAAAGAGTGGCAGAGAAGGAGGCACGAAAATAGTGGCAGGGAAAGAGAGGCAGGGAATCAGAGGCGGGGAATCAGAGGCGGGAAATCAGAGGCGGGGAATCAGAGGGCGGAAAAGAGATGTGGGGAAAGAGAGGCAGAGAAAGAGGCGTGGAAATAGACGCAGGGAAAGAGAGGCGGGGTATCAGATGTGGGGGATCCGAGGCGGGGAATCAGAGGTGGGGAAAGAGATGTGGAGAAAGAGAGGCAGGGAAAGAGGCAAGGAAAGAGAGGCGGGGAAAGAGGCACGGAAAGAGAGGTGGGAAATGAGAGGCGGGGAATCAGAGTCGTATTATCTGAGGTGGGGAATCTGAGGCGGGGAATCAGAGGCGGGGAATCAGAGGCGGGGAAAGAGATGTGGGAAAAGAGAGGCAGAGAATGAGGCACGAAAATAGTGGCAGGGAAAGAGAGGCGGGGAATCAGAGGCGGGGAATCAGAGGCGGGGAATCAGAGGCGGGGAATCAGAGGCGGGGAATCAGAGGCGGGGAATCAGAGGCGGGGAATCAGAGGCGGGAAATCAGAGGCAGGGAATCAGAGGGGGGAATAGAGATGTGGGAAAAGAGAGGCGGCGAAAGGGAGGCGGGGAAAGAGTCAGAGACTCTGAAGCAGGGAATCGGAGTCGGGGAATCAGAGTCGGGGAATCAGAGGCGGGGAATCAGAGGCAGGGAATCAGAGGCGGGGAATCAGAGGCGGGGAATCAGAGGCGGGGAATCAGAGGCGGGGAATCAGAGGCGGGGAATCAGAGGCGGGGAATCAGAGGCGGGGAATCAGAGGCGGGGAATCAGAGGCGGGGAAGCAGAGGCGGGGAAGCAGACGCGGGGAATCAGAGGCGGGGAAGCAGAGGCGGGGAAGCAGAGGCGGGGAAGCAGACGCGGGGAAGCAGAGGCGGGGAAGCAGAGGCGGGGAATCAGAGGCGGGGAATTTGAGGTGGGGATTCTGAGGTGGGAAATCAGAGGCTGAGATTGAAAGGGGGAGAATCAGAAGGGGGAAAAGAAATGTGGGGAAAGAGAGGCATGGAAAGAGCCAGGGACTCTGAAGCAGGGAATCGGAGGCAGGGAAACAGAGTCGGAGAAACGGAGGCGGGGAATCAGAAGCGGGGAATCAGAGGGTGGAAAAGAGATGTGGGGAAAGAGAGGCAGGGAAAGAGGCGCGGAAATAGACGCAGGGAAAGAGAGGCGGAGTATCAGATGTGGGGAATTCAAGGCGGGGAATCAGAGGCGGCGAAAGGGAGGCGGGGAAAGAGTCAGAGACTCTGAAACAGGGAATCGGAGTCGGGGAATCAGAGTTGGGGAATCAGAGTCGGGGAATCAGTGTCAGGGAATCAGAGTCGGGGAATCAGAGGTGGGGAATCAGAGGCGGGGAATCAGAGTCGGGGAATCAGAGGCGGGGAATCAGAGTCGTGGTTTCAGAGGCGGGGAATCTGAGGCGGGGAATCAGAGGCGGGGAATGAGAGGCGGGGAATCAGATGCGTGGAATCAGAGGCGGGGAATCAGAGGCAGGGAATCAGAGGCGGGGAATCAGAGGCGGGGAATCAGAGGCGGGGAATCAGAGTCGTGGTTTCAGAGGCGGGGAATCTGAGGCGGGGAATCAGAGGCGGGGAATGAGAGGCGGGGAATCAGATGCGTGGAATCAGAGGCGGGGAATCAGAGGCGGGGAATCAGAGGCGGGGAAAGAGATGTGGGAAAAGAGAGGCAGGGAAAGAGGCGCGGAAATAGACGCAGGGAAAGAGAGGCGGGGTATCAGATGTGGGGAATCCGAGGCGGGGAATCAGAGGCGGGGAAAGAGATGTGGGGTAAGAGAGGCAGGGAAAGAGGCGCGGAAATAGACGCAGGGAAAGAGAGGCGGGGTATCAGATGTGGGGAATCTGAGGTGGAAAATCTGAGGCGGGAATCAGAGGCGTGGAATCCGAGGCGGGGCATCAGAGGCAGGAAAAGAGATGTGGGGAAAGAGAGGCCGGGAAAGAGGCACGGAAAGAGAGGCAGGAAATCAGAGGCGGTGAATCACAGGCGGGGAATCAGAGGCGGGGAATCAGAGTCGTATTATCTGAGGCGGGGAATCGGAGGCAGGGAATCAGAGGCGGGGAAAGAGATGTGGGAAAAGAGAGGCAGAGAAGGAGGCACGAAAATAGTGGCAGGGAAAGAGAGGCAGGGAATCAGAGGCGGGGAATCAGAGGCGGGGAATCAGAGGCGGGGAATCAGAGGCGGGGAATCAGAGGCGGGAAATCAGAGGCGGGCAATCAGAGGCGGGGAAGCAGAGGCGGGGAAGCAGAGGCGGGGAAGCAGAGGCGGGGAAGCAGAGGCGGGGAAGCAGAGGCGGGGAAGCAGAGGCGGGGAATCAGAGTCGGGGAATCAGAGGCGGGGAATTTGAGGTGGGGATTCTGAGGTGGGAAATCAGAGGCTGAGATTGAAAGGGGGAGAATCAGAAGGGGGAAAAGATATGTAGGGAAAGAGAGGCATGGAAAGAGCCAGGGACTCTGAAGCAGGGAATCGGAGGCAGGGAAACAGAGTCGGAGAACGGAGGCGGGGAATCAGAAGCGGGGAATCAGAGGGCGGAAAAGAGATGTGGGGAAAGAGAGGCAGGGAAAGAGGCGCGGAAATAGACACAGGGAAAGAGAGGCGGGGTATCAGATGTGGGGAATTCAAGGCGGGGAAAGAGATGTGGGGAAAGAGAGGCAGGGAAAGAGGCAAGGAAATAGAGGCGGGGAATCAGAGGTGGGGATTCAGAGGCAGGGAATCAGAGGGGGGGAATCAGAGGCAGGGAATCTGAGGCAGGGAATCTGAGGTGGGGAGTCTGTCGGGGAATCAGAGGCGTGGAATCAGAGGGGGGAAAAGAGATGTGGGGAAAGAAGGGCAGGGAAAGAGCCAGGGAAAGAGCCAGGGACTCTGAAGCAGGGAATCGGAGGCAGGAAAACAGAGGAAGGGAATCAGAGTCGGAGAAATGGAGGCGGGGAATCAGAAGCGGGGAATCAGAAGCGGGGAATCAGAGGACGGAAAAGAGATGTGGCGAAAGAGAGGCAGAGAAAGAGAGGTGGGTTATCAGATGTGTGCAATCCGAGGCAAGGAATCAGAGGCGTGGAATCAGAGGCGTGGAATCTAAGGTGGGGAATCGGAGTCGGGGAATCAGAGTCGTTGAATCAGAGGCGGGGAATCAGAGTCGGGGAATCAGAGGAGGGGAATCAGAGGCGGGGAATCAGAGTCGGGGAATCAGAGGCGGGGAATCAGAGGCGGGGAATCAGAGGCGGGGTATCAGAGGCGGGGTATAAGAGGCGGGGTATCAGAGGAAGAGGAACGGAGGCGTGGAATCAGAGGTGGGGAATCAGAGGGCAGAAAAGAGATGTGGGGAAAGAGAGGCAGAGAAAGAGGCAAGGAAAGAGAGGCGGGGAAAGAGGCACGGAAAGAGAGGTGGGAAATGAGAGGCGGGGAATCAGAGTCGTATTATCTGAGGTGGGGAATCTGAGGCGGGGAATCAGAGGCGGGGAAAGAGATGTGGGAAAAGAGAGGCAGAGAATGAGGCACGAAAATAGTGGCAGGGAAAGAGAGGCAGGGAATCAGAGGCGGGGAATCAGAGGCGGGGAATCAGAGGCGGGGAATCAGAGGCGGGGAATCAGAGGCGGGGAATCAGAGGCGGGGAAGCAGAGGCGGGGAATCAGAGGCGGGGAATCAGAGGCGGGGAATCAGAGGCGGGGAAAGAGATGTGGGAAAAGAGAGGCAGAGAAAGAGGCGTGGAAATAGACGCAGTGAAATCGAGGAGGGGTATCAGATGCGGGGAATCCGAGGCGGGGAATCAGAGGCAGGAAAAGAGATGTGGGGAAAGAGAGGCCGGGAAAGAGGCACGGAAAGAGAGGCGGGTAATCAGAGGTGGGGAATCAGAGGCGGGGAATCAGAGGGCGGAAAAGAGATGTGGGGAAAGAGAGGCAGAGAAAGAGGCAAGGAAATAGAGGCGGGGAATCAGAGGTGGGGATTCAGAGGCAGGGATTCAGATGAGGGGAATCAGAGGCAGGGAATCTGAGGCAGGGAATCTGAGGTGGGGAGTCTGTCGGGGAATCAGAGGCGTGGAATCAGAGGGGGGAATAGAGATGTGGGAAAAGAGAGGCGGCGAAAGGGAGGCGGGGAAAGAGTCAGAGACTCTGAAGCAGGGAATCGGAGTCGGGGAATCAGAGTCGGGGAATCAGAGGCGGGGAATCAGAGGCAGGGAATCAGAGGCGGGGAATCAGAGGCGGGGAATCAGAGGCGGGGAATCAGAGGCGGGGAATCAGAGGCGGGGAATCAGTGGGCGGAAATGAGATGTGGGAAAAGAGAGGCAGAGAAAGAGGCACGAAAATAGTGGCAGGGAAAGAGAGGCGGGGAATCAGAGGCGGGGAATCACAGGCGGGGAACCAGAGGCGGGGAATCAGAGGCTGAAATTAAAAGAGGGTGAATCAGAGGGGGGAAAAGAGATGTGGGGAAAGAAGGGCAGGGAAAGAGCCAGGTAAAGAGCCAGGGACTCTGAAGCAGGGAATCGGAGGCAGGGAATCGGAGGCAGGAAAACAGAGGAAGGGAATCAGAGTCGGAGAAATGGAGGCGGGGAATCAGAAGCGAGGAATCAGAAGCGGGGAATCAGAGGACGGAAAAGAGATGTGGCGAAAGAGAGGCAGAGAAAGAGAGGCGGGTTATCAGATGTGTGCAATCCGAGGCAAGGAATCAGAGGCGGGGAATCAGAGGCGGGGAATAGGAGGCGTGGAATCAGAGGAGGGAATCTAAGGTGGGGAATCGGAGTCGGGGAATCAGAGTCGTGGAATCAGAGGCGGGGAATCAGAGGCGGGGAATCAGAGGCGGGGAATCAGAGGCGGGGAATCAGAGGCGGGGAATCAGAGGCGGGGTATCAGAGGCGGGGTATCAGAGGCGGGGTATCAGAGGCAGAGGAACGGAGGCGTGGAATCAGAGGTGGGGAATCAGAGGGCAGAAAAGAGATGTGGGGAAAGAGAGGCAGAGAAAGAGGCGTGGAAATAGACGCAGTGAAAGAGAGGAGGGGTATCAGATGCGGGGAATCCGAGGCGGGAAATCAGAGGCAGGAAAAGAGATGTGGGGAAAGAGAGCCCGGGAAAGAGGCACGGAAAGAGAGGTGGGAAATCAGAGGTGGGGAATCAGAGGCGGGGAATCAGAGGCGGGGTATCAGAGGCTTGGACTCAGAGGAGGTGTATCAGAGGCGGAGAAAAGGCGGCGTGGAATCAGAGGCGGGGAATCAGAGGGCGGAAAAGAGATGTGGGAAAAGAGAAGCAGAGAAGGAGGCACGAAAATAGTGGCAGGGAAAGAGAGGCAGGGAATCAGAGGCGGGGAATCAGAGGCGGGGAATCAGAGGCGGGGAATCAGAGGCGGGGAAGCAGAGGCGGGGAAGTAGAGGCGGGGAAGCAGAGGGGGGAATAGAGATGTGGGGAAAGAGATGTGGGGAAAGAGAGGCAGGGAAAGAGGCAAGGAAATAGAGGTGGGGAATCAGAGGCAGGGAATCAGAGGCGGAGATCCAGAGGCAGGGAATCTGAGGCGGCGAATCTGAGGCGGGGAATCAGAGGCGTGGAATCAGAGGGGGGAATAGAGATGTGGGAAAAGAGAGACGGCGAAAGGGAGGCGGGGAAAGAGTCAGAGACTCTGAAACAGGGAATCTGAGTCGGGGAATCAGAGTCGGGGAATCAGAGTCGGGGAATCAGAGTCGGGGAATCAGAGGTGGGGAATCAGAGGCGGGGAATCAGAGTCGGGGAATCAGAGGCAGGGAATCAGAGGCAGGGAATCAGAGGCGGGGAATCAGAGGCGGGGAATCAGAGGCGGGGAATTTAAGGTGGGGATTCTGAGGTGGGAAATCAGAGGCTGAGATTGAAAGGGGGAGAATCAGAAGGGGGAAAAGAAATGTGGGGAAAGAGAGGCATGGAAAGAGCCAGGGACTCTGAAGCAGGGAATCGGAGGCAGGGAAACAGAGTCGGAGAAACGGAGGCGGGGAATCAGAAGCGGGGAATCAGAGGGTGGAAAAGAGATGTGGGGAAAGAGAGGCAGGGAAAGAGGCGCGGAAATAGACGCAGGGAAAGAGAGGCGGAGTATTAGATGTGGGGAATTCAAGGCGGGGAATCAGAGGCGGGGAAAGAGATGTGGGGAAAGAGATGTGGGGAAAGAGAGGCAGGGAAAGAGGCAAGGAAATAGAGGTGGGGAATCAGAGGCAGGGAATCAGAGGCGGAGATCCAGAGGCAGGGAATCTGAGGCGGGGAATCTGAGGCGGGGAATCAGAGGTGTGGAATCAGAGGGGGGAATAGAGATGTGGGAAAAGAGAGGCGGCGAAAGGGAGGCGGGGAAAGAGTCAGAGACTCTGAAACAGGGAATCGGAGTCGGGGAATCAGAGTCGGGGAATCAGAGTCGGGGAATCAGTGTCAGGGAATCAGAGTCGGGGAATCAGAGGTGGGGAATCAGAGGCGGGGAATCAGAGGCGGGGAATCAGAGGCGGGGAACCAGAGGCGGGGAATCAGAGGCGGGGAATTAGAGGTGGGGAATCTGAGGTGGTGAATCAAAGGCTGAGTTTCAAAGGGGGTGAATCAGAGGGGGGAAATGGGATGTGGGAAAAGAGAAGCCGGGAAAGAGCCAGAGACTCTGAAGCAGGGAATCGGAGGCGGGGAAACAGAGGCAGGGAATCAGAGTCGGAGAAACGGAGGGCGGAAAAGAGATGTGGGGAAAGAGAGGCAGAGAAAGAGGCGTGGAAATAGACGCAGGGAAAGAGAGGCGGGGTATCAGATGTGGGGGATCCGAGGCGGGGAATCAGAGACGTGGTATCAGAAGCGGGGAATTTGAGGTGGAGAATCTGAGGCGGGGAATCAGAGTCGTGGTATCAGAGGCAGGGAATCTGAGGCGGGGAATTAGAGGCTGGGAAAGAGATGTGGGAAAAGAGAGGCAGAGAAGGAGGCACAAAAATAGTGGCAGAGAAAGAGAGGCGGGGAATCAGGGGCGGGGAATCAGAGGCGGGGAATCAGAGGCGGGGATTCAGAGGGGGGGAATCAGAGGCGGGGAATCAGAGGCGGGGAATCAGAGGCGGGGAATCAGAGGCGGGGAATCAGAGGCGGGGAATCAGAGGCGGGGAATCAGAGGCGGGGAATCAGAGGCGGGGAATTAGAGGTAAGGAATCTGAGGTGGTGAATCAAAGGATGAGATTCAAAGGGGGTGAATCAGAGGGGGGAAAAGAGATGTGGGGAAATAGAAGCCGGGAAAGAGCCAGAGACGCTGAAGCAGGGAATCGGAGGCAGGGAAACAGAGGCAGGGAATCAGAGTCGGAAAAACGGAAGTGGGGAATCAGAAGCGGAGAAACAGAGGGCGGAAAAGAGATGTGGGGAAAGAGAGGCAGAGAAAGAGGCGCGGAAATAGACGCAGGGAAAGAGAGGCAGGGTATCAGATGTGGGGGATCTGAGGCGGGGAATCAGAGGTGGGGAAAGAGTGGAGAAAGAGAGGCAGGGAAGGAGGCAAGGAAAGAGAGGCGGGGAAAGAGGCACGGAAAGAGAGGCGGGGAATCAGGGGTGGGGAATCAGAGGCGGGGAATCAGAGGCGGGGAATCAGAGGGGTGGAATCAGAGACGGGGAATCAGAGGCGGGGAATCAGAGGGGTGGAATCAGAGACGGGGAATCCGAGGCGGGGAATCAGAGGCGGGGAAAGAGATGTGGGAAAAGAGAGGCAGAGAAGGAGGCACAAAAATAGTGGCAGGGAAAGAGAGGCGGGGAATCAGGGGCGAGGAATCAGAGGTGGGGAATCAGAGGCGGGGAATCAGAGGCGGGGAATCAGAGGGGTGGAATCAGAGACGGGGAATCCGAGGCGGGGAATCAGAGGCGGGGAATCAGAGGCGGGGAATCAGAGGGGTGGAATCAGAGACGGGGAATCTGAGGTGGGGAATCTGAGGCGGGGAATCAGGCGGGGATTCAGAGGCGGGGATTCAGAGGGGGGAATAGAGATGTGGGAATGGAGAGGCGGGGAAAGAGCCAGGGACTGAAGCAGGGAATCGGAGTCGGGGAATCAGAGTCGGGGAATCAGAGTCGGGGAATCAGAGGCGGGGGATCAGAGGCGGGGAATCAGAGGCGGGGAATCAGAGGCGGGGAATCAGAGGCGGGGAATCAGAGGCGGGGAATCAGAGGCGGGGTATCAGAGGCGGGGAATCAGAGGGTGGAAAAGAGATGTGGGGAAAGAGAGGCAGAGAAAGAGGCATGGAAATAGACGCAGTGAAAGAGAGGAGGGGTATCAGATGTGGGGAATTCAAGGCGGGGAATCAGAGGTGGGGAAAGAGAGGCCGGGAAAGAGGCACGGAAAGAGAGGCGGGAAATCAGAGGCGGGGAACCAGAGGCGGGGAACCAGAGGCGGGGAATCAGAGGCGGGGAATCAGAGGCGGGGAATCAGAGGCGGGGAATCAGAAGCGGGGAATCAGAGGGTGGAAAAGAGATGTGGGGAAAGAGAAGCAGGGAAAGAGGCGCGGAAATAGACGCAGGGAAAGAGAGGCGGGGTATCAGATGTGGGGAATCCGAGGCGGGGAAAGAGATGTGGGGAAAGAGAGGCAGGGAATCTGAGGTGGTGAATCAAAGGCTGAGATTCAAAGGGGTTGAATCAGAGGGGGGAAAAGAGATGTGGGGAAATAGAAGCCGGGAAAGAGCCAGAGACTCTGAAGCAGGGAATCGGAGGCAGGGAAACAGAGGCAGGGAATCAGAGTCGGAGAAACGGAGGTGGGGAATCAGAAGCGGAGAATCAGAGGGCGGAAAAGAAATGTGGGGAAAGAGAGGCAGAGAAAGAGGCGCGGAAATAGACGCAGGGAAAGAGAGGCAGGGTATCAGATGTGGGGGATCTGAGGCGGGGAATCAGAAGTGGGGAAAGAGATGTGGGGAAAGAGAGGCAGTGAAAGAGGCAAGGAAAGAGAGGCGGGGAAAGAGGCACGGAAAGAGACGCGGGAAATCAGAGTCGTGGTATCAGAGGCGGGGAATCTGAGGTGGAAAATCTGAGGTGGGGAATCAGAGGCGTGGAATCCGAGGCGGGGCATCAGAGGCAGGAAAAGTGATGTGGGGAAAGAGAGGCCGGGAAAGAGGCACGGAAAGAGAGGCGGGAAATCAGAGGCGGTGAATCACAGGCGGGGAATCAGAGGCGGGGAATCAGAGTCGTATTATCTGAGGTGGGGAATCTGAGGCGGGGAATCAGAGGCGGGGAAAGAGATGTGGGAAAAGAGAGGCAGAGAAGGAGGCACGAAAATAGTGGCAGGGAAAGAGAGGCAGGGAATCAGAGGCGGGGAATCAGAGGCGGGGAATCAGAGGCGGGGAATCAGAGGCGGGGAATCAGAGGCGGGGAATCAGAGGCGGGGAATCAGAGGCGGGGAATCAGAGGCGGGGAATCAGAGGCGGGGAAGCAGAGGCGGGGAATCAGAGGCGGGGAATCAGAGGGGGGAATAGAGATGTGGGAAAAGAGAGGCGGTGAAAGGGAGGCGGGGAAAGAGTCAGAGACTCTGAAGCAGGGAATTGGAGTCGAAGAAATGGAGGCGGGGAATCAGTGGCGGAGAATCAGAGGCAGGGAATCAGAGGCGGAGAATCAGAGGCGGGGAATCAGAGGCGGGGAATCAGAGGCGGGGAATCAGAGGCGGGGAATCAGAGGCGGGGAATCAGTGGGCGGAAATGAGATGTGGGAAAAGAGAGGCAGAGAAAGAGGCACGAAAATAGTGGCAGGGAAAGAGAGGCGGGGAATCAGAGGCGGGGAATCACAGGCGGGGAACCAGAGGCGGGGAATCAGAGGCTGAAATTAAAAGAGGGTGAATCAGAGGGGGGAAAAGAGATGTGGGGAAAGAAGGGCAGGGAAAGAGCCAGGGACTCTGAAGCAGGGAATCGGAGGCAGGGAATCGGAGGCAGGGAAACAGAGGAAGGGAATCAGAGTCGGAGAAATGGAGGCGGAGAATCAGAAGCGGGGAATCAGAAGCGGGGAATCAGAGGACGGAAAAGAGATGTGGGGAAAGAGAGGCAGAGAAAGAGAGGCGGGGTATCAGATGTGTGCAATCCGAGGCAAGGAATCAGAGGCGGGGAATCTAAGGTGGGGAATCGGAGTCGGGGAATCAGAGTCGTGGAATCAGAGGCGGGGAATCAGAGGAGGAGAATCAGAGGAGGAGAATCAGAGGCGGGGAATCAGAGTCGTGGAATCAGAGGCGGGGAATCAGAGGCGGGGAATCAGAGGCGGGGAATCAGAGGCGGGGAATCAGAGGCGGGGAATCAGAGGCGGGGTATCAGAGGCGGGGTATCAGAGGCGGGGTATCAGAGGCAGAGGAACGGAGGCGTGGAAATAGACGCAGTGAAAGAGAGGAGGGGTATCAGATGCGGGGAATCCGAGGCGGGGAATCAGAGGCAGGAAAAGAGATGTGGGGAAAGAGAGGCCGGGAAGGAGGCACGGAAAGAGAGGCGGGAAATCAGAGGTGGGAAATCAGAGGCGGGGAATCAGAGGCTTGGACTCAGAGGAGGTGTATCAGAGGCGGGGAAAAGGCGGCGTAGAATCAGAGGTGGGGAATCAGAGGGCGGAAATGAGATGTGGGGAAAGAAGGGCAGGGAAAGAGCCAGGGAAAGAGCCAGGGACTCTGAAGCAGGGAATCGGAGGCAGAGAAGGAGGCACGAAAATAGTGGCAGGGAAAGAGAGGCAGGGAATCAGAGGCGGGGAATCAGAGGCGGGGAATCAGAGGCGTGGAATCAGAGGGCGGAAAAGAGATGTGGGGAAAGAGAGGCAGAGAAAGAGGCGTGGAAATAGACGCAGGGAAAGAGAGGCGGGGTATCAGATGTGGGGGATCCGAGGCGGGGAATCAGAGGTGGGGAAAGAGATGTGGAGAAAGAGAGGCAGGGAAAGAGGCAAGGAAAGAGAGGCGGGGAAAGAGGCACGGAAAGAGAGGTGGGAAATGAGAGGCGGGGAAGCAGAGGCGGGGAATCAGAGTCGTGGTATCAGAAGCGGGGAATTTGAGGTGGAGAATCTGAGGCGGGGAATCAGAGGCGTGGAATCCGAGGCGGGGAATCAGAGGCAGGAAAAGAGATGTGGGGAAAGAGAGGCCGGGAAAGAAGCACGGAAAGAGAGGCGGGAAATCAGAGGTGAGGAATCAGAGGCGGGGAATCAGAGTCGTGGTTTCAGAGGCGGGGAATCTGAGGCGGGGAATCAAGGCAGGAAAAGAGATGTGGGGAAAGAGAGTCCGGGAAAGAGGCACGGAAAGAGAGGCAGGAAATCAGAGGCGGGGAATCAGAGGCGGGGAATCAGAGGCTTGGACTCAGAGGAGGTGTATCAGAGGCGGAGAAAAGGCGGCGTGGAATCAGAGGTGGGGAATCAGAGGGCGGAAATGAGATGTGGGAAAAGAGAGGCAGAGAAGGAGGCACGAAAATAGTGGCAGGGAAAGAGAGGCAGGGAATCAGAGGCGGTGAATCAGAGGCGGGGAATCAGAGGCGGGGAATCAGAGGCGGGGTATCAGAGGCGGGGAATCAGACGGCGGAAAAGAGATGTGGGGAAAGAGAGGCAGAGAAAGAGGCGTGGAAATAGACGCAGGGAAAGAGAGGCGGGGTATCAGATGTGGGGGATCCGAGGCGGGGAATCAGAGGTGGGGAAAGAGATGTGTCGAAAGAGAGGCAGGGAAAGAGGCAAGGAAAGAGAGGCGGGGAAAGAGGCACGGAAAGAGAGGTGGGAAATGAGAGGCGGGGAAGCAGATGCGGGGAATCAGAGTCGTGGTTTCAGAGGCGGGGAATCTGAGGCGGGGAATCAGAGGCTGGGAAAGACATGTGGGAAAAGAGAGGCAGAGAAGGAGGCACAAAAATAGTGGCAGGGAAAGAGAGGCGGGGAATCAGGGGCGGAGAATCAGAGGCGGGGAATCAGAGGCGTGGAATCAGAGGCGGGGAATCAGAGGCGGGGAATCAGAGGGCGGAAAAGAGATGTGGGGAAAGAGAAGCAGGGACATAGGCGCGCAAATAGACGCAGGGAAAGAGAGGCGGGGTATCAGATGTGGGGAATCCGAGGCGGGGAATCAGAGGCGGGGAAAGAGATGTGGGGAAAGAGAGGCAGGGAAACAGGCGCGGAAATAGACGCAGGGAAAGAGAGGCGGGGTATCAGATGTGGGGAATCTGAGTTGGAAAATCTGAGGCGGGGAATCAGAGGCGTGGAATCCGAGGCGGGGCATCAGAGGCAGGAAAAGAGATGTGGGGAAAGAGAGGCCGGGAAAGAGGCACGGAAAGAGAGGCAGGAAATCAGAGGCGGTGAATCACAGGCGGGGAATCAGAGGCGGGGAATCAGAGTCGTATTATCTGAGGCGGGGAATCTGAGGCAGGGAATCAGAGGCGGGGAATCAGAGGCGGGGAAAGAGAGGCAGAGAAGGAGGCACGAAAATAGTGGCAGGGAAAGAGAGGCGGGGAATCAGAGGCGGGGAATCAGAGGCGGGGAATCAGAGGCGGGGAATCAGAGGCGGGGAATCAGAGGCGGGGAATCAGAGGCGGGGAAGCAGAGGCGGGAAAGCAGAGGCGGGGAAGCAGAGGCGGGGAAGCAGAGGCGGGGAAGCAGAGGCGGGGAAGCAGAGGCGGGGAATCAGAGGCAGGGAATCAGAGGCGGGGAATTTGAGGTGGGGATTCTGAGGTGGGAAATCAGAGGCTGAAATTGAAAGGGGGAGAATCAGAAGGGGGAAAAGAAATGTGGGGAAAGAGAGGCATGGAAAGAGCCAGGGACTCTGAAGCAGGGAATCGGAGGCAGGGAAACAGAGTCGGAGAAACGGAGGCGGGGAATCAGAAGCGGGGAATCAGAGGGTGGAAAAGAGATGTGGGGAAAGAGAGGCAGGGAAAGAGGCGCGGAAATAGACGCAGGGAAAGAGAGGCGGAGTATCAGATGTGGGGAATTCAAGGCGGGGAATCAGAGGCGGGGAAAGAGATGTGGGTAAAGAGAGGCAGGGAAAGAGGCAAGGAAATAGAGGTGGGGAATCAGAGGCAGGGAATCAGAGGCGGAGAATCAGAGGCAGGGAATCTGAGGCGGGGAATCATAGGCTGGGAAAGAGATGTTGGAAAAGAGAGGCAGAGAAGGAGGCACAAAAATAGTGGCAGGGCAAGAGAGGCGGGGAATCAGAGGCGGGGAATCAGAGGCGGGGAATCAGAGGCGGGGAAAGAGATGTGGGAAAAGAGAGGCAGAGTAGGAGGCACAAAAATAGTGACAGGGAAAGAGAGGCGGGGAATCAGGGGCGGGGAATCAGAGGTGGGGAATCAGAGGCGGGGAATCAGAGGCGGGGAATCAGAGTCATGGTATCAGAGGCGGGGAATCTGAGGAGGGGAATCAGAGGCGGGGAATCAGAGGCGGAGAATCAGAGGCGGGGAATCAGAGTGCGGAAAAGAGATGTGGGGAAAGAGAGGCAGGGAAAGAGGCGCGGAAATAGACGCAGAGAAAGAGAGGCGGGGTATCAGATGTGGGGAATCCGAGGCGGGGAATCCGAGGCGGGGAATCAGAGGCGGGGAATCAGAGGCGGGGATTCAGAGGCGGGGATTCAGAGGGGGGAAGAGAGATGTGGGAATGGAGAGGCGGGGAAAGAGCCAGGGACTGAAGCAGGGAATCGGAGTCGGGGAATCAGAGTCGGGGAATCAGAGGCGGGGAATCAGAGGCGGGGAATCAGAGGCGAGGAATCAGAGGAGGGGAATCAGAGGCGGGGAATCAGAGGCGGGGAATCAGAGGCGGGGAATCAGAGGCGGGGAATCAGAGGCGGGGTATCAGAGGCGGGGAATCTGAGGTGGGGAATCAGAGGGTGGAAAAGAGATGTAGGGAAAGAGAGGCAGAGAAAGAAGCGTGGAAATAGACGCAGTGAAAGAAAGGAGGGGTATCAGAGGCGGGGAATCAGAGGCGGGGAATCAGAGGCGGGGAATCAGAGGCGGGGAATCAGAGGCGGGGAAGCAGAGGCGGGAAAGCAGAGGCGGGGAAGCAGAGGCGGGGAAGCAGAGGCGGGGAAGCAGAGGCGGGGAAGCAGTGGCGGGGAATCAGAGGCAGGGAATCAGAGGCGGGGAATTTGAGGTGGGGATTCTGAGGTGGGAAATCAGAGGCTGAAATTGAAAGGGGGAGAATCAGAAGGGGGAAAAGAAATGTGGGGAAAGAGAGGCATGGAAAGAGCCAGGGACTCTGAAGCAGGGAATCGGAGGCAGGGAAACAGAGTCGGAGAAACGGAGGCGGGGAATCAGAAGCGGGGAATCAGAGGGTGGAAAAGAGATGTGGGGAAAGAGAGGCAGGGAAAGAGGCGCGGAAATAGACGCAGGGAAAGAGAGGCGGAGTATCAGATGTGGGGAATTCAAGGCGGGGAATCAGAGGCGGGGAAAGAGATGTGGGTAAAGAGAGGCAGGGAAAGAGGCAAGGAAATAGAGGTGGGGAATCAGAGGCAGGGAATCAGAGGCGGAGAATCAGAGGCAGGGAATCTGAGGCGGGGAATCATAGGCTGGGAAAGAGATGTTGGAAAAGAGAGGCAGAGAAGGAGGCACAAAAATAGTGGCAGGGCAAGAGAGGCGGGGAATCAGGGGTGGGGAATCAGAGGCGGGGAATCAGAGGCGGGGAATCAGAGGCGGGGAAAGAGATGTGGGAAAAGAGAGGCAGAGTAGGAGGCACAAAAATAGTGGCAGGGAAAGAGAGGCGGGGAATCAGAGTCGGGGAATCAGAGGCAGGGAATCAGAGTCATGGTATCAGAGGCGGGGAATCAGAGTCATGGTATCAGAGGCGGGGAATCTGAGGAGGGGAATCAGAGGCGGGGAATCAGAGGCGGAGAATCAGAGGCGGGGAATCAGAGGGCGGAAAAGAGATGTGGGGAAAGAGAGGCAGGGAAAGAGGCGCGGAAATAGACGCAGAGAAAGAGAGGCGGGGTATCAGATGTGGGGAATCCGAGGCGGGGAATCCGAGGCGGGGAATCAGAGGCGGGGAATCAGAGGCGGGGAATCAGAGGCGAGGAATCAGAGGAGGGGAATCAGAGGCGGGGAATCAGAGGCGGGGAATCAGAGGCGGGGAATCAGAGGCGGGGAATCAGAGGCGGGGAATCAGAGGCGGGGTATCAGAGGCGGGGAATCTGAGGTGGGGAATCAGAGGGTGGAAAAGAGATGTAGGGAAAGAGAGGCAGAGAAAGAAGCGTGGAAATAGACGCAGTGAAAGAAAGGAGGGGTATCAGATGCGGGGAATCCGAGGCGGGGAATCAGAGGCAGGAAAAGAGATGTGGGGAAAGAGAGGCCGGGAAAGAGGCACGGAAAGAGAGGCGGGACATCAGAGGTGGGGTATCAGAGGCGAGGAATCAGAGGCGAGGAATCAGAGGCTTGGACTCAGAGGAGGTGTATCAGAGGCGGAGAAATGGCGGCGTGGAATCAGAGGCGGGGAATCAGAGGCGGGGAATTTGAGGTGGGGAATAAGAGGCGGGGAATCAGAGGGCGGAAAAGAGATGTGGGGAAATAGACGCAGGGAAAGAGAGGCGGGGTATCAGATGTGGGGAATTCAAGGCGGGGAATCAGAGGTGGGGAAAGAGATGTGGGGAAAGAAAGAGGCAAGGAAATAGAGGCGGGGAATCAGAGGTGGGGACTTAGAGTCGGGGAATCAGAGGCGGGGAATCAGAGGCGTGGACTCAGAGGGGGGAATAGAGATGTGGGAAAAGAGAGGCGGCGAAAGGGAGGCGGGGAAAGAGTCAGAGACTCTGAAGCAGGGAATCGGAGTCGGGGAATCAGAGTCGGGGAATCAGAGTCGGGGAATCAGAGTCGGGGAATCAGAGTCGGGGAATCAGAGTCGGGGAATCAGAGTCGGGGAATCAGAGTCGGGGAATCAGAGTCGGGGAATCAGAGTCGGGGAATCAGAGGTGGGGAATCAGAGTCGGGGAATCAGAGGTGGGGAATCAGAGTCGGGGAATCAGAGTCGGGGAATCAGAGTCGGGGAATCAGAGGCAGGGAATCAGAGTCATGGTATCAGAGGCGGGGAATCTGAGGAGGGGAATCAGAGGCGTGGAATCAGAGACGGGGAATCTGAGGTGGGGAATCTGAGGCGGGGAATCAGGCGGGGATTCAGATGCGGGGATTCAGAGGGGGGAATAGAGATGTGGGAATGGAGAGGCGGGGAAAGAGCCTGGGACTGAAGCAGGGAATCGGAGTCGGGGAATCAGAGTCGGGGAATCAGAGTCGGGGAATCAGAGTCGGGGAATCAGAGGCGGGGAATCAGAGGCGGGGAATCAGAGGCGGGGAATCAGAGGCGGGGAATCAGAGTCGGGGAATCAGAGGAGGGGAATCAGAGGCGGGGAATCAGAGGCGGGGAATCAGAGGCGGGGAATCTGAGGTGGGGAATCAGAGGGTGGAAAAGAGATGTGGGGAAAGAGAGGCAGAGAAAGAGGCATGGAAATAGACGCAGTGAAAGAGAGGAGGGGTATCAGATGCGGGGAATCCGAGGCAGGAAAAGAGATGTGGGGAAAGAGAGGCCGGGAAAGAGGCACGGAAAGAGAGGCGGGAAATCAGAGGTGGGGTATCAGAGGCAGGGAATCAGAGGTGGGGAATCAGAGGCGGGGAATCAGAGGCGGGGAATCTGAGGCTTGGACTCAGAGGAGGTGTATCAGAGGCGGAGAAAAGGCGGCGTGGAATCAGAGGTGGGGAATCAGAGGCGGGGAATTTGAGGTGGGGAATAAGAGGCGGGGAATCAGAGGGCAGAAAAGAGATGTGGGGAAAGAGAGGCAGGGAAAGAGGCGCGGAAATAGACGCAGGGAAAGAGAGGCGGGGTATCAGATGTGGGGAATTCAAGGCGGGGAATCAGAGGTGGGGAAAGAGATGTGGGGAAAGAGAGGCCGGGAAAGAGGCACGGAAAGAGAGGCGGGAAATCAGAGGTGGGGAATCAGAGGCGGGGAATCAGAGGCGGGGAATCAGAGGCTTGGACTCAGAGGAGGTGTATCAGAGGCGGAGAAAAGGCGGCGTGGAATCAGAGGTGGGGAATCAGAGGGCGGAAATGAGATGTGGGGAAAGAGAGGCAGAGAAAGAGGCGTGGAAATAGACGCAGGGAAAGAGAGGCGGGGTATCAGATGTGGGGGATCCGAGGCGGGGAATCAGAGGTGGGGAAAGAGATGTGGGGAAAGAGAGGCAGGGAAAGAGGCAAGGAAAGAGAGGCGGGGAAAGAGGCACGGAAAGAGAGGTGGGAAATGAGAGGCGGGGAATCAGAGGTGGAGAATCTGAGGTGGGGAATCTGAGTCGGGGAATCAGAGGCGGGGAATCAGAGGCGGGAAATCAGAGGCGGGGAATCAGAGGCGGGGAATCAGAGGCGGGGAACCACAGGCGGGGAATCAGAGGCTGAAATTAAAAGTGGGTGAATCAGAGGGGGGAAAAGAGATGTGGGGAAAGAAGGGCAGGGAAAGAGCCAGGAAAAGAGCCAGGGACTCTGAAGCAGGGAATCGGAGGCAGGGAATCGGAGGCAGGAAAACAGAGGAAGGGAATCAGAGTCGGAGAAATGGAGGCGGGGAATCAGAGGTGGGGAATCAGAGGGCGGAAATGAGGTGTGGGAAAAGAGAGGCAGAGAAGGAGGCACGAAAATAGTGGCAGGGAAAGAGAGGCAGGGAATCAGAGGCGGGGAATCAGAGGCGGGGAATCAGAGGCGGGGAATCAGAGGCGGGGAACCAGAGGCGGGGAACCAGAGGCGGGGAACCAGAGGCGGGGAACCAGAGGCGGGGAACCAGAGGCGGGGAACCAGAGGCGGGGAACCAGAGGCGGGGAATTAGAGGTGGGGAATCTGAGGTGGTGAATCAAAGACTGAGTTTCAAAGGGGGTGAATCAGAGGGGGGAAATGAGATGTGGGAAACGAGAAGCCGGGAAAGAGCCAGAGACTCTGAAGCAGGGAATCGGAGGCGGGGAAACAGAGGCAGGGAATCAGAGTCGGAGAAACGGAGGTGGGGAATCAGAAGCGGGGAATCAGAGGGCGGAAAAGAGATGTGGGGAAAGAGAGGCAGAGGAAGAGGCGTGGAAATAGACGCAGGGAAAGAGAGGCGGGGTATCAGATGTGGGGGATCTGAGGCGGGGAATCAGAGGTGGGGAAAGAGATGTGGAGAAAGAGAGGCAGGGAAAGAGGCAAGGAAAGAGAGGCGGGGAAAGAGGCACGGAAAGAGAGGTGGGAAATCAGAGGCGGGGAATCAGAGGCGGGGAATCAGAGTCGTGGTATCAGAAGCGGGGAATTTGAGGTGGAGAATCTGAGGCGGGGAATCAGAGGCGTGGAATCCGAGGCGGGGAATCAGAGGCAGGAAAAGAGATGTGCGGAAAGAGAGGCCGGGAAAGAGGAACGGAAAGAGAGGCGGGAAATCAGAGGCAAGGAATCAGAGGCGGGGAATCAGAGTCGTGGTATCAGAGGCAGGGAATCTGAGGCGGGGAATCAGAGGCTGGGAAAGAGATGTGGGAAAAGAGAGGCAGAGAAGGAGGCACAAAAATAGTGGCAGAGAAAGAGAGGCGGGGAATCAGGGGCGGGGAATCAGAAGCGGGGAATCAGAGGGCGGAAAAGAGATGTGGGGAAAGAGAAGCAGGGAAAGAGGCGCGGAAATAGACGCAGGGAAAGAGAGGCGGGGTATCAGATGTGGGGAATCCGAGGCGGGGAATCAGAGGCGGGGAAAGAGATGTGGGGAAAGAGAGGCAGGGAAAGAGGCAAGGAAATAGAGGTGGGGAATCAGAGGCGGGGAATCAGAGGCGGGGATTCAGAGAGGGGGAATCAGAGGCGGGGAATCAGAGGCGGGGAATCAGAGGCGGGGAATCAGAGGCGGGGAATCATAGGCGGGGAATCAGAGGCGGGGAATTAGAGGTAAGGAATCTGAGGTGGTGAATCAAAGGCTGAGATTCAAAGGGGGTGAATCAGAGGGGGGAAAAGAGATGTGGGGAAATAGAAGCCGGGAAAGAGGCAGGGACGCTGAAACAGGGAATCGGAGGCAGGGAAACAGAGGCAGGGAATCAGAGTCGGAGAAACGGAGGTGGGGAATCAGAAGCGGAGAATCAGAGAGCGGAAAAGAGATGTGGGGAAAGAGAGGCAGAGAAAGAGGCGCGGAAATAGACGCAGGGAAAGAGAGGCAGGGTATCAGATGTGGGGGATCTGAGGCGGGGAATCAGAGGTGGGGAAAGAGTGGAGAAAGAGAGGCAGGGAAGGAGGCAAGGAAAGAGAGGCGGGGAAAGAGGCACGGAAAGAGAGGTGGGAAATCAGAGGCGGGGAATCTGAGGCAGGGAATCATAGGCTGGGAAAGAAATGTGGGAAAAGAGAGGCAGAGAAGGAGGCACAAAAATAGTGGCAGGGCAAGAGAGGCGGGGAATCAGGGGTGGGGAATCAGAGGCGGGGAATCAGAGGCGGGGAATCAGAGGCGGGGAATCAGAGGCGGGGAATCAGAGTCATGGTATCAGAGGCGGGGAATCTGAGGAGGGGAATCAGAGGCGGGGAATCAGAGGCGGAGAATCAGAGGCGGGGAATCAGAAGCGGGGAATCAGAGGGCGGAAAAGAGATGTGGGGAAAGAGAGGCAGGGAAAGAGGCGCGGAAATAGTGGCAGGGAAAGAGAGGCGGGGAATCAGAGGCGGGGAATCACAGGCGGGGAACCAGAGGCGGGATATCAGAGGCTGAAATTAAAAGAGGGTGAATCAGAGGGGGGAAAAGAGATGTGGGGAAAGAAGGGCAGGGAAAGATCCAGGGAAAGAGCCAGGGACTCTGAAGCAGGGAATCGGAGGCAGGGAATCGGAGGCAGGGAAACAGAGGAAGGGAATCAGAGTCGGAGAAATGGAGGCGGAGAATCAGAAGCGGGGAATCAGAAGCGGGGAATCAGAAGCGGGGAATCAGAGGACGGAAAAGAGATGTGGGGAAAGAGAGGCAGAGAAAGAGAGGCGGGGTATCAGATGTGTGCAATCCGAGGCAAGGAATCAGAGGCGGGGAATCAGAGGCGGGGAATCAGAGGCGGGGTATCAGAGGCGGGGTATCAGAGGCGGGGTATCAGAGGCAGAGGAACGGAGGCGTGGAAATAGACGCAGTGAAAGAGAGGAGGGGTATCAGATGCGGGGAATCCGAAGCGGGGAATCAGAGGCAGGAAAAGAGATGTGGGGAAAGAGAGGCCGGGAAGGAGGCACGGAAAGAGAGGCGGGAAATCAGAGGTGGGGATTCAGAGGCGGGGAATCAGAGGCAGGGAATCAGAGGCTTGGACTCAGAGGAGGTGTATCAGAGGCGGGGAAAAGGCGGCGTAGAATCAGAGGTGGGAAATCAGAGGGGGGAAAAGAGATGTGGGGAAAGAGAGGCAGAGAAAGAGGCGTGGAAATAGACGCAGGGAAAGAGAGGCGGGGTATCAGATGTGGGGGATCCGAGGCGGGGAATCAGAGGTGGGGAAAGAGATGTGGAGAAAGAGAGGCAGGGAAAGAGGCAAGGAAAGAGAGGCGGGGAAAGAGGCACGGAAAGAGAGGTGGGAAATGAGAGGCGGGGAATCAGAGGCGGGGAATCAGAGTCGTGGTATCAGAAGCGGGGAATTTGAGGTGGAGAATCTGAGGCGGGGAATCAGAGGCGTGGAATCCGAGGCGGGGAATCAGAGGCTGGGAAAGACATGTGGGAAAAGAGAGGAAGAGAAGGAGGCACAAAAATAGTGGCAGGGAAAGAGAGGCGGGGAATCAGAGGCGGGGAATCCGAGGCGGGGAATCTGAGGCGGGGAATCAGAGGCGTGGAATCAGAGTCGGGGAATCAGTGTCAGGGAATCAGAGTCGGGGAATCAGAGGTGGGGAATCAGAGGCGGGGAATCAGTGTCAGGGAATCAGAGTCGGGGAATCAGAGGTGTGGAAAGAGATGTGGGAAAAGAGAGGCAGAGAATGAGGCACGAAAATAGTGGCAGGGAAAGAGAGGCAGGGAATCAGAGGCGGGGAATCACAGGCGGGGAACCAGAGGCGGGGAATCAGAGGCTGAAATTAAAAGAGGGTGAATCAGAGGGGGGAAAAGAGATGTGGGGAAAGAAGGGCAGGGAAAGAGCCAGGGAAAGAGCCAGGGACTCTGAAGCAGGGAATCGGAGGCAGGGAATCAGAGGCAGGGAAACAGAGGAAGGGAATCAGAGTCGGAGAAATGGAGGCGGGGAATCAGAAGCGGGGAATCAGAAGCGGGGAATCAGAGGACGGAAAAGAGATGTGGGGAAAGAGAGGCAGAGAAAGAGAGGCGGGGTATCAGATGTGTGCAATCCGAGGCAAGGAATCAGAGGCGGGGAATCAGAGGCGGGGAATCTAAGGTGGGGAATCGGAGTCGGGGAATCAGAGTCGTGGAATCAGAGGCGGGGAATCAGAGGAGGAGAATCAGAGGAGGAGAATCAGAGGCGGGGAATCAGAGTCGGGGAATCAGAGGAGGGGAATCAGAGGCGGGGAATCAGAGGCGGGGAATCAGAGGCGGGGAATCAGAGGCGGGGAATCAGAGGTGGGGAATCAGAGGGCAGAAAAGAGATGTGGGGAAAGAGAGGCAGAGAAAGAGGCGTGGAAATAGACGCAGTGAAAGAGAGGAGGGGTATCAGATGCGGGGAATCCGAGGCGGGGAATCAGAGGCAGGAAAAGAGATGTGGGGAAAGAGAGGCCGGGAAAGAGGCACGGAAAGAGAGGTGGGAAATCAGAGGTGGGGAATCAGAGGCGGGGAATCAGAGGCAGGGAATCAGAGGCTTGGACTCAGAGGAGGTGTATCAGAGGCGGAGAAAAGGCGGCGTGGAATCAGAGGTGGGGAATCAGAGGGCGGAAATGAGATGTGGGAAAAGAGAGGCAGAGAAGGAGGCACGAAAATAGAGGCAGGGAAAGAGAGGCAGGGAATCAGAGGCGGGGAATCAGAGGAGGGAAATCAGAGGCGGGGAATCAGAGGGCGGAAAAGAGATGTGGGGAAAGAGAGGCAGAGAAAGAGGCGTGGAAATAGACGCAGGGAAAGAGAGGCGGGGTATCAGATGTGGGGGATCCGAGGCGGGGAATCAGAGGTGGGGAAAGAGATGTGGAGAAAGAGAGGCAGGGAAAGAGGCAAGGAAAGAGAGGCGGGGAAAGAGGCACGGAAAGAGAGGTGGGAAATGAGAGGCGGGGAATCAGAGTCGTATTATCTGAGGTGGGGAATCTGAGGCGGGGAATCAGAGGCGGGGAAAGAGATGTGGGAAAAGAGAGGCAGAGAATGAGGCACGAAAATAGTGGCAGGGAAAGAGAGGCAGGGAATCAGAGGCGGGGAATCAGAGGCGGGGAATCAGAGGCGGGGAATCAGAGGCGGGGAATCAGAGGGGGGAATAGAGATGTGGGAAAAGAGAGGCGGCGAAAGGGAGGCGGGGAAAGAGTCAGAGACTCTGAAGCAGGGAATCGGAGTCGGAGAAATGGAGGCGGGGAATCAGAGGCGGGGAATCAGAGGCAGGGAATCAGAGGCGGAGAATCAGAGGCGGGGAATCAGAGGCGGGGAATCAGAGGCGGGGAATCAGAGGCGGGGAATCAGAGGCGGGGAATCAGTGGGCGGAAATGAGATGTGGGAAAAGAGAGGCAGAGAAAGAGGAGTGGAAATAGACGCAGTGAAAGCGAGGAGGGGTATCAGATGCGGGGAATCCGAGGCGGGGAATCAGAGGCAGGAAAAGAGATGTGGGGAAAGAGAGGCCGGGAAAGAGGCACGGAAAGAGAGGCGGGAAATCAGAGGCGAGGAATCAGAGGCGGGGAATCAGAGTCGTGGTTTCAGAGGCGGGGAACCAGAGGCGGGGAATCAGAGGCTGAAATTAAAAGAGGGTGAACCAGAGGGGGGAAAAGAGATGTGGGGAAAGAAGGGCAGGGAAAGAGCCAGGGAAAGAGCCAGGGACTCTGAAGCAGGGAATCGGAGGCAGGGAATAGGAGGCAGGAAAACAGAGGAAGGGAATCAGAGTCGGAGAAATGGAGGCGGGGAATCAGAAGCGGGGAATCAGAAGCGGGGAATCAGAGGACGGAAAAGAGATGTGGCGAAAGAGAGGCAGAGAAAGAGAGGCGGGTTATCAGATGTGTGCAATCCGAGGCAAGGAATCAGAGGCGTGGAATCAGAGGCGTGGAATCTAAGGTGGGGAATCAGAGTCGGGGAATCAGAGGAGGGGAATCAGAGGCGTGGAATCAGAGGCGGGGAATCAGAGTCGGGGAATCAGAGGAGGGGAATCAGAGGCGGGGAATCAGAGGCGGGGAATCAGAGGCGGGGAATCAGAGGCGGGGAATCAGAGGCGGGGAATCAGAGGCGGGGTATCAGAGGCGGGGTATCAGAGGCGGGGAATCAGAGGGCAGAAAAGAGATGTGGGGAAAGAGAGGCAGAGAAAGAGGCGTGGAAATAGACGCAGTGAAAGAGAGGAGGGGTATCAGATGCGGGGAATCCGAGGCGGGGAATCAGAGGCAGGAAAAGAGATGTGGGGAAAGAGAGTCCGGGAGAGAGGCACGGAAAGAGAGGCGGGAAATCAGAGGTGGGGAATCAGAGGCGGGGAATCAGAGGCGGGGAATCAGAGGCGGGGAATCAGAGGCTTGGACTCAGAGGAGGTGTATCAGAGGCGGAGAAAAGGCGGCGTGGAATCAGAGGTGGGGAATCAGAGGGCGGAAATGCGATGTGGGAAAAGAGAGGCAGAGAAGGAGGCACGAAAATAGTGGCAGGGAAAGAGAGGCAGGGAATCAGAGGCGGTGAATCAGAGGCGGGGAATCAGAGGCGGGGAATCAGAGGCGGGGAATCAGAGGGCGGAAAAGAGATGTGGGAAAAGAGAGGCAGAGAAGGAGGCACGAAAATAGTGGCAGGGAAAGAGAGGCAGGGAATCAGAGGCGGGGAATCAGAGGCGGGGAATCAGAGGCGGGGAATCAGAGGCGGGGAATCAGATGCAGGGAATCAGATGCGGGGCATCAGAGGCGCGGTATCAGAGGCGGGGAATTAGAGGCGGGGAATCAGAGGCGTGGAATCAGAGGCGGGGAATCAGAGGCAGGGAATCAGATGTGCGGAATCGGAGATGGGGAATCAGAGGCAGGGAATCAGAGGCGGGGATTCAGAGGCGGGGAATCAGAGGCCGGGAATCAGATATGGGGAAACAGAGGTGGGGAATCAGAGGCGGGGAAACAGAGGCGGGGATTCAGATATGGGGAATCAGAGGTGGGGAATCAGAGGTTGGGAATCAGAGGCAGGGAATCAGAGCTGGGGAAACAGAGGTGGGGAATCTGAGTTGGGGAATCAGAGGCGGGGACTTAGATATTGGGAAACAGAGGCGGGGAATCAGAAGCAGGGAATCAGAGGCCGGGAATCAGAGGCCTGAATCAGATGCCGGGAATAAGAGGCCGGGAATCAGAGGTGGGGAATCAGAGTCCGGGAATCAGAGGCGGGGAAACAGAGGCGGGGAATCAGAGGTGGGGAAAGAGATGTGGAGAAAGAGAGGCAGGGAAAGAGGCACGAAAATAGTGGCAGGGAAAGAGAGGCAGGGAATCAGAGGCAGGGAATCAGAGGCGGGGAATCAGAGGCGGGGAATCAGAGGCGGGGAATCAGAGGCGGGGAATCAGATGCAGGGAATCAGAGGCGGGGAATCAGAGGCGGGGAATCAGAGGCAGGGAATCAGATGTGCGGAATCGGAGATGGGGAATCAGAGGCAGGGAATCAGAGGCGGGGATTCAGAGGCGGGGAATCAGAGGCCGGGAATCATATATGGGGAAAGAGAGGTGGGGAATCAGAGGCGGGGAAACAGAGGCGGGGATTCAGATATGGGGAATCAGAGGTGGGGAATCAGAGGCTTGGAATCAGAGGCTTGGAATCAGATGCGGGGAATCAGAGGCGGGGAATCAGAGCTGGGGAAACAGAGGTGGGGAATCTGAGTTGGGGAATCAGCGGCGGGGACTTAGATATTGGGAAACAGAGGCGGGGAATCAGAGGCAGGGAATCAGATGTGCGGAATCAGAGATGGGGAATCAGAGGCAGGGAATCAGAATCAGAAGCAGGGAATCAGAGGCCGGGAATCAGAGGCCTGAATCAGATGCCGGGAATAAGAGGCCGGGAATCAGAGGTGGGGAATCAGAGTCCGGGAATCAGAGGCCTGAATCAGATGCCGGGAATCAGAGGCGGGAAAACAGAGGCGGGGAATCAGAGGTGGGGAAAGAGATGTGGAGAAAGAGAGGCAGGGAAAGAGGCACGGAAAGAGAGGTGGGAAATGAGAGGCGGGGAATCAGAGGCGGGGAATCAGAGGCGGGGAATCAGAGGCGGGGAATCAGAGGCGGGGAATCAGAGGCGGGGAAAGAGATGTGGGAAAAGAGAGGCAGAGAAAGAGGCGTGGAATAGACGCAGTGAAAGCGAGGAGGGGTATCAGATGCGGGGAATCCGAGGCGGGGAATCAGAGGCAGGAAAAGAGATGTGGGGAAAGAGAGGCCGGGAAAGAGGCACGGAAAGAGAGGCGGGAAATCAGAGGTGGGGAATCAGAGGCGGGGAATCAGAGGCAGGGAATCAGAGGCGGGGAATCAGAGGCGGGGAATCAGAGGGCGGAAAAGAGATGTGGGGAAAGAGAGGCAAAGAAAGAGGCGTGGAAATAGACGCAGGGAAAGAGAGGCAGGGTATCAGATGTGGGGGATCCGAGGCGGGGAATCAGAGGTGGGGAAAGAGATGTGGAGAAAGAGAGGCAGGGAAAGAGGCAAGGAAAGAGAGGCGGGGAAAGAGGCACGGAAAGAGAGGTGGGAAATGAGAGGCGGGGAATCAGAGGCGGGGAATCAGAGTCGTGGTATCAGAAGCGGGGAATTTGAGGTGGAGAATCTGAGGCGGGGAATCAGAGGCGTGGAATCCGAGGCGGGGAATCAGAGGCAGGAAAAGAGATGTGGGGAAAGAGAGGCCGGGAAAGAGGCACGGAAAGAGAGGCGGGGTATCAGATGTGGGGAATCCGAGGCGGGGAATCAGAGGCGGGGAAAGAGATGTGGGGAAAGAGAGGCAGGGAAAGAGGCGCGGAAATAGACGCAGGGAAAGAGAGGCGGGGTATCAGATGTGGGGAATCTGAAGTGGAAAATCTGAGGCGGGGAATCGGAGGCAGGGAATCAGAGGCGGGGAAAGAGATGTGGGAAAAGAGAGGCAGGGAAAGAGGCAAGGAAATAGAGGTGGGGAATCAGAGGCAGGGAATCAGAGTCGGGGAATCAGTGTCAGGGAATCAGAGTCGGGGAATCAGAGGTGGGGAATCAGAGGCGGGGAATCAGAGTCAGGGAATCAGAGGCAGGGAATCAGAGGCGGGGAATCAGAGGCGGGGAATCAGAGGCAGGGAAAGAGGCGCGGAAATAGACGCAGGGAAAGAGAGGCGGGGTATCAGATGTGGGGAATCCGAGGCGGGGAATCTGAGGCGGGGAATCAGAGGCGTGGAATCAGAGTCGGGGAATCAGTGTCAGGGAATCAGAGTCGGGGAATCAGAGGTGGGGAATCAGAGGCGGGGAATCAGTGTCAGGGAATCAGAGTCGGGGAATCAGTGTCAGGGAATCAGAGGTGGGGAATCAGAGGCGGGGAATCAGTGTCAGGGAATCAGAGGCGGGGAATCAGTGTCAGGGAATCAGAGTCGGGGAATCAGTGTCAGGGAATCAGAGGCGGGGAATCAGAGGCAGGGAATCAGAGTCGGGGAATCAGAGGCAGGGAATCAGAGGCAGGGAATCAGAGGCGGGGAATCAGAGGCGGGGAATCAGAGGCGGAGAATCAGAGGCGGGGAATCAGAGGCGGGGAATCAGTGGGCGGAAATGAGATGTGGGAAAAGAGAGGCAGAGAAAGAGGCACGAAAATAGTGGCAGGGAAAGAGAGGCGGGGAATCAGAGGCGGGGAACCACAGGCGGGGAATCAGAGGCTGAAATTAAAAGGGGGTGAATCAGAGGGGGGAAAAGAGATGTGGGGAAAGAAGGGCAGGGAAAGAGCCAGGGAAAGAGCCAGGGACTCTGAAGCAGGGAATCGGAGGCAGGGAAACAGAGGAAGGGAATCAGAGTGGGAGAAATGGAGGCGGGGAATCAGAGGCGGGGAATCAGAGGCGGGGAAGCAGAGGCGGGGAATCAGAGGCGGGGAATCAGAGGCGGGGAATCTGAGGTGGGGATTCTGAGGCAGGGAATCTGAGGTGGGGAATCTGAGGTGGGGAATCCGAGGATGAGATTCAAAGGGAGAGAATCAGAAGGGGGAAAAGATATGTAGGGAAAGAGAGGCATGGAAAGAGCCAGGGACTCTGAAGCAGGGAATCGGAGGAAGGGAAACAGAGTCGGAGAACGGAGGCGGGGAATCAGAAGCGGGGAATCAGAGGGCGGAAAAGAGATGTGGGGAAAGAGAGGCAGGGAAAGAGGCGCGGAAATAGACGCAGGGAAAGAGAGGCGGGGTATCAGATGTGGGGAATTCAAGGCGGGGAAAGAGATGTGGGGAAAGAGAGGCAGGGAAAGAGGCAAGGAAATAGAGGCGGGGAATCAGAGGTGGGGATTCAGAGGCAGGGATTCAGATGAGGGGAATTAGAGGCAGGGAATCTGAGGCAGGGAATCTGAGGTGGGGAGTCTGTCGGGGAATCAGAGGCGTGGAATCAGAGGGGGGAATAGAGATGTGGGAAAAGAGAGGCGGCGAAAGGGAGGCGGGGAAAGAGTCAGAGACTCTGAAGCAGGGAATCGGAGTCGGGGAATCAGAGTCGGGGAATCAGAGGCGGGGAATCAGAGGCGGAGAATCAGAGGCGGGGAACCAGAGGCGGGGAATCAGAGGCTGAAATTAAAAGAGGGTGAACCAGAGGGGGGAAAAGAGATGTGGGGAAAGAAGGGCAGGGAAAGAGCCAGGGAAATAGCCAGGGACTCTGAAGCAGGGAATCGGAGGCAGGGAATCGGAGGCAGGAAAACAGAGGAAGGGAATCAGAGTCGGAGAAATGGAGGCGGGGAATCAGAAGCGGGGAATCAGAAGCGGGGAATCAGAGGACGGAAAAGAGATGTGGCGAAAGAGAGGCAGAGAAAGAGAGGCGGGTTATCAGATGTGTGCAATCCGAGGCAAGGAATCAGAGGCGTGGAATCAGAGGCGTGGAATCTAAGGTGGGGAATCGGAGTCGGGGAATCAGAGTCGTTGAATCAGAGGCGGGGAATCAGAGTCGGGGAATCAGAGGAGGGGAATCAGAGGCGGGGAATCAGAGGCGGGGAATCAGAGGCGGGGAATCAGAGGCGGGGTATCAGAGGCGGGGTATAAGAGGCGGGGTATCAGAGGAAGAGGAACGGAGGCGTGGAATCAGAGGTGGGGAATCAGAGGGCAGAAAAGAGATGTGGGGAAAGAGAGGCAGAGAAAGAGGCGTGGAAATAGACGCAGTGAAAGAGAGGCGGGGTATCAGATGTGGGGGATCCGAGGCGGGGAATCAGAGGTGGGGAAAGAGATGTGGAGAAAGAGAGGCAGGGAAAGAGGCAAGGAAAGAGAGGCGGGGAAAGAGGCACGGAAAGAGAGGTGGGAAATGAGAGGCGGGGAATCAGAGTCGTATTATCTGAGGTGGGGAATCTGAGGCGGGGAATCAGAGGCGGGGAAAGAGATGTGGGAAAAGAGAGGCAGAGAATGAGGCACGAAAATAGTGGCAGGGAAAGAGAGGCAGGGAATCAGAGGCGGGGAATCAGAGGCGGGGAATCAGAGGCGGGGAATCAGAGGCGGGGAATCAGAGGCGGGGAATCAGAGGCGGGGAATCAGAGGCGGGGAAGCAGAGGCGGAGAATCAGAGGCGGGGAATCAGAGGCGGGGAAAGAGATGTGGGAAAAGAGAGGCAGAGAAAGAGGCGTGGAAATAGACGCAGTGAAATCGAGGAGGGGTATCAGATGCGGGGAATCCGAGGCGGGGAATCAGAGGCAGGAAAAGAGATGTGGGGAAAGAGAGGCCGGGAAAGAGGCACGGAAAGAGAGGCGGGTAATCAGAGGTGGGGAATCAGAGGCGGGGAATCAGAGGGCGGAAAAGAGATGTGGGGAAAGAGAGGCAGAGAAAGGGGCGTGGAAATAGACGCAGGGAAAGAGAGGCAGGGTATCAGATGTGGGGGATCCGAGGCGGGGAATCAGAGGTGGGGAAAGAGATGTGGAGAAAGAGAGGCAGGGAAAGAGGCAAGGAAAGAGAGGCGGGGAAAGAGGCACGGAAAGAGAGGTGGGAAATGAGAGGCGGGGAATCAGAGTCGTATTATCTGAGGTGGGGAATCTGAGGCGGGGAAAGAGATGTGGGAAAAGAGAGGCAGAGAATGAGGCACGAAAATAGTGGCAGGGAAAGAGAGGCAGGGAATCAGAGGCGGGGAATCAGAGGCGGGGAATCAGAGGCGGGGAATCAGAGGCGGGGAATCAGAGGCGGGGAATCAGAGGCGGGGAATCAGAGGCGGGGAATCAGAGGCGGGGAATCAGAGGCGGGGAATCGGAGTCGGGGAATCAGAGTCGGGGAATCAGAGTCGGGGAATCAGTGTCGGGGAATTAGAGTCGGGGAATCAGAAGTGGGGAATCAGAGGCGGGGAATCAGAGTCGGGGAATCAGAGGAAGGGAATCAGAGGCAGGGAATCAGAGGCGGGGAATCAGTGGGCGGAAATGAGATGTGGGAAAAGAGAGGCAGAGAAAGAGGCACGAAAATAGTGGCAGGGAAAGAGAGGCGGGGAATCAGAGGCGGGGAACCACAGGCGGGGAATCAGAGGCTGAAATTAAAAGGGGGTGAATCAGAGGGGGGAAAAGAGATGTGGGGAAACAAGGGCAGGGAAAGAGCCAGGGAAAGAGCCAGGGACTCTGAAGCAGGGAATCGGAGGCAGGGAAACAGAGGAAGGGAATCAGAGTCGGAGAAATATAGGCGGGGAATCAGAAGCGGGGAATCAGAGGCGGGGAAGCAGAGGCGGGGAATCAGAGGCGGGGAATCAGAGGCGGGGAATCTGAGGTGGGGATTCTGAGGTGGGGAATCCGAGGCTGAGATTCAAAGGGGGAGAATCAGAAGGGGGAAAAGATATGAAGGGAAAGAGAGGCATGGAAGGAGCCAGGGACTCTGAAGCAGGTAATCGGAGGCAGGTAAACAGCGTCGGAGAACGGAGGCGGGGAATCAGAAGCGGGGAATCAGAGGGCGGAAAATAGATGTGGGGAAAGAGAGGCAGGGAAAGAGGCGCGGAAATAGACGCAGGGAAAGAGAGGCGGGGTATCAGATGTGGGGAATTCAAGGCGGGGAAAGAGATGTGGGGAAAGAGAGGCAGGGAAAGAGGCAAGGAAATAGAGGCGGGGAATCAGAGGTGGGGATTCAGAGGCAGGGAATCAGAGGGGGGGAATCAGAGGCAGGGAATCTGAGGCAGGGAATCTGAGGTGGGGAATCTGAGTCGGGGAATCAGAGGCGTGGAATCAGAGGGGGGAATAGAGATGTGGGAAAAGAGAGGCGGCGAAAGGGAGGCGGGGAAAGAGTCAGAGACTCTGAAGCAGGGAATCGGAGTCGGGGAATCAGAGGTGGGGAATCAGAGACGGGGAATCAGAGGCGGGGAATCAGAGGCGGGGAATCAGAGGCGGGGAATCAGAGGCGGGGAATCAGAGGCGGGGAATCAGAGGCGGGGAATCAGAGGCAGAGAATCAGAGGCGGGGAATCAGAGGCGGGGAATCAGAGGCGGGGAATCAGAGGCGGGGAATCAGTGGGCGGAAATGAGATGTGGGAAAAGAGAGGCAGAGAAAGAGGCACGAAAATAGTGGCAGGGAAAGAGAGGCGGGGAATCAGAGGCGGGGAATCAGAGGCGGGGAATCAGAGGCGGGGAATCAGAGGCGGGGAATCAGAGGCTGAAATTAAAAGGGGGTGATTCAGAGGGGGGAAAAGAGATGTGGGGAAAGAGAGGCAGAGAAAGAGGCGTGGAAATAGATGCAGGGAAAGAGAGGCGGGGTATCAGATGTGGGGGATCCGAGGCGGGGAATCAGAGGTGGGGAAAGAGATGTGGAGAAAGAGAGGCAGGGAAAGAGGCAAGGTAAGAGAGGCGGGGAAAGAGGCACGGAAAGAGAGGTGGGAAATGAGAGGCAGGGAATCAGAGTCGTATTATCTGAGGTGGGGAATCTGAGGCGGGGAATCAGAGGCGGGGAAAGAGATGTGGGAAAAGAGAGGCAGAGAATGAGGCACGAAAATAGTGGCAGGGAAAGAGAGGCAGGGAATCAGAGGCGGGGAATCAGAGGCGGGGAATCAGAGGCGGGGAATCAGAGGCGGGGAATCAGAGGCGGGGAAGCAGAGGCGGGGAATCAGAGGCGGGGAATCAGAGGGGGGAATAGAGATGTGGGAAAAGAGAGGCGGCGAAAGGGAGGCGGGGAAAGAGTCAGAGACTCTGAAGCAGGGAATCGGAGTCGGAGAAATGGAGGCGGGGAATCAGAGGCGGGGAATCAGAGGCAGGGAATCAGAGGCAGGGAATCAGAGGCGGAGAATCAGAGGCGGGGAATCAGAGGCGGGGAATCAGAGGCGGGGAATCAGAGGCGGGGAATCAGAGGCGGGGAATCAGTGGGCGGAAATGAGATGTGGGAAAAGAGAGGAAGAGAAAGAGGCACGAAAATAGTGGCAGGGAAAGAGAGGCGGGGAACCAGAGGCGGGGAATCAGAGGCTGAAATTAAAAGAGTGTGAATCAGAGGGGGGAAAAGAGATGTGGGGAAAGAAGGGCAGGGAAAGAGCCAGGGAAAGAGCCAGGGACTCTGAAGCAGGGAATCGGAGGCAGGGAATCGGTGGCAGGGAAACAGAGGAAGGGAATCAGAGTCGGAGAAATGGAGGCGGGGAATCAGAAACGGGGAATCAGAAGCGGGGAATCAGAGGACGGAAAAGAGATGTGGGGAAAGAGAGGCAGAGAAAGAGAGGCGGGGATTCAGATGTGTGCAATCCGAGGCAAGGAATCAGAGGCGGGGAATCAGAGGCGGGGAATCAGAGGAGGAGAATCAGAGGCGGGGAATCAGAGTCGGGGAATCAGAGGAGGGGAATCAGAGGAGGGGAATCAGAGGCGGGGAATCAGAAGCGGGGAATCAGAGGCGGGGAATCAGAGGCGGGGTATCAGAGGCGGGGTATCAGAGGCAGAGGAACGGAGGCGTGGAATCAGAGGTGGGGAATCAGAGGGCAGAAAAGAGATGTGGGGAAAGAGAGGCAGAGAAAGAGGCGTGGAAATAGACGCAGGGAAAGAGAGGCGGGGTATCAGATGCGGGGAATTCAAGGCGGGGAATCAGAGGTGGGGAAAGAGATGTGGGGAAAGAGAGGCCGGGAAAGAGGCACGGAAAGAGAGGCGGGAAATCAGAGGTGGGGAATCAGAGGCGGGGAATCAGAGGCGGGGAATCAGAGGCTTGGATTCAGAGGAGGTGTATCAGAGGCGGAGAAAAGGCGGCGTGGAATCAGAGGTGGGGAATCAGAGGGCGGAAATGAGATGTGGGAAAAGAGAGGCAGAGAAGGAGGCACGAAAATAGTGGCAGGGAAAGAGAGGCAGGGAATCAGAGGCGGGGAATCAGAGGCAGGGAATCAGAGGCAGGGAATCAGAGGCGGGGAATCAGAGGGCGGAAAAGAGATGTGGGGAAAGAGAGGCAGAGAAAGAGGCGTGGAAATAGACGCAGGGAAAGAGAGGCGGGGTATCAGATGTGGGGGATCCGAGGCGGGGAATCAGAGGTGGGGAAAGAGATGTGGAGAAAGAGAGGCAGGGAAAGAGGCAAGGAAAGAGAGGCGGGGTAAGAGGCACGGAAAGAGAGGTGGGAAATGAGAGGCGGGGAATCAGAGGTGGAGAATCTGAGGCGGGGAATCAGAGGCGTGGAATCCGAGGTGGGGAATCAGAGGCAGGAAAAGAGATGTGGGGAAAGAGAGGCAGGGAAAGAGGCGCGGAAATAGACGCAGGGAAAGAGAGGCGGGGATTCAGAGGGGGGGAATCAGAGGCGGGGAATCAGAGGCGGGGAATCAGAGGCGGGGAATCAGAGGCGGGGAATCCGAGGCGGGGAATCAGAGGCAGGAAAAGAGATGTGGGGAAAGAGAGGCCGGGAAAGAGGCACGGAAAGAGAGGCGGGTAATCAGAGGTGGGGAATCAGAGGCGGGGAATCAGAGTGCGGAAAAGAGATGTGGGGAAAGAGAGGCAGAGAAAGAGGCGTGGAAATAGACGCAGGGAAAGAGAGGCAGGGTATCAGATGTGGGGGATCCGAGGCGGGGAATCAGAGGTGGGGAAAGAGATGTGGAGAAAGAGAGGCAGGGAAAGAGGCAAGGAAAGAGAGGCGGGGAAAGAGGCACGGAAAGAGAGGTGGGAAATGAGAGGCGAGGAATCAGAGGCGGGGAATCAGAGGCGTGGAATCCGAGGCGGGGAATCAGAGGCAGGAAAAGAGATGTGGGGAAAGAGAGGCCGGGAAAGAGGCACGGAAAGAGAGGCGGGAAATCAGAGGCGAGGAATCAGAGGCGGGGAATCAGAGTCGTGGTTTCAGAGGCGGGGAATCAGAGGCGGGGAATCAGAGTCATGGTATCAGAGGCGGGGAATCAGAGGCGGGGAATCAGAGGCGGGGAAAGAGATGTGGGAAAAGAGAGGCGGGGAAAGAGGCGCGGAAATAGACGCAGGGAAAGAGAGGCGGGGTATCAGATGTGGGGAATCCGAGGCGGGGAATCAGAGGCGGGGAAAGAGATGTGGGAAAAGAGAGGCAGAGAAGGAGGCACGAAAATAGTGGCAGGGAAAGAGAGGCAGGGAATCAGAGGCGGGGAATCAGAGGCGGGGAATCAGAGGCGGGGAATCAGAGGCGGGGAATCAGAGGCGGGGAATCAGAGGCGGGGAATCAGAGGCGGGGAATCAGAGGCGGGGAATCAGAGGCGGGGAATCAGAGGCGGGGAATCAGAGGCGGGGAATCAGAGGCGGGAAATCAGAGGCGGGGAATCAGAGGCGGGGAATCAGAGGCGGGGAAGCAGAGGCGGGGAAGCAGAGGCGGGGAAGCAGAGGCGGGGAAGCAGAGGCGGGGAAGCAGAGGCGGGGAAGCAGAGGCGGGGAATCAGAGGCGGGGAATTTGAGGTGGGGATTCTGAGGTGGGAAATCAGAGGCTGAGATTGAAAGGGGGAGAATCAGAAGGGGGAAAAGAAATGTGGGGAAAGAGAGGCATGGAAAGAGCCAGGGACTCTGAAGCAGGGAATCGGAGGCAGGGAAACAGAGTCGGAGAAACGGAGGCGGGGAATCAGAAGCGGGGAATCAGAGGGTGGAAAAGAGATGTGGGGAAAGAGAGGCAGGGAAAGAGGCGCGGAAATAGACGCAGGGAAAGAGAGGCGGAGTATCAGATGTGGGGAATTCAAGGCGGGGAATCAGAGGCGGGGAAAGAGATGTGGGGAAAGAGAGGCAGGGAAAGAGGCAAGGAAATAGAGGTGGGGAATCAGAGGCAGGGAATCAGAGGCGGAGATCCAGAGGCAGGGAATCTGAGGCGGCGAATCTGAGGCGGGGAATCAGAGGCGTGGAATCAGAGGGGGGAATAGAGATGTGGGAAAAGAGAGGCGGCGAAAGGGAGGCGGGGAAAGAGTCAGAGACTCTGAAACAGGGAATCGGAGTCGGGGAATCAGAGTCGGGGAATCAGAGTCGGGGAATCACTGTCAGGGAATCAGAGTCGGGGAATCAGTGTCAGGGAATCAGAGGCGGGGAATCACAGGCGGGGAACCAGAGGCGGGGAATCAGAGGCTGAAATTAAAAGAGGGTGAATCAGAGGGGGGAAAAGAGATGTGGGGAAAGAAGGGCAGGGAAAGAGCCAGGGAAAGAGCCAGGGACTCTGAAGCAGGGAATCGGAGGCAGGGAATCGGTGGCAGGGAAACAGAGGAAGGGAATCAGAGACGGAGAAATGGAGGCGGGGAATCAGAAGCGGGGAATCAGAGGCGTGGAATCAGAGGCGGGGAATCAGAGGCGGGGAATCAGAGGCGTGGAATCAGAGGCGGGGAATCTAAGGTGGGGAATCGGAGTCGGGGAATCAGAGTCGTGGAATCAGAGGCGGGGAATCAGAGGAGGAGAATCAGAGGAGGAGAATCAGAGGCGGGGAATCAGAGGCGGGGAATCAGAGGCGGGGAATCAGAGGTGGGGAATCAGAGGGCAGAAAAGAGATGTGGGGAAAGAGAGGCAGAGAAAGAGGCGTGGAAATAGACGCAGTGAAAGAGAGGAGGGGTATCAGATGCGGGGAATCCGAGGCGGGGAATCAGAGGCAGGAAAAGAGATGTGGGGAAAGAGAGGCCGGGAAAGAGGCACGGAAAGAGAGGTGGGAAATCAGAGGTGGGGAATCAGAGGCGGGGAATCAGAGGCGGGGAATCAGAGGACGGAAATGAGATGTGGGAAAAGAGAGGCAGAGAAGGAGGCGTGGAAATAGACGCAGGGAAAGAGAGGCGGGGTATCAGATGTGGGGGATCCGAGGCGGGGAATCAGAGGTGGGGAAAGAGATGTGGAGAAAGAGAGGCAGGGAAAGAGGCAAGGAAAGAGAGGCGGGGAAAGAGGCACGGAAAGAGAGGTGGGTAATGAGAGGCGGGGAATCAGAGTCGTATTATCTGAGGTGGGGAATCTGAGGCGGGGAATCAGAGGCGGGGAAAGAGATGTGGGAAAAGAGAGGCAGAGAATGAGGCACGAAAATAGTGGCAGGGAAAGAGAGGCAGGGAATCAGAGGCGGGGAATCAGAGGCGGGGAATCAGAGGCGGGGAATCAGAGGCGGGGAATCAGAGGCGGGGAATCAGAGGCGGGGAATCAGAGGCGGGGAATCAGAGGCGGGGAATCAGAGGCGGGGAATCAGAGGCGGGGAATCAGAGGCGGGGAATCAGAGGCGGGGAATCAGAGGGGGGAATAGAGATGTGGGAAAAGAGAGGCGGCGAAAGGGAGGCGGGGAAAGTGTCAGAGACTCTGAAGCAGGGAATCGGAGTCGGAGAAATGGAGGCGGGGAATCAGAGGCGGGGAATCAGAGGCAGGGAATCAGAGGCGGAGAATCAGAGGCGGGGAATCAGAGGCGGGGAATCAGTGGGCGGAAATGAGATGTGGGAAAAGAGAGGCAGAGAAAGAGGCGTGGAAATAGACGCAGTGAAAGCGAGGAGGGGTATCAGATGCGGGGAATCCGAGGCGGGGAATCAGAGGCAGGAAAAGAGATGTGGGGAAAGAGAGGCCGGGAAAGAGGCACGGAAAGAGAGGCGGGAAATCAGAGGTGGGGAATCAGAGGCGGAGAATCAGAGGCAGGGAATCAGAGGCGGGGAATCAGAGGCGGGGAATCAGAGGGCGGAAAAGAGATGTGGGGAAAGAGAGGCAGAGAAAGAGGCGTGGAAATAGACGCAGGGAAAGAGAGGCAGGGTATCAGATGTGGGGGATCCGAGGCGGGGAATCAGAGGTGGGGAAAGAGATGTGGAGAAAGAGAGGCAGGGAAAGAGGCACGGAAAGAGAGGTGGGAAATGAGAGGCGGGGAATCAGAGGCGGGGAATCAGAGTCGTGGTATCAGAAGCGGGGAATTTGAGGTGGAGAATCTGAGGCGGGGAATCAGAGGCGTGGAATCCGAGGCGTGGAATCAGAGGCAGGAAAAGAGATGTGGGGAAAGAGAGGCCGGGAAAGAGGCACGGAAAGAGAGGCGGGAAATCAGAGGCGAGGAATCAGAGGCGGGGAATCAGAGTCGTGGTTTCAGAGGCGGGGAACCAGAGGCGGGGAATCAGAGGCTGAAATTAAAAGAGGGTGAACCAGAGGGGGGAAAAGAGATGTGGGGAAAGAAGGGCAGGGAAAGAGCCAGGGAAAGAGCCAGGGACTCTGAAGCAGGGAATCGGAGGTAGGGAATAGGAGGCAAGAAAACAGAGGAAGGGAATCAGAGTCGGAGAAATGGAGGCGGGGAATCAGAAGCGGGGAATCAGAGGCGTGGAATCAGAGGCGTGGAATCTAAGGTGGGGAATCGGAGTCGGGGAATCAGAGTCGTGGAATCAGAGGCGGGGAATCAGAGGCGGGGAATCAGAGGCGGGGAATCGGAGTCGGGGAATCAGAGTCGTGGAATCAGAGGCGGGGAATCAGAGTCGTGGAATCAGATGCGGGGAATCCGAGGCGGGGAATCAGAGGCGGGGAATCGGAGTCGGGGAATCAGAGTCGTGGAATCGGAGTCGGGGAATCAGAGTCGTGGAATCAGAGGCGGGGAATCAGAGTCGTGGAATCAGATGCGGGGAATCCGAGGCGGGGAATCAGAGGCAGGAAAAGAGATGTGGGGAAAGAGAGTCCGGGAGAGAGGCACGGAAAGAGAGGCGGGAAATCAGAGGTGGGGAATCAGAGGCGGTGAATCAGAGGCGGGGAATCAGAGGCGGGGAATCAGAGGCGGGGAATCAGAGGGCGGAAAAGAGATGTGGGAAAAGAGAGGCAGAGAAGGAGGCACGAAAATAGTGGCAGGGAAAGAGAGGCAGGGAATCAGAGGCGGGGAATCAGAGGCGGGGAATCAGAGGCGGGGAATCAGAGGCGGGGAATCACAGGCGGGGAATCACAGGCGGGGAACCAGAGGCGGGGAATCAGAGGCTGAAATTAAAAGAGGGTGAATCAGAGGGGGGAAAAGAGATGTGGGGAAAGAAGGGCAGGGAAAGAGCCAGGGAAAGAGCCAGGGACTCTGAAGCAGGGAATCGGAGGCAGGGAATCGGTGGCAGGGAAACAGAGGAAGGGAATCAGAGTCGGAGAAATGGAGGCGGGGAATCAGAAGCGGGGAATCAGAAGCGGGGAATCAGAGGACGGAAAAGAGATGTGGGGAAAGAGAGGCAGAGAAAGAGAGGCGGGGTATCAGATGTGTGCAATCCGAGGCAAGGAATCAGAGGCGGGGAATCAGAGGCGGGGAATCAGAGGCGTGGAATCAGAGGCGGGGAATCTAAGGTGGGGAATCGGAGTCGGGGAATCAGAGGCGGGGAATCAGAGGCGGGGAATCAGAGGCGGGGAATCAGAGGCGGGGAATCAGAGGCGGGGAAGCAGAGGCGGGGAATCAGAGGCGGGGAATCAGAGGCGGGGAAGCAGAGGCGGGGAATCAGAGGCGGGGAATCAGAGGCGGGGAATCAGAGGCAGGAAAAGAGATGTGGGGAAAGAGAGGCCGGGAAAGAGGCACGGAAAGAGAGGCGGGGAAAGAGGCACGGAAAGAGAGGTGGGAAATGAGAGGCGGGGAATGAGAGGCGGGGAATCAGAGTCGTGGTATCAGAAGCGGGGAATTTGAGGTGGAGAATCTGAGGCGGGGAATCAGAGGCGTGGAATCCGAGGCGGGGAATCAGAGGCAGGAAAAGAGATGTGGGGAAAGAGAGGCCGGGAAAGAGGCACGGAAAGAGAGGCGGGAAATCAGAGGCGAGGAATCAGAGGCGGGGAATCAGAGTCGTGGTTTCAGAGGCGGGGAATCAGAAGCGGGGAATCAGAGGACGGAAAAGAGATGTGGGGAAAGAGAGGCAGGGAAAGAGGCGCGGAAATAGACGCAGGGAAAGAGAGGCGGGGTATCAGATGTGGGGAATCCGAGGCGGGGAATCAGAGGCGGGGAAAGAGATGTGGGGAAAGAGAGGCAGGGAAAGAGGCGCGGAAATAGACGCAGGGAAAGAGAGGCGGGGTATCAGATGTGGGGAATCTGAGGTGGAAAATCTGAGGCGGGGAATCAGAGGCGTGGAATCCGAGGCGGGGCATCAGAGGCAGGAAAAGAGATGTGGGGAAAGAGAGGCCGGGAAAGAGGCACGGAAAGAGAGGCAGGAAATCAGAGGCGGTGAATCACAGGCGGGGAATCAGAGGCGGGGAATCAGAGGCGGGGAATCAGAGGCGGGGAATCAGAGGCGGGGAATCAGAGGCGGGAAATCAGAGGCGGGGAATCAGAGGCGGGGAAGCAGAGGCGGGGAAGCAGAGGCGGGGAAGCAGACGCGGGGAAGCAGAGGCGGGGAAGCAGAGGCGGGGAATCAGAGGCGGGGAATTTGAGGTGGGGATTCTGAGGTGGGAAATCAGAGGCTGAGATTGAAAGGGGGAGAATCAGAAGGGGGAAAAGAAATGTGGGGAAAGAGAGGCATGGAAAGAGCCAGGGACTCTGAAGCAGGGAATCGGAGGCAGGGAAACAGAGTCGGAGAAACGGAGGCGGGGAATCAGAAGCGGGGAATCAGAGGGTGGAAAAGAGATGTGGGGAAAGAGAGGCAGGGAAAGAGGCGCGGAAATAGACGCAGGGAAAGAGAGGCGGAGTATCAGATGTGGGGAATTCAAGGCGGGGAATCAGAGGCGGGGAAAGAGATGTGGGGAAAGAGAGGCAGGGAAAGAGGCAAGGAAATAGAGGTGGGGAATCAGAGGCAGGGAATCAGAGGCGGAGATCCAGAGGCAGGGAATCTGAGGCGGCGAATCTAAGGCAGGGAATCAGAGGCGTGGAATCAGAGGGGGGAATAGAGATGTGGGAAAAGAGAGGCGGCGAAAGGGAGGCGGGGAAAGAGTCAGAGACTCTGAAACAGGGAATCTGAGTCGGGGAATCAGAGTCGGGGAATCAGAGTCGGGGAATCAGTGTCAGGGAATCAGAGTCGGGGAATCAGAGGTGGGGAATCAGAGGCGGGGAATCAGAGTCGGGGAATCAGAGGCAGGGAATCAGAGGCAGGGAATCAGAGGCGGGGAATCAGAGGCGGGGAATCAGAGTCGTGGTTTCAGAGGCGGGGAATCAGATGCGTGGAATCAGAGGCGGGGAATCAGAGGCGGGGAATCAGAGGCGGGGAATCAGAGGCGGGGAATCTGAGGCGGGGAATCAGAGGCGGGGAAAGAGATGTGGGAAAAGAGAGGCAGGGAAAGAGGCGCGGAAATAGACGCAGGGAAAGAGAGGCGGGGTATCAGATGTGGGGAATCCGAGGCGGGGAATCAGAGGCGGGGAAAGAGATGTGGGGAAAGAGAGGCAGGGAAAGAGGCAAGGAAATAGACGCAGGGAAAGAGAGGCGGGGTATCAGATGTGGGGAATATGAGGTGGAAAATCTGAGGCGGGGAATCAGAGGCGTGGAATCCGAGGCGGGGCATCAGAGGCAGGAAAAGAGATGTGGGGAAAGAGAGGCCGGGAAAGAGGCACGGAAAGAGAGGCAGGAAATCAGAGGCGGTGAATCACAGGCGGGGAATCAGAGGCGGGGAATCAGAGTCGTATTATCTGAGGCGGGGAATCGGAGGCAGGGAATCAGAGGCGGGGAAAGAGATGTGGGAAAAGAGAGGCAGAGAAGGAGGCACGAAAATAGTGGCAGGGAAAGAGAGGCAGGGAATCAGAGGCGGGGAATCAGAGGCGGGGAATCAGAGGCGGGGAATCAGAGGCGGGAAATCAGAGGCGGGCAATCAGAGGCGGGGAAGCAGAGGCGGGGAAGCAGAGGCGGGGAAGCAGAGGCGGGGAAGCAGAGGCGGGGAAGCAGAGGCGGGGAATCAGAGTCGGGGAATTTGAGGTGGGGATTCTGAGGTGGGAAATCAGAGGCTGAGATTGAAAGGGGGAGAATCAGAAGGGGGAAAAGAAATGTGGGGAAAGAGAGGCATGGAAAGAGCCAGGGACTCTGAAGCAGGGAATCGGAGTCGGGGAATCAGAGTCGGGGAATCAGAGTCGGGGAATCAGTGTCAGGGAATCAGAGTCGGGGAATCAGAGGTGGGGAATCAGAGGCGGGGAATCAGAGTCGGGGAATCAGAGGCAGGGAATCAGAGGCGGAGAATCAGAGGCGGGGAACCAGAGGCGGGGAATCAGAGGCTGAAATTAAAAGAGGGTGAACCAGAGGGGGGAAAAGAGATGTGGGGAAAGAAGGGCAGGGAAAGAGCCAGGGAAAGAGCCAGGGACTCTGAAGCAGGGAATCGGAGGCAGGGAATCGGAGGCAGGAAAACAGAGGAAGGGAATCAGAGTCGGAGAAATGGAGGCGGGGAATCAGAAGCGGGGTATCAGATGCGGGGAATCCGAGGCGGGGAATCAGAGGCAGGAAAAGAGATGTGGGGAAAGAGAGTCCGGGAAAGAGGCACGGAAAGAGAGGCGGGAAATCAGAGGTGGGGAATCAGAGGCGGGGAATCAGAGGCAGGAAAAGAGATGTGGGGAAAGAGAGTCCGGGAAAGAGGCACGGAAAGAGAGGCGGGAAATCAGAGGCGGGGAAGTAGAGGCGGGGAAGCAGAGGCGGGGAAGCAGAGGCGGGGAAGCAGAGGCGGGGAAGCAGAGGCGGGGAAGCAGAGGCGGGGAAGCAGAGGCGGGGAATCAGAGGCGGGGAATTTGAGGTGGGGATTCTGAGGTGGGAAATCAGAGGCTGAGATTGAAAGGGGGAGAATCAGAAGGGGGAAAAGAAATGTGGGGAAAGAGAGGCATGGAAAGAGCCAGGGACTCTGAAGCAGGGAATCGGAGGCAGGGAAACAGAGTCGGAGAAACGGAGGCGGGGAATCAGAAGCGGGGAATCAGAGGGTGGAAAAGAGATGTGGGGAAAGAGAGGCAGGGAAAGAGGCGCGGAAATAGACGCAGGGAAAGAGAGGCGGAGTATCAGATGTGGGGAATTCAAGGCGGGGAATCAGAGGCGGGGAAAGAGATGTGGGAAAAGAGAGGTAGAGAAAGAGGCGTGGAATAGACGCAGTGAAAGCGAGGAGGGGTATCAGATGCGGGGAATCCGAGGCGGGGAATCAGAGGCAGGAAAAGAGATGTGGGGAAAGAGAGGCCGGGAAAGAGGCACGGAAAGAGAGGCGGGGAAAGAGGCACGGAAAGAGAGGTGGGAAATGAGAGGCGGGGAATCAGAGGCGGGGAATCAGAGTCGTGGTATCAGAAGCGGGGAATTTGAGGTGGAGAATCTGAGGCGGGGAATCAGAGGCGTGGAATCCGAGGCGGGGAATCAGAGGCAGGAAAAGAGATGTGGGGAAAGAGAGGCCGGGAAAGAGGCACGGAAAGAGAGGCGGGAAATCAGAGGCGAGGAATCAGAGGCGGGGAATCAGAGTCGTGGTTTCAGAGGCGGGGAATCAGAGGCAGGGAATCAGAGTCGTGGTTTCAGAGGCGGGGAATCAGAGGCGGGGAATCAGAGGCGGAGAATCAGAGGCGGGGAATCAGAGGCGGGGAAAGAGATGTGGGAAAAGAGAGGTAGAGAAAGAGGCGTGGAATAGACGCAGTGAAAGCGAGGAGGGGTATCAGATGCGGGGAATCCGAGGCGGGGAATCAGAGGCAGGAAAAGAGATGTGGGGAAAGAGAGGCCGGGAAAGAGGCACGGAAAGAGAGGCGGGGAAAGAGGCACGGAAAGAGAGGTGGGAAATGAGAGGCGGGGAATCAGAGGCGGGGAATCAGAGTCGTGGTATCAGAAGCGGGGAATTTGAGGTGGAGAATCTGAGGCGGGGAATCAGAGGCGTGGAATCCGAGGCGGGGAATCAGAGGCAGGAAAAGAGATGTGGGGAAAGAGAGGCCGGGAAAGAGGCACGGAAAGAGAGGCGGGAAATCAGAGGCGAGGAATCAGAGGCGGGGAATCAGAGTCGTGGTTTCAGAGGCGGGGAATCAGAGGCAGGGAATCAGAGACATGGTATCAGAGGCGGGGAATCCGAGGCGGGGAATCAGAGGCGGGGAAAGAGATGTGGGGAAAGAGAGGCAGGGAAAGAGGCGCGGAAATAGACGCAGGGAAAGAGAGGCGGGGTATCAGATGTGGGGAATCTGAGGTGGAAAATCTGAGGCGGGGAATCAGAGGCGTGGAATCCGAGGCGGGGCATCAGAGGCAGGAAAAGAGATGTGGGGAAAGAGAGGCCGGGAAAGAGGCACGGAAAGAGAGGCAGGAAATCAGAGGCGGTGAATCACAGGCGGGGAATCAGAGGCGGGGAATCAGAGTCGTATTATCTGAGGCGGGGAATCGGAGGCAGGGAATCAGAGGCGGGGAAAGAGATGTGGGAAAAGAGAGGCAGAGAATGAGGCACGAAAATAGTGGCAGGGAAAGAGAGGCAGGGAATCAGAGGCGGGGAATCAGAGGCGGGGAATCAGAGGCGGGGAATCAGAGGCGGGGAATCAGAGGCGGGGAATCAGAGGCGGGGAATCAGAGGCGGGAAATCAGAGGCGGGGAATCAGAGGCGGGGAAGCAGAGGCGGGGAAGCAGAGGCGGGGAAGCAGACGCGGGGAAGCAGAGGCGGGGAAGCAGAGGCGGGGAATCAGAGGCGGGGAATTTGAGGTGGGGATTCTGAGGTGGGAAATCAGAGGCTGAGATTGAAAGGGGGAGAATCAGAAGGGGGAAAAGAAATGTGGGGAAAGAGAGGCATGGAAAGAGCCAGGGACTCTGAAGCAGGGAATCGGAGGCAGGGAAACAGAGTCGGAGAAACGGAGGCGGGGAATCAGAAGCGGGGAATCAGAGGGTGGAAAAGAGATGTGGGGAAAGAGAGGCAGGGAAAGAGGCGCGGAAATAGACGCAGGGAAAGAGAGGCGGAGTATCAGATGTGGGGAATTCAAGGCGGGGAATCAGAGGCGGGGAAAGAGATGTGGGGAAAGAGAGGCAGGGAAAGAGGCAAGGAAATAGAGGTGGGGAATCAGAGGCAGGGAATCAGAGGCGGAGATCCAGAGGCAGGGAATCTGAGGCGGCGAATCTAAGGCAGGGAATCAGAGGCGTGGAATCAGAGGGGGGAATAGAGATGTGGGAAAAGAGAGGCGGCGAAAGGGAGGCGGGGAAAGAGTCAGAGACTCTGAAACAGGGAATCTGAGTCGGGGAATCAGAGTCGGGGAATCAGAGTCGGGGAATCAGTGTCAGGGAATCAGAGTCGGGGAATCAGAGTCGGGGAATCAGAGGTGGGGAATCAGAGTCGGGGAATCAGAGTCGGGGAATCAGAGTCGGGGAATCAGTGTCAGGGAATCTGAGTCGGGGAATCAGAGTCGGGGAATCAGAGTCGGGGAATCAGTGTCAGGGAATCAGAGTCGGGGAATCAGAGGTGGGGAATCAGAGGCGGGGAATCAGAGTCGGGGAATCAGAGGCAGGGAATCAGAGGCAGGGAATCAGAGGCGGGGAATCAGAGGCGGGGAATCAGAGGCGGGGAATCAGAGTCGTGGTTTCAGAGGCGGGGAATCTGAGGCGGGTAATCAGAGGCGGGGAAAGAGATGTGGGAAAAGAGAGGCAGGGAAAGAGGCACAAAAATAGTGGCAGGGAAAGAGAGGCGGGGAATCAGGGGCGGGGAATGAGAGGCGGGGAATCAGATGCGTGGAATCAGAGGCGGGGAATCAGAGTCATGGTATCAGAGGCGGGGAATCTGAGGCGGGGAATCAGAGGCGGGGAAAGAGATGTGGGAAAAGAGAGGCAGGGAAAGAGGCGCGGAAATAGACGCAGGGAAAGAGAGGCGGGGTATCAGATGTGGGGAATCCGAGGCGGGGAATCAGAGGCAGGAAAAGAGATGTGGGGAAAGAGAGGCCGGGAAGGAGGCACGGAAAGAGAGGCAGGAAATCAGAGGCGGTGAATCACAGGCGGGGAATCAGAGGCGGGGAATCAGAGTCGTATTATCTGAGGCGGGGAATCAGAGGCAGGGAAACAGAGGCGGGGAAAGAGATGTGGGAAAAGAGAGGCAGAGAAGGAGGCACGAAAATAGTGGCAGGGAAAGAGAGGCGGGGAATCAGAGGCGGGGAATCAGAGGCGGGGAATCAGAGGCGGGGAATCAGAGGCGGGGAATCAGAGGCGGGGAAGCAGAGGCGGGGAATTTGAGGTGGGGATTCTGAGGTGGGAAATCAGAGGCTGAGATTGAAAGGGGGAGAATCAGAAGGGGGAAAAGAAATGTGGGGAAAGAGAGGCATGGAAAGAGCCAGGGACTCTGAAGCAGGGAATCGGAGGCAGGGAAACAGAGTCGGAGAAACGGAGGCGGGGAATCAGAAGCGGGGAATCAGAGGGTGGAAAAGAGATGTGGGGAAAGAGAGGCAGGGAAAGAGGCGCGGAAATAGACGCAGGGAAAGAGAGGCGGAGTATCAGATGTGGGGAATTCAAGGCGGGGAATCAGAGGCGGGGAAAGAGATGTGGGGAAAGAGATGTGGGGAAAGAGAGGCAGGGAAAGAGGCAAGGAAATAGAGGTGGGGAATCAGAGGCAGGGAATCAGAGGCGGAGATCCAGAGGCAGGGAATCTGAGGCGGGGAATCTGAGGCGGGGAATCAGAGGCGTGGAATCAGAGGGGGGAATAGAGATGTGGGAAAAGAGAGGCGGCGAAAGGGAGGCGGGGAAAGAGTCAGAGACTCTGAAACAGGGAATCGGAGTCGGGGAATCAGAGGTGGGGAATCAGAGGCAGGGAATCAGAGGCGGGGAATCAGAGGCGGGGAATCAGAGGCGGAGAATCAGAGGCGGGGAATCAGAGGCGGGGAATCAGTGGGCGGAAATGAGATGTGGGAAAAGAGAGGCAGAGAAAGAGGCACGAAAATAGTGGCAGGGAAAGAGAGGCGGGGAATCAGAGGCGGGGAACCACAGGCGGGGAATCAGAGGCTGAAATTAAAAGGGGGTGAATCAGAGGGGGGAAAAGAGATGTGGGGAAAGAAGGGCAGGGAAAGAGCCAGGGAAAGAGCCAGGGACTCTGAAGCAGGGAATCGGAGGCAGGGAAACAGAGGAAGGGAATCAGAGTGGGAGAAATGGAGGCGGGGAATCAGAGGCGGGGAATCAGAGGCGGGGAAGCAGAGGCGGGGAATCAGAGGCGGGGAATCAGAGGCGGGGAATCTGAGGTGGGGAATCAGAGTCGTGGTTTCAGAGGCGGGGAATCAGAGGCGGGGAATCAGAGGCGGGGAAAGAGATGTGGGAAAAGAGAGGCGGGGAAAGAGGCGCGGAAATAGACGCAGGGAAAGAGAGGCGGGGTATCAGATGTGGGGAATCCGAGGCGGGGAATCAGAGGCGGGGAAAGAGATGTGGGGAAAGAGAGGCAGGGAAAGAGGCGCGGAAATAGACGCAGGGAAAGAGAGGCGGGGTATCAGATGTGGGGAATCTGAGGTGGAAAATCTGAGGCGGGGAATCAGAGGCGTGGAATCCGAGGCGGGGCATCAGAGGCAGGAAAAGAGATGTGGGGAAAGAGAGGCCGGGAAAGAGGCACGGAAAGAGAGGCAGGAAATCAGAGGCGGTGAATCACAGGCGGGGAATCAGAGGCGGGGAATCAGAGTCGTATTATCTGAGGCGGGGAATTAGGAGGCAGGGAATCAGAGGCGGGGAAAGAGATGTGGGAAAAGAGAGGCAGAGAAGGAGGCACGAAAATAGTGGCAGGGAAAGAGAGGCAGGGAATCAGAGGCGGGGAATCAGAGGCGGGGAATCAGAGGCGGGGAATCAGAGGCGGGGAATCAGAGGCGGGGAATCAGAGGCGGGAAATCAGAGGCGGGGAATCAGAGGCGGGGAATCAGAGGCGGGGAAGCAGAGGCGGGGAAGCAGAGGCGGGGAAGCAGACGCGGGGAAGCAGAGGCGGGGAAGCAGAGGCGGGGAAGCAGAGGCGGGGAATCAGAGGCGGGGAATTTGAGGTGGGGATTCTGAGGTGGGAAATCAGAGGCTGAGATTGAAAGGGGGAGAATCAGAAGGGGGAAAAGAAATGTGGGGAAAGAGAGGCATGGAAAGAGCCAGGGACTCTGAAGCAGGGAATCGGAGGCAGGGAAACAGAGTCGGAGAAACGGAGGCGGGGAATCAGAAGCGGGGAATCAGAGGGTGGAAAAGAGATGTGGGGAAAGAGAGGCAGGGAAAGAGGCGCGGAAATAGACGCAGGGAAAGAGAGGCGGAGTATCAGATGTGGGGAATTCAAGGCGGGGAATCAGAGGCGGGGAAAGAGATGTGGGGAAAGAGAGGCAGGGAAAGAGGCAAGGAAATAGAGGTGGGGAATCAGAGGCAGGGAATCAGAGGCGGAGATCCAGAGGCAGGGAATCTGAGGCGGCGAATCTGAGGCGGGGAATCAGAGGCGTGGAATCAGAGGGGGGAATAGAGATGTGGGAAAAGAGAGGCGGCGAAAGGGAGGCGAGGAAAGAGTCAGAGACTCTGAAACAGGGAATCTGAGTCGGGGAATCAGAGTTGGGGAATCAGAGTCGGGGAATCAGTGTCAGGGAATCAGAGGCGGGGAATCAGAGGTGGGGAATCAGAGGCGGGGAATCAGAGTCGGGGAATCAGAGGCAGGGAATCAGAGTCGTGGTTTCAGAGGCGGGGAATCAGAGGCGGGGAATCAGAGGCGGGGAATCAGAGGCGGGGAATCAGAGTCGTGGTTTCAGAGGCGGGGAATCTGAGGCGGGGAATCAGAGGCGGGGAAAGAGATGTGGGAAAAGAGAGGCAGGGAAAGAGGCACAAAAATAGTGGCAGGGAAAGAGAGGCGGGGAATCAGGGGCGGGGAATGAGAGGCGGGGAATCAGATGCGTGGAATCAGAGGCGGGGAATCAGAGGCGGGGAATCAGAGTCATGGTATCAGAGGCGGGGAATCTGAGGCGGGGAATCAGAGGCGGGGAAAGAGATGTGGGAAAAGAGAGGCAGGGAAAGAGGCGCGGAAATAGACGCAGGGAAAGAGAGGCGGGGTATCAGATGTGGGGAATCCGAGGCGGGGAATCAGAGGCGGGGAAAGAGATGTGGGGAAAGAGAGGCAGGGAAAGAGGCGCGGAAATAGACGCAGGGAAAGAGAGGCGGGGTATCAGATGTGGGGGATCCGAGGTGGAAAATCTGAGGCGGGGAATCAGAGGCGTGGAATCCGAGGCGGGGCATCAGAGGCAGGAAAAGAGATGTGGGGAAAGAGAGGCCGGGAAAGAGGCACGGAAAGAGAGGCAGGAAATCAGAGGCGGTGAATCACAGGCGGGGAATCAGAGGCGGGGAATCAGAGGCGGGGAATCAGAGGCGGGGAAGCAGAGGCGGGGAATCAGAGGCGGGGAATCAGAGGCGGGGAATCAGAGGCGGAGAATCAGAGGCGGGGAATCAGAGGCGGGGAAAGAGATGTGGGAAAAGAGAGGCAGAGAAAGAGGCGTGGAAATAGACGCAGTGAAAGCGAGGAGGGGTATCAGATGCGGGGAATCCGAGGCGGGGAATCAGAGGCAGGAAAAGAGATGTGGGGAAAGAGAGGCCGGGAAAGAGGCATGGAAAGAGAGGCGGGAAATCAGAGGTGGGGAATCAGAGGCGGGGAATCAGAGGCGGGGAATCAGAGGCAGGGAATCAGAGGCGGGGAATCAGAGGCTGGGAATCAGAGGGCGGAAAAGAGATGTGGGGAAAGAGAGGCATGGAAAGAGCCAGGGACTCTGAAGCAGGGAATCGGAGGCAGGGAAACAGAGTCGGAGAAACGGAGGCGGGGAATCAGAAGCGGGGAATCAGAGGGTGGAAAAGAGATGTGGGGAAAGAGAGGCAGGGAAAGAGGCGCGGAAATAGACGCAGGGAAAGAGAGGCGGAGTATCAGATGTGGGGAATTCAAGGCGGGGAATCAGAGGCGGGGAAAGAGATGTGGGGAAAGAGAGGCAGGGAAAGAGGCAAGGAAATAGAGGTGGGGAATCAGAGGCAGGGAATCAGAGGCGGAGATCCAGAGGCAGGGAATCTGAGGCGGCGAATCTGAGGCGGGGAATCAGAGGCGTGGAATCAGAGGGGGGAATAGAGATGTGGGGAAAGAGAGGCAGGGAAAGAGGCGCGGAAATAGACGCAGGGAAAGAGAGGCGGAGTATCAGATGTGGGGAATTCAAGGCGGGGAATCAGAGGCGGGGAAAGAGATGTGGGGAAAGAGAGGCAGGGAAAGAGGCAAGGAAATAGAGGTGGGGAATCAGAGGCAGGGAATCAGAGGCGGAGATCCAGAGGCAGGGAATCTGAGGCGGCGAATCTGAGGCGGGGAATCAGAGGCGTGGAATCAGAGGGGGGAATAGAGATGTGGGAAAAGAGAGGCGGCGAAAGGGAGGCGAGGAAAGAGTCAGAGACTCTGAAACAGGGAATCTGAGTCGGGGAATCAGAGTTGGGGAATCAGAGTCGGGGAATCAGTGTCAGGGAATCAGAGGCGGGGAATCAGAGTCGGGGAATCAGAGGCAGGGAATCAGAGTCGTGGTTTCAGAGGCGGGGAATCAGAGGCGGGGAATCAGAGGCGGGGAATCAGAGGCGGGGAATCAGAGTCGTGGTTTCAGAGGCGGGGAATCTGAGGCGGGGAATCAGAGGCGGGGAATCAGAGTCATGGTATCAGAGGCGGGGAATCTGAGGCGGGGAATCAGAGGCGGGGAAAGAGATGTGGGAAAAGAGAGGCAGGGAAAGAGGCGCGGAAATAGACGCAGGGAAAGAGAGGCGGGGTATCAGATGTGGGGAATCCGAGGCGGGGAATCAGAGGCGGGGAAAGAGATGTGGGGAAAGAGAGGCAGGGAAAGAGGCGCGGAAATAGACGCAGGGAAAGAGAGGCGGGGTATCAGATGTGGGGGATCCGAGGTGGAAAATCTGAGGCGGGGAATCAGAGGCGTGGAATCCGAGGCGGGGCATCAGAGGCAGGAAAAGAGATGTGGGGAAAGAGAGGCCGGGAAAGAGGCACGGAAAGAGAGGCAGGAAATCAGAGGCGGTGAATCACAGGCGGGGAATCAGAGGCGGGGAATCAGAGTCGTATTATCTGAGGCGGGGAATTAGGAGGCAGGGAATCAGAGGCGGGGAAAGAGATGTGGGAAAAGAGAGGCAGAGAAAGAGGCGTGGAAATAGACGCAGGGAAAGAGAGGCAGGGTATCAGATGTGGGGGATCCGAGGCGGGGAATCAGAGGTGGGGAAAGAGATGTGGAGAAAGAGAGGCAGGGAAAGAGGCAAGGAAAGAGAGGCGGGGAAAGAGGCACGGAAATAGACGCAGGGAAAGAGAGGCGGGGTATCAGATGTGGGGAATCCGAGGCGGGGAATCAGAGGCGGGGAAAGAGATGTGGGGAAAGAGAGGCAGGGAAAGAGGCGCGGAAATAGACGCAGGGAAAGAGAGGCGGGGTATCAGATGTGGGGAATCTGAGGTGGAAAATCTGAGGCGGGGAATCAGAGGCGGGGAATCAGAGGCGGGGAATCAGAGGCGGGGAATCAGAGGCGGGGAATCAGAGGCGGGAAATCAGAGGCAGGGAATCAGAGGCGGGGAATCAGAGGCGGGGAAGCAGAGGCGGGGAAGCAGAGGCGGGGAAGCAGACGCGGGGAAGCAGAGGCGGGGAAGCAGAGGCGGGGAATCAGAGGCGGGGAATCAGAGGCGGGGAATTTGAGGTGGGGATTCTGAGGTGGGAAATCAGAGGCTGAGATTGAAAGGGGGAGAATCAGAAGGGGGAAAAGAAATGTGGGGAAAGAGAGGCATGGAAAGAGCCAGGGACTCTGAAGCAGGGAATCGGAGGCAGGGAAACAGAGTCGGAGAAACGGAGGCGGGGAATCAGAAGCGGGGAATCAGAGGGTGGAAAAGAGATGTGGGGAAAGAGAGGCAGGGAAAGAGGCGCGGAAATAGACGCAGGGAAAGAGAGGCGGAGTATCAGATGTGGGGAATTCAAGGCGGGGAATCAGAGGCGGGGAAAGAGATGTGGGGAAAGAGAGGCAGGGAAAGAGGCAAGGAAATAGAGGTGGAGAATCAGAGGCAGGGAATCAGAGGCGGAGATCCAGAGGCAGGGAATCTGAGGCGGGGAATCTGAGGCGGGGAATCAGAGGCGTGGAATCAGAGGGGGGAATAGAGATGTGGGAAAAGAGAGGCGGCGAAAGGGAGGCGGGGAAAGAGTCAGAGACTCTGAAACAGGGAATCTGAGTCGGGGAATCAGAGTCGGGGAATCAGAGTCGGGGAATCAGTGTCAGGGAATCAGAGTCGGGGAATCAGAGGTGGGGAAAGAGATGTGGGAAAAGAGAGGCAGAGAATGAGGCACGAAAATAGTGGCAGGGAAAGAGAGGCAGGGAATCAGAGGCGGGGAATCACAGGCGGGGAACCAGAGGCGGGGAATCAGAGGCTGAAATTAAAAGAGGGTGAATCAGAGGGGGGAAAAGAGATGTGGGGAAAGAAGGGCAGGGAAAGAGCCAGGGAAAGAGCCAGGGACTCTGAAGCAGGGAATCGGAGGCAGGGAATCGGTGGCAGGGAAACAGAGGAAGGGAATCAGAGTCGGAGAAATGGAGGCGGGGAATCAGAAGCGGGGAATCAGAAGCGGGGAATCAGAGGACGGAAAAGAGATGTGGGGAAAGAGAGGCAGAGAAAGAGAGGCGGGGTATCAGATGTGTGCAATCCGAGGCAAGGAATCAGAGGCGGGGAATCAGAGGCGGGGAATCAGAGGCGGGGAATCAGAGGGCGGAAAAGAGATGTGGGGAAAGAGAGGCAGAGAAAGAGGCGTGGAAATAGACGCAGGGAAAGAGAGGCAGGGTATCAGATGTGGGGGATCCGAGGCGGGGAATCAGAGGTGGGGAAAGAGATGTGGAGAAAGAGAGGCAGGGAAAGAGGCAAGGAAAGAGAGGCGGGGAAAGAGGCACGGAAAGAGAGGTGGGAAATGAGAGGCGGGGAATCAGAGGCGGGGAATCAGAGTCGTGGTATCAGAAGCGGGGAATTTGAGGTGGAGAATCTGAGGCGGGGAATCAGAGGCGTGGAATCCGAGGCGGGGAATCAGAGGCAGGAAAAGAGATGTGGGGAAAGAGAGGCCGGGAAAGAGGCACGGAAAGAGAGGCGGGAAATCAGAGGCGGGGAATCAGAGGCGGGGAATCAGAGTCGTGGTTTCAGAGGCGGGGAATCAGTGGGCAGAAAAGAGATGTGGGGAAAGAGAGGCAGAGAAAGAGGCGTGGAAATAGACGCAGTGAAAGAGAGGAGGGGTATCAGATGCGGGGAATCCGAGGCGGGGAATCAGAGGCAGGAAAAGAGATGTGGGGAAAGAGAGGCCGGGAAGGAGGCACGGAAAGAGAGGCAGGAAATCAGAGGCGGTGAATCACAGGCGGGGAATCAGAGGCGGGGAATCAGAGTCGTATTATCTGAGGCGGGGAATCGGAGGCAGGGAATCAGAGGCGGGGAAAGAGATGTGGGAAAAGAGAGGCAGAGAAGGAGGCACGAAAATAGTGGCAGGGAAAGAGAGGCAGGGAATCAGAGGCGGGGAATCAGAGGCGGGGAATCAGAGGCGGGGAATCAGAGGCGGGGAATCAGAGGCGGTAAATCAGAGGCGGGCAATCAGAGGCGGGGAAGCAGAGGCGGGGAAGCAGAGGCGGGGAAGCAGAGGCGGGGAAGCAGAGGCGGGGAAGCAGAGGCGGGGAATCAGAGTCGGGGAATTTGAGGTGGGGATTCTGAGGTGGGAAATCAGAGGCTGAGATTGAAAGGGGGAGAATCAGAAGGGGGAAAAGAAATGTGGGGAAAGAGAGGCATGGAAAGAGCCAGGGACTCTGAAGCAGGGAATCGGAGTCGGGGAATCAGAGTCGGGGAATCAGAGTCGGGGAATCAGTGTCAGGGAATCAGAGTCGGGGAATCAGAGGTGGGGAATCAGAGGCGGGGAATCAGAGTCGGGGAATCAGAGGCAGGGAATCAGAGGCGGAGAATCAGAGGCGGGGAATCAGAGGCGGGGAATCAGTGGGCGGAAATGAGATGTGGGAAAAGAGAGGCAGAGAAAGAGGCACGAAAATAGTGGCAGGGAAAGAGAGGCGGGGAATCAGAGGCGGGGAACCACAGGCGGGGAATCAGAGGCTGAAATTAAAAGGGGGTGAATCAGAGGGGGGAAAAGAGATGTGGGGAAAGAAGGGCAGGGAAAGAGCCAGGGAAAGAGCCAGGGACTCTGAAGCAGGGAATCGGAGGCAGGGAAACAGAGGAAGGGAATCAGAGTGGGAGAAATGGAGGCGGGGAATCAGAGGCGGGGATTCAGAGGCGGGGAAGCAGAGGCGGGGAATCAGAGGCGGGGAATCAGAGGCGGGGAATCTGAGGTGGGGATTCTGAGGCAGGGAATCTGAGGTGGGGAATCTGAGGTGGGGAATCCGAGGCTGAGATTCAAAGGGAGAGAATCAGAAGGGGGGAAAGATATGTAGGGAAAGAGAGGCATGGAAAGAGCCAGGGACTCTGAAGCAGGGAATCGGAGGCAGGGAAACAGAGTCGGAGAACGGAGGCGGGGAATCAGAAGCGGGGAATCAGAGGGCGGAAAAGAGATGTGGGGAAAGAGAGGCAGGGAAAGAGGCGCGGAAATAGACGCAGGGAAAGAGAGGCGGGGTATCAGATGTGGGGAATTCAAGGCGGGGAAAGAGATGTGGGGAAAGAGAGGCAGGGAAAGAGGCAAGGAAATAGAGGCGGGGAATCAGAGGTGGGGATTCAGAGGCAGGGAATCAGAGGGGGGGAATCAGAGGCAGGGAATCTGAGGCAGGGAATCTGAGGTGGGGAGTCTGTCGGGGAATCAGAGGCGTGGAATCAGAGGGGGGAATAGAGATGTGGGAAAAGAGAGGCGGCGAAAGGGAGGCGGGGAAAGAGTCAGAGACTCTGAAGCAGGGAATCGGAGTCGGGGAATCAGAGTCGGGGAATCAGAGGCGGGGAATCAGAGGCAGGGAATCAGAGGCGGAGAATCAGAGGCGGGGAACCAGAGGCGGGGAATCAGAGGCTGAAATTAAAAGAGGGTGAACCAGAGGGGGGAAAAGAGATGTGGGGAAAGAAGGGCAGGGAAAGAGCCAGGGAAAGAGCCAGGGACTCTGAAGCAGGGAATCGGAGGCAGGGAATCGGAGGCAGGAAAACAGAGGAAGGGAATCAGAGTCGGAGAAATGGAGGCGGGGAATCAGAAGCGGGGAATCAGAAGCGGGGAATCAGAGGACGGAAAAGAGATGTGGCGAAAGAGAGGCAGGGAAAGAGAGGCGGGGAATCAGAGGCGGGGAATCAGAGGCGGGGAATCAGAGGCGGGGAATCAGAGGCGGGGAATCAGAGGCGGGGAAGCAGAGGCGGGGAAGCAGAGGCGGGGAAGCAGAGGCGGGGAAGCAGAGGCGGGGAATCAGAGGCGGGGAATTTGAGGTGGGGATTCTGAGGTGGGAAATCAGAGGCTGAGATTGAAAGGGGGAGAATCAGAAGGGGGAAAAGAAATGTGGGGAAAGAGAGGCATGGAAAGAGCCAGGGACTCTGAAGCAGGGAATCGGAGGCAGGGAAACAGAGTCGGAGAAACGGAGGCGGGGAATCAGAAGCGGGGAATCAGAGGGTGGAAAAGAGATGTGGGGAAAGAGAGGCAGGGAAAGAGGCGCGGAAATAGACGCAGGGAAAGAGAGGCGGAGTATCAGATGTGGGGAATTCAAGGCGGGGAATCAGAGGCGGGGAAAGAGATGTGGGGAAAGAGAGGCAGGGAAAGAGGCAAGGAAATAGAGGTGGGGAATCAGAGGCAGGGAATCAGAGGCGGAGATCCAGAGGCAGGGAATCTGAGGCGGCGAATCTGAGGCGGGGAATCAGAGGCGTGGAATCAGAGGGGGGAATAGAGATGTGGGAAAAGAGAGGCGGCGAAAGGGAGGCGGGGAAAGAGTCAGAGACTCTGAAACAGGGAATCTGAGTCGGGGAATCAGAGTTGGGGAATCAGAGTCGGGGAATCAGTGTCAGGGAATCAGAGTCGGGGAATCAGAGGTGGGGAAAGAGATGTGGGAAAAGAGAGGCAGAGAATGAGGCACGAAAATAGTGGCAGGGAAAGAGAGGCAGGGAATCAGAGGCGGGGAATCACAGGCGGGGAACCAGAGGCGGGGAATCAGAGGCTGAAATTAAAAGAGGGTGAATCAGAGGGGGGAAAAGAGATGTGGGGAAAGAAGGGCAGGGAAAGAGCCAGGGAAAGAGCCAGGGACTCTGAAGCAGGGAATCGGAGGCAGGGAATCGGTGGCAGGGAAACAGAGGAAGGGAATCAGAGTCGGAGAAATGGAGGCGGGGAATCAGAAGCGGGGAATCAGAAGCGGGGAATCAGAGGACGGAAAAGAGATGTGGGGAAAGAGAGGCAGGGAAAGAGGCGCGGAAATAGACGCAGGGAAAGAGAGGCGGGGTATCAGATGTTGGGAATCCGAGGCGGGGAATCAGAGGCGGGGAAAGAGATGTGGGGAAAGAGAGGCAGGGAAAGAGGCGCGGAAATAGACGCAGGGAAAGAGAGGCGGGGTATCAGATGTGGGGAATCTGAAGTGGAAAATCTGAGGCGGGGAATCAGAGGCGTGGAATCCGAGGCGGGGCATCAGAGGCAGGAAAAGAGATGTGGGGAAAGAGAGGCCGGGAAAGAGGCACGGAAAGAGAGGCAGGAAATCAGAGGCGGTGAATCAGAGGCGGGGAATCAGAGTCGTATTATCTGAGGCGGGGAATCGGAGGCAGGGAAACAGAGGCGGGGAAAGAGAAGTGGGAAAAGAGAGGCAGAGAAGGAGGCACAAAAATAGTGGCAGGGAAAGAGAGGCGGGGAATCAGGGGCGGGGAATGAGAGGCGGGGAATCAGAGGCGTGGAATCAGAGGCGGGGAATCAGAGGCGGGGAATCAGAGTCATGGTATCAGAGGCGGGGAATCTGAGGCGGGGAATCAGAGGCGGGGAAAGAGATGTGGGAAAAGAGAGGCAGGGAAAGAGGCGCGGAAATAGACGCAGGGAAAGAGAGGCGGGGTATCAGATGTGGGGAATCCGAGGCGGGGAATCAGAGGCGGGGAAAGAGATGTGGGGTAAGAGAGGCAGGGAAAGAGGCGCGGAAATAGACGCAGGGAAAGAGAGGCGGGGTATCAGATGTGGGGAATCTGAGGTGGAAAATCTGAGGCGGGGAATCAGAGGCGTGGAATCCGAGGCGGGGCATCAGAGGCAGGAAAAGAGATGTGGGGAAAGAGAGGCCGGGAAAGAGGCACGGAAAGAGAGGCAGGAAATCAGAGGCGGTGAATCACAGGCGGGGAATCAGAGGCGGGGAAAGAGATGTGGGAAAAGAGAGGCAGAGAAGGTGGCACGAAAATAGTGGCAGGGAAAGAGAGGCAGGGAATCAGAGGCGGGGAATCAGAGGCGGGGAATCAGAGGCGGGGAATCAGAGGCGGGAAATCAGAGGCGGGCAATCAGAGGCGGGGAAGCAGAGGCGGGGAAGCAGAGGCGGGGAAGCAGAGGCGGGGAAGCAGAGGCGGGGAAGCAGAGGCGGGGAAGCAGAGGCGGGGAAGCAGAGGCGGGGAATCAGAGTCGGGGAATTTGAGGTGGGGATTCTGAGGTGGGAAATCAGAGGCTGAGATTGAAAGGGGGAGAATCAGAAGGGGGAAAAGAAATGTGGGGAAAGAGAGGCATGGAAAGAGCCAGGGACTCTGAAGCAGGGAATCGGAGTCGGGGAATCAGAGTCGGGGAATCAGTGTCAGGGAATCAGAGTCGGGGAATCAGAGGTGGGGAATCAGAGGCGGGGAATCAGAGTCGGGGAATCAGAGGCAGGGAATCAGAGGCGGAGAATCAGAGGCGGGGAATCAGAGGCGGGGAATCAGTGGGCGGAAATGAGATGTGGGAAAAGAGAGGCAGAGAAAGAGGCACGAAAATAGTGGCAGGGAAAGAGAGGCGGGGAATCAGAGGCGGGGAACCACAGGCGGGGAATCAGAGGCTGAAATTAAAAGGGGGTGAATCAGAGGGGGGAAAAGAGATGTGGGGAAAGAAGGGCAGGGAAAGAGCCAGGGAAAGAGCCAGGGACTCTGAAGCAGGGACTCGGAGGCAGGGAAACAGAGGAAGGGAATCAGAGTGGGAGAAATGGAGGCGGGGAATCAGAGGCGGGGATTCAGAGGCGGGGAAGCAGCGGCGGGGAATCAGAGGCGGGGAATCAGAGGCGGGGAATCTGAGGTGGGGATTCTGAGGCAGGGAATCTCAGGTGGGGAATCTGAGGTGGGGAATCCGAGGCTGAGATTCAAAGGGAGAGAATCAGAAGGGGGAAAAGATATGTAGGGAAAGAGAGGCATGGAAAGAGCCAGGGACTCTGAAGCAGGGAATCGGAGGCAGGGAAACAGAGTCGGAGAACGGAGGCGGGGAATCAGAAGCGGGGAATCAGAGGGCGGAAAAGAGATGTGGGGAAAGAGAGGCAGGGAAAGAGGCGCGGAAATAGACGCAGGGAAAGAGAGGCGGGGTATCAGATGTGGGGAATTCAAGGCGGGGAAAGAGATGTGGGGAAAGAGAGGCAGGGAAAGAGGCAAGGAAATAGAGGCGGGGAATCAGAGGTGGGGATTCAGAGGCAGGGAATCAGAGGGGGGGAATCAGAGGCAGGGAATCTGAGGCAGGGAATCTGAGGTGGGGAGTCTGTCGGGGAATCAGAGGCGTGGAATCAGAGGGGGGAATAGAGATGTGGGAAAAGAGAGGCGGCGAAAGGGAGGCGGGGAAAGAGTCAGAGACTCTGAAGCAGGGAATCGGAGTCGGGGAATCAGAGTCGGGGAATCAGAGGCGGGGAATCAGAGGCAGGGAATCAGAGGCGGAGAATCAGAGGCGGGGAACCAGAGGCGGGGAATCAGAGGCTGAAATTAAAAGAGGGTGAACCAGAGGGGGGAAAAGAGATGTGGGGAAAGAAGGGCAGGGAAAGAGCCAGGGAAAGAGCCAGGGACTCTGAAGCAGGGAATCGGAGGCAGGGAATCGGTGGCAGGGAAACAGAGGAAGGGAATCAGAGTCGGAGAAATGGAGGCGGGGAATCAGAAGCGGGGAATCAGAAGCGGGGAATCAGAGGACGGAAAAGAGATGTGGGGAAAGAGAGGCAGAGAAAGAGAGGCGGGGTATCAGATGTGTGCAATCCGAGGCAAGGAATCAGAGGCGGGGAATCAGAGGCGGGGAATCAGAGGCGTGGAATCAGAGGCGGGGAATCTAAGGTGGGGAATCGGAGTCGGGGAATCAGAGTCGTGGAATCAGAGGAGGGGAATCAGAGGAGGAGAATCAGAGGAGGAGAATCAGAGGCGGGGAATCAGAGTCGGGGAATCAGAGGCGGGGAATCCGAGGCGGGGAATCAGAGGCAGGAAAAGAGATGTGGGGAAAGAGAGTCCGGGAAAGAGGCACGGAAAGAGAGGTGGGAAATCAGAGGTGGGGAATCAGAGGCGGGGAATCAGAGGCAGGGAATCAGAGGCGGGGAATCAGATGTGGGGGATCCGAGGCGGGGAATCAGAGGCGTGGAATCCGAGGCGGGGAATCAGAGGCAGGAAAAGAGATGTGGGGAAAGAGAGGCCGGGAAAGAGGCACGGAAAGAGAGGCGGGAAATCAGAGGCGGGGAATCAGAGGCGGGGAATCAGAGTCGTGGTTTCAGAGGCGGGGAATCAGAGGCGGGGAATCAGAGTCATGGTATCAGAGGCGGGGAATCAGAGGCGGGGAATCAGAGGCGGGGAAAGAGATGTGGGAAAAGAGAGGCGGGGAAAGAGGCGCGGAAATAGACGCAGGGAAAGAGAGGCGGGGTATCAGATGTGGGGAATCCGAGGCGGGGAATCAGAGGCGGGGAAAGAGATGTGGGGAAAGAGAGGCAGGGAAAGAGGCGCGGAAATAGACGCAGGGAAAGAGAGGCGGGGTATCAGATGTGGGGAATCTGAGGTGGAAAATCTGAGGCGGGGAATCAGAGGCGGGGAATCAGAGGCGGGGAATCAGAGGCGGGGAATCAGAGGCGGGGAATCAGAGGCGGGGAATCAGAGGCGGGAAATCAGAGGCGGGGAATCAGAGGCGGGGAATCAGAGGCGGGGAAGCAGAGGCGGGGAAGCAGAGGCGGGGAAGCAGACGCGGGGAAGCAGAGGCGGGGAAGCAGAGGCGGGGAATCAGAGGCGGGGAATTTGAGGTGGGGATTCTGAGGTGGGAAATCAGAGGCTGAGATTGAAAGGGGGAGAATCAGAAGGGGGAAAAGAAATGTGGGGAAAGAGAGGCATGGAAAGAGCCAGGGACTCTGAAGCAGGGAATCGGAGGCAGGGAAACAGAGTCGGAGAAACGGAGGCGGGGAATCAGAAGCGGGGAATCAGAGGGTGGAAAAGAGATGTGGGGAAAGAGAGGCAGGGAAAGAGGCGCGGAAATAGACGCAGGGAAAGAGAGGCGGAGTATCAGATGTGGGGAATTCAAGGCGGGGAATCAGAGGCGGGGAAAGAGTTGTGGGGAAAGAGAGGCAGGGAAAGAGGCAAGGAAATAGAGGTGGGGAATCAGAGGCAGGGAATCAGAGGCGGAGATCCAGAGGCAGGGAATCTGAGGCGGCGAATCTGAGGCGGGGAATCAGAGGCGTGGAATCAGAGGGGGGAATAGAGATGTGGGAAAAGAGAGGCGGCGAAAGGGAGGCGGGGAAAGAGTCAGAGACTCTGAAACAGGGAATCTGAGTCGGGGAATCAGAGTCGGGGAATCAGAGTCGGGGAATCAGTGTCAGGGAATCAGAGTCGGGGAATCAGAGGTGGGGAAAGAGATGTGGGAAAAGAGAGGCAGAGAATGAGGCACGAAAATAGTGGCAGGGAAAGAGAGGCAGGGAATCAGAGGCGGGGAATCACAGGCGGGGAACCAGAGGCGGGGAATCAGAGGCTGAAATTAAAAGAGGGTGAATCAGAGGGGGGAAAAGAGATGTGGGGAAAGAAGGGCAGGGAAAGAGCCAGGGAAAGAGCCAGGGAAAGAGCCAGGGACTCTGAAGCAGGGAATCGGAGGCAGGGCATCGGTGGCAGGGAAACAGAGGAAGGGAATCAGAGTCGGAGAAATGGAGGCGGGGAATCAGAAGCGGGGAATCAGAAGCGGGGAATCAGAGGACGGAAAAGAGATGTGGGGAAAGAGAGGCAGAGAAAGAGAGGCGGGGTATCAGATGTGTGCAATCCGAGGCAAGGAATCAGAGGCGGGGAATCAGAGGCGGGGAATCAGAGGCGTGGAATCAGAGGCGGGGAATCTAAGGTGGGGAATCGGAGTCGGGGAATCAGAGTCGTGGAATCAGAGGCGGGGAATCAGAGGAGGAGAATCAGAGGAGGAGAATCAGAGGCGGGGAATCAGAGTCGGGGAATCAGAGGCGGGGAATCCGAGGCGGGGAATCAGAGGCAGGAAAAGAGATGTGGGGAAAGAGAGTCCGGGAAAGAGGCACGGAAAGAGAGGTGGGAAATCAGAGGTGGGGAATCAGAGGCGGGGAATCAGAGGCAGGGAATCAGAGGCGGGGAATCAGAGGCGGGGAATCAGAGGGCGGAAAAGAAATGTGGGGAAAGAGAGGCAGAGAAGGAGGCACGAAAATAGTGGCAGGCAAAGAGAGGCAGGGAATCAGAGGCGGGGAATCAGAGGCGGGAAATCAGAGGCGGGGAATCAGAGGGCGGAAAAGAGATGTGGGGAAAGAGAGGCAGAGAAAGAGGCGTGGAAATAGACGCAGGGAAAGAGAGGCAGGGTATCAGATGTGGGGGATCCGAGGCGGGGAATCAGAGGTGGGGAAAGAGATGTGGAGAAAGAGAGGCAGGGAAAGAGGCGTGGAAATAGACGCAGGGAAAGAGAGGCAGGGAATCAGAGGCGGGGAATCAGAGGCGGGGAATCAGAGGCGGGGAATCAGAGGCGGGGAATCAGAGGCGGGGAAGCAGAGGCGGGGAATCAGAGGCGGGGAATCAGAGGCGGGGAATCAGAGGCGGAGAATCAGAGGCGGGGAATCAGAGGCGGGGAAAGAGATGTGGGAAAAGAGAGGCAGAGAAAGAGGCGTGGAAATAGACGCAGTGAAAGCGAGGAGGGGTATCAGATGCGGGGAATCCGAGGCGGGGAATCAGAGGCAGGAAAAGAGATGTGGGGAAAGAGAGGCCGGGAAAGAGGCATGGAAAGAGAGGCGGGAAATCAGAGGTGGGGAATCAGAGGCGGGGAATCAGAGGCGGGGAATCAGAGGCAGGGAATCAGAGGCGGGGAATCAGAGGCTGGGAATCAGAGGGCGGAAAAGAGATGTGGGGAAAGAGAGGCATGGAAAGAGCCAGGGACTCTGAAGCAGGGAATCGGAGGCAGGGAAACAGAGTCGGAGAAACGGAGGCGGGGAATCAGAAGCGGGGAATCAGAGGGTGGAAAAGAGATGTGGGGAAAGAGAGGCAGGGAAAGAGGCGCGGAAATAGACGCAGGGAAAGAGAGGCGGAGTATCAGATGTGGGGAATTCAAGGCGGGGAATCAGAGGCGGGGAAAGAGATGTGGGGAAAGAGAGGCAGGGAAAGAGGCAAGGAAATAGAGGTGGGGAATCAGAGGCAGGGAATCAGAGGCGGAGATCCAGAGGCAGGGAATCTGAGGCGGCGAATCTGAGGCGGGGAATCAGAGGCGTGGAATCAGAGGGGGGAATAGAGATGTGGGGAAAGAGAGGCAGGGAAAGAGGCGCGGAAATAGACGCAGGGAAAGAGAGGCGGAGTATCAGATGTGGGGAATTCAAGGCGGGGAATCAGAGGCGGGGAAAGAGATGTGGGGAAAGAGAGGCAGGGAAAGAGGCAAGGAAATAGAGGTGGGGAATCAGAGGCAGGGAATCAGAGGCGGAGATCCAGAGGCAGGGAATCTGAGGCGGCGAATCTGAGGCGGGGAATCAGAGGCGTGGAATCAGAGGGGGGAATAGAGATGTGGGAAAAGAGAGGCGGCGAAAGGGAGGCGAGGAAAGAGTCAGAGACTCTGAAACAGGGAATCTGAGTCGGGGAATCAGAGTTGGGGAATCAGAGTCGGGGAATCAGTGTCAGGGAATCAGAGGCGGGGAATCAGAGGTGGGGAATCAGAGGCGGGGAATCAGAGTCGGGGAATCAGAGGCAGGGAATCAGAGTCGTGGTTTCAGAGGCGGGGAATCAGAGGCGGGGAATCAGAGGCGGGGAATCAGAGGCGGGGAATCAGAGTCGTGGTTTCAGAGGCGGGGAATCTGAGGCGGGGAATCAGAGGCGGGGAAAGAGATGTGGGAAAAGAGAGGCAGGGAAAGAGGCACAAAAATAGTGGCAGGGAAAGAGAGGCGGGGAATCAGGGGCGGGGAATGAGAGGCGGGGAATCAGATGCGTGGAATCAGAGGCGGGGAATCAGAGGCGGGGAATCAGAGTCATGGTATCAGAGGCGGGGAATCTGAGGCGGGGAATCAGAGGCGGGGAAAGAGATGTGGGAAAAGAGAGGCAGGGAAAGAGGCGCGGAAATAGACGCAGGGAAAGAGAGGCGGGGTATCAGATGTGGGGAATCCGAGGCGGGGAATCAGAGGCGGGGAAAGAGATGTGGGGAAAGAGAGGCAGGGAAAGAGGCGCGGAAATAGACGCAGGGAAAGAGAGGCGGGGTATCAGATGTGGGGGATCCGAGGTGGAAAATCTGAGGCGGGGAATCAGAGGCGTGGAATCCGAGGCGGGGCATCAGAGGCAGGAAAAGAGATGTGGGGAAAGAGAGGCCGGGAAAGAGGCACGGAAAGAGAGGCAGGAAATCAGAGGCGGTGAATCACAGGCGGGGAATCAGAGGCGGGGAATCAGAGTCGTATTATCTGAGGCGGGGAATTAGGAGGCAGGGAATCAGAGGCGGGGAAAGAGATGTGGGAAAAGAGAGGCAGAGAAGGAGGCACGAAAATAGTGGCAGGGAAAGAGAGGCAGGGAATCAGAGGCGGGGAATCAGAGGCGGGGAATCAGAGGCGGGGAATCAGAGGCGGGAAATCAGAGGCGGGGAATCAGAGGCGGGGAATCAGAGGCGGGGAAGCAGAGGCGGGGAAGCAGAGGCGGGGAAGCAGACGCGGGGAAGCAGAGGCGGGGAAGCAGAGGCGGGGAAGCAGAGGCGGGGAATCAGAGGCGGGGAATTTGAGGTGGGGATTCTGAGGTGGGAAATCAGAGGCTGAGATTGAAAGGGGGAGAATCAGAAGGGGGAAAAGAAATGTGGGGAAAGAGAGGCATGGAAAGAGCCAGGGACTCTGAAGCAGGGAATCGGAGGCAGGGAAACAGAGTCGGAGAAACGGAGGCGGGGAATCAGAAGCGGGGAATCAGAGGGTGGAAAAGAGATGTGGGGAAAGAGAGGCAGGGAAAGAGGCGCGGAAATAGACGCAGGGAAAGAGAGGCGGAGTATCAGATGTGGGGAATTCAAGGCGGGGAATCAGAGGCGGGGAAAGAGATGTGGGGAAAGAGAGGCAGGGAAAGAGGCACAAAAATAGTGGCAGGGAAAGAGAGGCGGGGAATCAGGGGCGGGGAATGAGAGGCGGGGAATCAGTGTCAGGGAATCAGAGTCGGGGAATCAGAGTCGGGGAATCAGAGGTGGGGAATCAGAGTCGGGGAATCAGTGTCAGGGAATCAGAGTCGGGGAATCAGAGTCGGGGAATCAGAGGTGGGGAATCAGAGGCGGGGAATCAGAGTCGGGGAATCAGAGGCAGGGAATCAGAGGCAGGGAATCAGAGGCGGGGAATCTGAGGCGGGGAATCAGAGGCGGGGAAAGAGATGTGGGAAAAGAGAGGCAGGGAAAGAGGCACAAAAATAGTGGCAGGGAAAGAGAGGCGGGGAATCAGGGGCGGGGAATGAGAGGCGGGGAATCAGATGCGTGGAATCAGAGGCGGGGAATCAGAGGCGGGGAATCAGAGTCATGGTATCAGAGGCGGGGAATCTGAGGCGGGGAATCAGAGGCGGGGAAAGAGATGTGGGAAAAGAGAGGCAGAGAAGGAGGCACGAAAATAGTGGCAGGGAAAGAGAGGCAGGGAATCAGAGGCGGGGAATCAGAGGCGGGGAATCAGAGGCGGGGAATCAGAGGCGGGGAATCAGAGGCGGGGAATCAGAGGCGGGAAATCAGAGGCGGGCAATCAGAGGCGGGGAAGCAGAGGCGGGGAATCAGAGGCGGGGAATCAGAGTCGGGGAAGCAGAGGCGGGGAATCAGAGGCGGGGAAGCAGAGGCGGGGAAGCAGAGGCGGGGAAGCAGAGGCGGGGAAGCAGAGGCGGGGAAGCAGAGGCGGGGAATCAGAGGCGGGGAATTTGAGGTGGGGATTCTGAGGTGGGAAATCAGAGGCTGAGATTGAAAGGGGGAGAATCAGAAGGGGGAAAAGAAATGTGGGGAAAGAGAGGCATGGAAAGAGCCAGCGACTCTGAAGCAGGGAATCGGAGGCAGGGAAACAGAGTCGGAGAAACGGAGGCGGGGAATCAGAAGCGGGGAATCAGAGGGTGGAAAAGAGATGTGGGGAAAGAGAGGCAGGGAAAGAGGCGCGGAAATAGACGCAGGGAAAGAGAGGCGGAGTATCAGATGTGGGGAATTCAAGGCGGGGAATCAGAGGCGGGGAAAGAGATGTGGGGAAAGAGAGGCAGGGAAAGAGGCAAGGAAATAGAGGAGGGGAATCAGAGGTGGGGAATCAGAGGCGGGGAAAGAGATGTGGGGAAAGAGAGGCAGGGAAAGACGCAAGGAAATAGAGGTGGGGAATCAGAGGCAGGGAATCTGAGGCGGGGAATCTGAGGTGGGGAATCTGAGGCGGGGAATCAGAGGCGTGGAATCAGAGGGGGGAATAGAGATGTGGGAAAAGAGAGGCGGCGAAAGGGAGGCGGGGAAAGTGTCAGAGACTCTGAAGCAGGGAATCGGAGTCGGGGAATCAGAGTCGGGGAATCAGTGTCAGGGAATTAGAGTCGGGGAATCAGAGGTGGGGAATCAGAGGCGGGGAATCAGAGTCGGGGAATCAGAGGAAGGGAATCAGAGGCAGGGAATCAGAGTCGGAGAAATATAGGCGGGGAATCAGAGGCGGGGAATCAGAGGCGGGGAAGCAGAGGCGGGGAAGCAGAGGCGGGGAAGCAGAGGCGGGGAATCAGAGGCGGGGAATCTGAGGTGGGGATTCTGAGGCAGGGAATCTGAGGCAGGGAATCTGAGGTGGGGAATCCGAGGCCGAGATTCAAAGGGGGAGAATCAGAAGGGGGAAAAGATATGTAGGGAAAGAGAGGCATGGAAGGAGCCAGGGACTCTGAAGCAGGTAATCGGAGGCAGGTAAACAGCGTCGGAGAACGGAGGCGGGGAATCAGAAGCGGGGAATCAAAAGGCGGAAAATAGATGTGGGGAAAGAGAGGCAGGGAAAGAGGCGCGGAAATAGACGCAGGGAAAGAGAGGCGGGGTATCAGATGTGGGGAATTCAAGGCGGGGAAAGAGATGTGGGGAAAGAGAGGCAGGGAAAGAGGCAAGGAAATAGAGGCGGGGAATCAGAGCTGGGGATTCAGAGGCAGGGAATCTGAGGCAGGGAATCTGAGGTGGGGAATCTGAGTCGGGGAATCAGAGGCGTGGAATCAGAGGGGGGAATAGAGATGTGGGAAAAGAGAGGCGGCGAAAGGGAGGCGGGGAAAGAGTCAGAGACTCTGAAGCAGGGAATCGGAGTCGGGGAATCAGAGTCGGGGAATCAGAGTCGGGGAATCAGAGTCGGGGAATCAGAGGTGGGGAATCAGAGGCGGGGAATCAGAGGCGGGGAATCAGAGGCGGGGAATCAGAGTCGTGGTTTCAGAGGCGGGGAATCTGAGGCGGGGAATCAGAGGCTGGGAAAGACATGTGGGAAAAGAGAGGCAGAGAAGAAGGCACAAAAATAGTGGCAGGGAAAGAGAGGCGGGGAATCAGGGGCGGGGAATCAGAGGCGGGGAAAGAGAGGCGGGGAATCAGAGGCGGGGAACCACAGGCGGGGAATCAGAGGCTGAAATTAAAAGGGGGTGAATCAGAGGGGGGAAAAGAGATGTGGGGAAACAAGGGCAGGGAAAGAGCCAGGGAAAGAGCCAGGGACTCTGAAGCAGGGAATCGGAGGCAGGGAAACAGAGGAAGGGAATCAGAGTCGGAGAAATATAGGCGGGGAATCAGAGGCGGGGAATCAGAGGCGGGGAAGCAGAGGCGGGGAAGCAGAGGCGGGGAAGCAGAGGCGGGGAATCAGAGGCGGGGAATCTGAGGTGGGGATTCTGAGGCAGGGAATCTGAGGTGGGGAATCTGAGGTGGGGAATCCGAGGCTGAGATTCAAAGGGGGAGAATCAGAAGGGGGAAAAGATATGTAGGGAAAGAGAGGCATGGAAGGAGCCAGGGACTCTGAAGCAGGTAATCGGAGGCAGGTAAACAGCGTCGGAGAACGGAGGCGGGGAATCAGAAGCGGGGAATCAAAAGGCGGAAAATAGATGTGGGGAAAGAGAGGCAGGGAAAGAGGCGCGGAAATAGACGCAGGGAAAGAGAGGCGGGGTATCAGATGTGGGGAATTCAAGGCGGGGAAAGAGATGTGGGGAAAGAGAGGCAGGGAAAGAGGCAAGGAAATAGAGGCGGGGAATCAGAGCTGGGGATTCAGAGGCAGGGAATCAGAGGGGGGGAATCAGAGGCAGGGAATCTGAGGCAGGGAATCTGAGGTGGGGAATCTGAGTCGGGGAATCAGAGGCGTGGAATCAGAGGGGGGAATAGAGATGTGGGAAAAGAGAGGCGGCGAAAGGGAGGCGGGGAAAGAGTCAGAGACTCTGAAGCAGGGAATCGGAGTCGGGGAATCAGAGTCGGGGAATCAGAGTCGGGGAATCAGAGTCGGGGAATCAGAGTCGGGGAATCAGAGGTGGGGAATCAGAGGCGGGGAATCAGAGGCGGGGAATCAGAGGCGGGGAATCAGAGATAGTATCAGAGGCGGGGAATCAGAGGCGGGGAATCAGAGGCGGGGAATCAGAGATAGTATCAGAGGCGTGGAATCTAAGGTGGGGAATCGGAGTCGGGGAATCAGAGTCGTGGAATCAGAGGCGGGGAATCAGAGTCGGGGAATCAGAGGAGGGGAATCAGAGGCGGGGAATCAGAGGCGGGGAATCAGAGGCGGGGAATCAGAGGCGGGGAATCAGAGGCGGGGAATCAGAGGCGGGGAATCAGAGGCGGGGTATCAGAGGCGGGGTATCAGAGGCGGGGTATCAGAGGCAGAGGAACGGAGGCGTGGAATCAGAGGTGGGGAATCAGAGGGCAGAAAAGAGATGTGGGGAAAGAGAGGCAGAGAAAGAGGCGTGGAAATAGACGCAGTGAAAGAGAGGAGGGGTATCAGATGCGGGGAATCAGAGGCGGGGAATCAGAGGCGGGGAATCGGAGGCTTGGACTCAGGAGGTGTATCAGAGGCGGAGAAAAGGCGGCGTGGAATCAGAGGTGGGGAATCAGAGGGCGGAAATGCGATGTGGGAAAAGAGAGGCAGAGAAGGAGGCACGAAAATAGTGGCAGGGAAAGAGAGGCAGGGAATCAGAGGCGGTGAATCAGAGGCGGGGAATCAGAGGCGGGGAATCAGAGGGCGGAAAAGAGATGTGGGAAAAGAGAGGCAGAGAAGGAGGCACGAAAATAGTGGCAGGGAAAGAGAGGCAGGGAATCAGAGGCGGGGAATCAGAGGCGGGGAATCAGAGGCGGGGAATCAGAGGCGGGGAATCAGAGGCGGGGAATCAGAGGCGGGGAATCAGAGGCGGGGAATCAGAGGGGGGAATAGAGATGTGGGAAAAGAGAGGCAGAGAAAGAGGCACGAAAATAGTGGCAGGGAAAGAGAGGCGGGGAATCACAGGCGGGGAATCACAGACGGGGAACCAGAGGCGGGGAATCAGAGGCTGAAATTAAAAGAGGGTGAATCAGAGGGGGGAAAAGAGATGTGGGGAAAGAGAGGCAGAGAAAGAGAGGCGGGGTATCAGATGTGTGCAATCCGAGGCAAGGAATCAGAGGCGGGGAATCAGAGGCGGGGAATCAGAGGCGTGGAATCAGAGGCGAGGAATCTAAGGTGGGGAATCGGAGTCGGGGAATCAGAGTCGTGGAATCAGAGGCGGGGAATCAGAGGAGGAGAATCAGAGGCGGGGAATCAGAGTCGGGGAATCAGAGGCGGGGAATCCGAGGCGGGGAATCAGAGGCAGGAAAAGAGATGTGGGGAAAGAGAGTCCGGGAAAGAGGCACGGAAAGAGAGGTGGGAAATCAGAGGTGGGGAATCAGAGGCGGGGAATCAGAGGCGGGGAATCAGAGGGCGGAAAAGAGATGTGGGGAAAGAGAGGCAGAGAAGGAGGCACGAAAATAGTGGCAGGGAAAGAGAGGCAGGGAATCAGAGGCGGGGAATCAGAGGCGGGAAATCAGAGGCGGGGAATCAGAGGGCGGAAAAGAGATGTGGGGAAAGAGAGGCAGAGAAAGAGGCGTGGAAATAGACGCAGGGAAAGAGAGGCGGGGTATCAGATGTGGGGGATCCGAGGCGGGGAATCAGAGGTGGGGAAAGAGATGTGGAGAAAGAGAGGCAGGGAAAGAGGCAAGGAAAGAGAGGCGGGGAAAGAGGTACGGAAAGAGAGGTGGGAAATGAGAGGCGGGGAATCAGAGTCGTATTATCTGAGGTGGGGAATCTGAGGCGGGGAATCAGAGGCGGGGAAAGAGATGTGGGAAAAGAGAGGCAGAGAATGAGGCACGAAAATAGTGGCAGGGAAAGAGAGGCAGGGAATCAGAGGCGGGGAATCAGAGGCGGGGAAGCAGAGGCGGGGAATCAGAGGCGGGGAATCAGAGGCGGGGAATCAGAGGCGGGGAATCAGAGGCGGGGAATCAGAGGCGGGGAATCAGAGGCGGGAAATCAGAGGCGGGGAATCAGAGGCGGGGAATCAGAGGCGGGGAAGCAGAGGCGGGGAAGCAGAGGCGGGGAAGCAGACGCGGGGAAGCAGAGGCGGGGAATCAGAGGCGGGGAATTTGAGGTGGGGATTCTGAGGTGGGAAATCAGAGGCTGAGATTGAAAGGGGGAGAATCAGAAGGGGGAAAAGAAATGTGGGGAAAGAGAGGCATGGAAAGAGCCAGGGACTCTGAAGCAGGGAATCGGAGGCAGGGAAACAGAGTCGGAGAAACGGAGGCGGGGAATCAGAAGCGGGGAATCAGAGGGTGGAAAAGAGATGTGGGGAAAGAGAGGCAGAGAAAGAGGCACGAAAATAGTGGCAGGGAAAGAGAGGCGGGGAATCAGAGGCGGGGAACCACAGGCGGGGAATCAGAGGCTGAAATTAAAAGGGGGTGAATCAGAGGGGGGAAAGGAGATGTGGGGAAAGAAGGGCAGGGAAAGAGCCAGGGAAAGAGCCAGGGACTCTGAAGCAGGGAATCGGAGGCAGGGAAACAGAGGAAGGGAATCAGAGGAAGGGAATCAGTGTGGGAGAAATGGAGGCGGGGAATCAGAGGCGGGGATTCAGAGGCGGGGAAGCAGAGGCGGGGAATCAAAGGCGGGGAATCAGAGGCGGGGAATCTGAGGTGGGGATTCTGAGGCAGGGAATCTGAGGTGGGGAATCTGAGGTGGGGAATCCGAGGCTGAGATTCAAAGGGAGAGAATCAGAAGGGGGAAAAGATATGTAGGGAAAGAGAGGCATGGAAAGAGCCAGGGACTCTGAAGCAGGGAATCGGAGGCAGGGAAACAGAGTCGGAGAACGGAGGCGGGGAATCAGAAGCGGGGAATCAGAGGGCGGAAAAGAGATGTGGGGAAAGAGAGGCAGGGAAAGAGGAGCGGAAATAGACGCAGGGAAAGAGAGGCGGGGTATCAGATGTGGGGAATTCAAGGCGGGGAAAGAGATGTGGGGAAAGAGAGGCAGGGAAAGAGGCAAGGAAATAGAGGCGGGGAATCAGAGGTGGGGATTCAGAGGCAGGGAATCAGAGGGGGGGAATCAGAGGCAGGGAATCTGAGGCAGGGAATCTGAGGTGGGGAGTCTGTCGGGGAATCAGAGGCGTGGAATCAGAGGGGGGAATAGAGATGTGGGAAAAGAGAGGCGGCGAAAGGGAGGCGGGGAAAGAGTCAGAGACTCTGAAGCAGGGAATCGGAGTCGGGGAATCAGAGTCGGGGAATCAGAGGCGGGGAATAAGAGGCAGGGAATCAGAGGCGGAGAATCAGAGGCGGGGAACCAGAGGCGGGGAATCAGAGGCTGAAATTAAAAGAGGGTGAACCAGAGGGGGGAAAAGAGATGTGGGGAAAGAAGGGCAGGGAAAGAGCCAGGGAAAGAGCCAGGGACTCTGAAGCAGGGAATCGGAGGCAGGGAATCGGAGGCAGGAAAACAGAGGAAGGGAATCAGAGTCGGAGAAATGGAGGCGGGGAATCAGAAGCGGGGAATCAGAAGCGGGGAATCAGAGGACGGAAAAGAGATGTGGCGAAAGAGAGGCAGAGAAAGAGAGGCGGGTTATCAGATGTGAGCAATCCGAGGCAAGGAATCAGAGGCGTGGAATCAGAGGCGTGGAATCTAAGGTGGGGAATCGGAGTCGGGGAATCAGAGTCGTGGAATCAGAGGCGGGGAATCAGAGTCGGGGAATCAGAGGAGGGGAATCAGAGGCGGGGAATCAGAGGCGGGGAATCAGAGGCGGGGAATCAGAGGCGGGGAATCAGAGGCGGGGAATCAGAGGCGGGGTATCAGAGGCGGGGTATCAGAGGCGGGGTATCAGAGGCAGAGGAACGGAGGCGTGGAATCAGAGGTGGGGAATCAGAGGGCAGAAAAGAGATGTGGGGAAAGAGAGGCAGAGAAAGAGGCGTGGAAATAGACGCAGTGAAAGAGAGGAGGGGTATCAGATGCGGGGAATCCGAGGCGGGGAATCAGAGGCAGGAAAAGAGATGTGGGGAAAGAGAGTCCGGGAGAGAGGCACGGAAAGAGAGGCGGGAAATCAGAGGTGGGGAATCAGAGGCGGGGAATCAGAGGCGGGGAATCAGAGGCGGGGAATCGGAGGCTTGGACTCAGAGGAGGTGTATCAGAGGCGGAGAAAAGGCGGCGTGGAATCAGAGGTGGGGAATCAGAGGGCGGAAATGCGATGTGGGAAAAGAGAGGCAGAGAAGGAGGCACGAAAATAGTGGCAGGGAAAGAGAGGCAGGGAATCAGAGGCGGTGAATCAGAGGCGGGGAATCAGAGGCGGGGAATCAGAGGGCGGAAAAGAGATGTGGGAAAAGAGAGGCAGAGAAGGAGGCACAAAAATAGTGGCAGGGAATCAGAGGCGGGGAATCAGAGGCGGGGAATCAGAGGCGGGGAATCAGAGGCGGGGAATCAGAGGGGGGAATAGAGATGTGGGAAAAGAGAGGCAGAGAAAGAGGCATGAAAATAGTGTGCAGGGAAAGAGAGGCGGGGAATCACAGGCGGGGAATCACAGGCGGGGAACCAGAGGCGGGGAATCAGAGGCTGAAATTAAAAGAGGGTGAATCAGAGGGGGGAAAAGAGATGTGGGGAAAGAAGGGCAGGGAAAGAGCCAGGGAAAGAGCCAGGGACTCTGAAGCAGGGAATCGGAGGCAGGGCATCGGTGGCAGGGAAACAGAGGAAGGGAATCAGAGTCGGAGAAATGGAGGCGGGGAATCAGAAGCGGGGAATCAGAAGCGGGGAATCAGAGGACGGAAAAGAGATGTGGGGAAAGAGAGGCAGAGAAAGAGAGGCGGGGTATCAGATGTGTGCAATCCGAGGCAAGGAATCAGAGGCGGGGAATCAGAGGCGGGGAATCAGAGGCGTGGAATCAGAGGCGGGGAATCTAAGGTGGGGAATCGGAGTCGGGGAATCAGAGTCGTGGAATCAGAGGCGGGGAATCAGAGGAGGAGAATCAGAGGAGGAGAATCAGAGGCGGGGAATCAGAGTCGGGGAATCAGAGGCGGGGAATCCGAGGCGGGGAATCAGAGGCAGGAAAAGAGATGTGGGGAAAGAGAGTCCGGGAAAGAGGCACGGAAAGAGAGGTGGGAAATCAGAGGTGGGGAATCAGAGGCGGGGAATCAGAGGCAGGGAATCAGAGGCGGGGAATCAGAGGCGGGGAATCAGAGGGCGGAAAAGAAATGTGGGGAAAGAGAGGCAGAGAAGGAGGCACGAAAATAGTGGCAGGCAAAGAGAGGCAGGGAATCAGAGGCGGGGAATCAGAGGCGGGAAATCAGAGGCGGGGAATCAGAGGGCGGAAAAGAGATGTGGGGAAAGAGAGGCAGAGAAAGAGGCGTGGAAATAGACGCAGGGAAAGAGAGGCAGGGTATCAGATGTGGGGGATCCGAGGCGGGGAATCAGAGGTGGGGAAAGAGATGTGGAGAAAGAGAGGCAGGGAAAGAGGCGTGGAAATAGACGCAGGGAAAGAGAGGCAGGGAATCAGAGGCGGGGAATCAGAGGCGGGGAATCAGAGGCGGGGAATCAGAGGCGGGGAATCAGAGGCGGGGAAGCAGAGGCGGGGAATCAGAGGCGGGGAATCAGAGGCGGGGAATCAGAGGCGGAGAATCAGAGGCGGGGAATCAGAGGCGGGGAAAGAGATGTGGGAAAAGAGAGGCAGAGAAAGAGGCGTGGAAATAGACGCAGTGAAAGCGAGGAGGGGTATCAGATGCGGGGAATCCGAGGCGGGGAATCAGAGGCAGGAAAAGAGATGTGGGGAAAGAGAGGCCGGGAAAGAGGCATGGAAAGAGAGGCGGGAAATCAGAGGTGGGGAATCAGAGGCGGGGAATCAGAGGCGGGGAATCAGAGGCAGGGAATCAGAGGCGGGGAATCAGAGGCTGGGAATCAGAGGGCGGAAAAGAGATGTGGGGAAAGAGAGGCAGAGAAAGAGGCGTGGAAATAGACGCAGGGAAAGAGAGGCAGGGTATCAGATGTGGGGGATCCGAGGCGGGGAATCAGAGGTGGGGAAAGAGATGTGGAGAAAGAGAGGCAGGGAAAGAGGCAAGGAAAGAGAGGCGGGGAAAGAGGCACGGAAATAGACGCAGGGAAAGAGAGGCGGGGTATCAGATGTGGGGAATCCGAGGCGGGGAATCAGAGGCGGGGAAAGAGATGTGGGGAAAGAGAGGCAGGGAAAGAGGCGCGGAAATAGACGCAGGGAAAGAGAGGCGGGGTATCAGATGTGGGGAATCTGAGGTGGAAAATCTGAGGCGGGGAATCAGAGGCGGGGAATCAGAGGCGGGGAATCAGAGGCGGGGAATCAGAGGCGGGGAATCAGAGGCGGGAAATCAGAGGCAGGGAATCAGAGGCGGGGAATCAGAGGCGGGGAAGCAGAGGCGGGGAAGCAGAGGCGGGGAAGCAGACGCGGGGAAGCAGAGGCGGGGAAGCAGAGGCGGGGAATCAGAGGCGGGGAATCAGAGGCGGGGAATTTGAGGTGGGGATTCTGAGGTGGGAAATCAGAGGCTGAGATTGAAAGGGGGAGAATCAGAAGGGGGAAAAGAAATGTGGGGAAAGAGAGGCATGGAAAGAGCCAGGGACTCTGAAGCAGGGAATCGGAGGCAGGGAAACAGAGTCGGAGAAACGGAGGCGGGGAATCAGAAGCGGGGAATCAGAGGGTGGAAAAGAGATGTGGGGAAAGAGAGGCAGGGAAAGAGGCGCGGAAATAGACGCAGGGAAAGAGAGGCGGAGTATCAGATGTGGGGAATTCAAGGCGGGGAATCAGAGGCGGGGAAAGAGATGTGGGGAAAGAGAGGCAGGGAAAGAGGCAAGGAAATAGAGGTGGAGAATCAGAGGCAGGGAATCAGAGGCGGAGATCCAGAGGCAGGGAATCTGAGGCGGGGAATCTGAGGCGGGGAATCAGAGGCGTGGAATCAGAGGGGGGAATAGAGATGTGGGAAAAGAGAGGCGGCGAAAGGGAGGCGGGGAAAGAGTCAGAGACTCTGAAACAGGGAATCTGAGTCGGGGAATCAGAGTCGGGGAATCAGAGTCGGGGAATCAGTGTCAGGGAATCAGAGTCGGGGAATCAGAGGTGGGGAAAGAGATGTGGGAAAAGAGAGGCAGAGAATGAGGCACGAAAATAGTGGCAGGGAAAGAGAGGCAGGGAATCAGAGGCGGGGAATCACAGGCGGGGAACCAGAGGCGGGGAATCAGAGGCTGAAATTAAAAGAGGGTGAATCAGAGGGGGGAAAAGAGATGTGGGGAAAGAAGGGCAGGGAAAGAGCCAGGGAAAGAGCCAGGGACTCTGAAGCAGGGAATCGGAGGCAGGGAATCGGTGGCAGGGAAACAGAGGAAGGGAATCAGAGTCGGAGAAATGGAGGCGGGGAATCAGAAGCGGGGAATCAGAAGCGGGGAATCAGAGGACGGAAAAGAGATGTGGGGAAAGAGAGGCAGAGAAAGAGAGGCGGGGTATCAGATGTGTGCAATCCGAGGCAAGGAATCAGAGGCGGGGAATCAGAGGCGGGGAATCAGAGGCGGGGAATCAGAGGGCGGAAAAGAGATGTGGGGAAAGAGAGGCAGAGAAAGAGGCGTGGAAATAGACGCAGGGAAAGAGAGGCAGGGTATCAGATGTGGGGGATCCGAGGCGGGGAATCAGAGGTGGGGAAAGAGATGTGGAGAAAGAGAGGCAGGGAAAGAGGCAAGGAAAGAGAGGCGGGGAAAGAGGCACGGAAAGAGAGGTGGGAAATGAGAGGCGGGGAATCAGAGGCGGGGAATCAGAGTCGTGGTATCAGAAGCGGGGAATTTGAGGTGGAGAATCTGAGGCGGGGAATCAGAGGCGTGGAATCCGAGGCGGGGAATCAGAGGCAGGAAAAGAGATGTGGGGAAAGAGAGGCCGGGAAAGAGGCACGGAAAGAGAGGCGGGAAATCAGAGGCGGGGAATCAGAGGCGGGGAATCAGAGTCGTGGTTTCAGAGGCGGGGAATCAGAGGGCAGAAAAGAGATGTGGGGAAAGAGAGGCAGAGAAAGAGGCGTGGAAATAGACGCAGTGAAAGAGAGGAGGGGTATCAGATGCGGGGAATCCGAGGCGGGGAATCAGAGGCAGGAAAAGAGATGTGGGGAAAGAGAGGCCGGGAAGGAGGCACGGAAAGAGAGGCAGGAAATCAGAGGCGGTGAATCACAGGCGGGGAATCAGAGGCGGGGAATCAGAGTCGTATTATCTGAGGCGGGGAATCGGAGGCAGGGAATCAGAGGCGGGGAAAGAGATGTGGGAAAAGAGAGGCAGAGAAGGAGGCACGAAAATAGTGGCAGGGAAAGAGAGGCAGGGAATCAGAGGCGGGGAATCAGAGGCGGGGAATCAGAGGCGGGGAATCAGAGGCGGGGAATCAGAGGCGGTAAATCAGAGGCGGGCAATCAGAGGCGGGGAAGCAGAGGCGGGGAAGCAGAGGCGGGGAAGCAGAGGCGGGGAAGCAGAGGCGGGGAAGCAGAGGCGGGGAATCAGAGTCGGGGAATTTGAGGTGGGGATTCTGAGGTGGGAAATCAGAGGCTGAGATTGAAAGGGGGAGAATCAGAAGGGGGAAAAGAAATGTGGGGAAAGAGAGGCATGGAAAGAGCCAGGGACTCTGAAGCAGGGAATCGGAGTCGGGGAATCAGAGTCGGGGAATCAGAGTCGGGGAATCAGTGTCAGGGAATCAGAGTCGGGGAATCAGAGGTGGGGAATCAGAGGCGGGGAATCAGAGTCGGGGAATCAGAGGCAGGGAATCAGAGGCGGAGAATCAGAGGCGGGGAATCAGAGGCGGGGAATCAGTGGGCGGAAATGAGATGTGGGAAAAGAGAGGCAGAGAAAGAGGCACGAAAATAGTGGCAGGGAAAGAGAGGCGGGGAATCAGAGGCGGGGAACCACAGGCGGGGAATCAGAGGCTGAAATTAAAAGGGGGTGAATCAGAGGGGGGAAAAGAGATGTGGGGAAAGAAGGGCAGGGAAAGAGCCAGGGAAAGAGCCAGGGACTCTGAAGCAGGGAATCGGAGGCAGGGAAACAGAGGAAGGGAATCAGAGTGGGAGAAATGGAGGCGGGGAATCAGAGGCGGGGATTCAGAGGCGGGGAAGCAGAGGCGGGGAATCAGAGGCGGGGAATCAGAGGCGGGGAATCTGAGGTGGGGATTCTGAGGCAGGGAATCTGAGGTGGGGAATCTGAGGTGGGGAATCCGAGGCTGAGATTCAAAGGGAGAGAATCAGAAGGGGGGAAAGATATGTAGGGAAAGAGAGGCATGGAAAGAGCCAGGGACTCTGAAGCAGGGAATCGGAGGCAGGGAAACAGAGTCGGAGAACGGAGGCGGGGAATCAGAAGCGGGGAATCAGAGGGCGGAAAAGAGATGTGGGGAAAGAGAGGCAGGGAAAGAGGCGCGGAAATAGACGCAGGGAAAGAGAGGCGGGGTATCAGATGTGGGGAATTCAAGGCGGGGAAAGAGATGTGGGGAAAGAGAGGCAGGGAAAGAGGCAAGGAAATAGAGGCGGGGAATCAGAGGTGGGGATTCAGAGGCAGGGAATCAGAGGGGGGGAATCAGAGGCAGGGAATCTGAGGCAGGGAATCTGAGGTGGGGAGTCTGTCGGGGAATCAGAGGCGTGGAATCAGAGGGGGGAATAGAGATGTGGGAAAAGAGAGGCGGCGAAAGGGAGGCGGGGAAAGAGTCAGAGACTCTGAAGCAGGGAATCGGAGTCGGGGAATCAGAGTCGGGGAATCAGAGGCGGGGAATCAGAGGCAGGGAATCAGAGGCGGAGAATCAGAGGCGGGGAACCAGAGGCGGGGAATCAGAGGCTGAAATTAAAAGAGGGTGAACCAGAGGGGGGAAAAGAGATGTGGGGAAAGAAGGGCAGGGAAAGAGCCAGGGAAAGAGCCAGGGACTCTGAAGCAGGGAATCGGAGGCAGGGAATCGGAGGCAGGAAAACAGAGGAAGGGAATCAGAGTCGGAGAAATGGAGGCGGGGAATCAGAAGCGGGGAATCAGAAGCGGGGAATCAGAGGACGGAAAAGAGATGTGGCGAAAGAGAGGCAGGGAAAGAGAGGCGGGGAATCAGAGGCGGGGAATCAGAGGCGGGGAATCAGAGGCGGGGAATCAGAGGCGGGGAATCAGAGGCGGGGAAGCAGAGGCGGGGAAGCAGAGGCGGGGAAGCAGAGGCGGGGAAGCAGAGGCGGGGAATCAGAGGCGGGGAATTTGAGGTGGGGATTCTGAGGTGGGAAATCAGAGGCTGAGATTGAAAGGGGGAGAATCAGAAGGGGGAAAAGAAATGTGGGGAAAGAGAGGCATGGAAAGAGCCAGGGACTCTGAAGCAGGGAATCGGAGGCAGGGAAACAGAGTCGGAGAAACGGAGGCGGGGAATCAGAAGCGGGGAATCAGAGGGTGGAAAAGAGATGTGGGGAAAGAGAGGCAGGGAAAGAGGCGCGGAAATAGACGCAGGGAAAGAGAGGCGGAGTATCAGATGTGGGGAATTCAAGGCGGGGAATCAGAGGCGGGGAAAGAGATGTGGGGAAAGAGAGGCAGGGAAAGAGGCAAGGAAATAGAGGTGGGGAATCAGAGGCAGGGAATCAGAGGCGGAGATCCAGAGGCAGGGAATCTGAGGCGGCGAATCTGAGGCGGGGAATCAGAGGCGTGGAATCAGAGGGGGGAATAGAGATGTGGGAAAAGAGAGGCGGCGAAAGGGAGGCGGGGAAAGAGTCAGAGACTCTGAAACAGGGAATCTGAGTCGGGGAATCAGAGTTGGGGAATCAGAGTCGGGGAATCAGTGTCAGGGAATCAGAGTCGGGGAATCAGAGGTGGGGAAAGAGATGTGGGAAAAGAGAGGCAGAGAATGAGGCACGAAAATAGTGGCAGGGAAAGAGAGGCAGGGAATCAGAGGCGGGGAATCACAGGCGGGGAACCAGAGGCGGGGAATCAGAGGCTGAAATTAAAAGAGGGTGAATCAGAGGGGGGAAAAGAGATGTGGGGAAAGAAGGGCAGGGAAAGAGCCAGGGAAAGAGCCAGGGACTCTGAAGCAGGGAATCGGAGGCAGGGAATCGGTGGCAGGGAAACAGAGGAAGGGAATCAGAGTCGGAGAAATGGAGGCGGGGAATCAGAAGCGGGGAATCAGAAGCGGGGAATCAGAGGACGGAAAAGAGATGTGGGGAAAGAGAGGCAGGGAAAGAGGCGCGGAAATAGACGCAGGGAAAGAGAGGCGGGGTATCAGATGTTGGGAATCCGAGGCGGGGAATCAGAGGCGGGGAAAGAGATGTGGGGAAAGAGAGGCAGGGAAAGAGGCGCGGAAATAGACGCAGGGAAAGAGAGGCGGGGTATCAGATGTGGGGAATCTGAAGTGGAAAATCTGAGGCGGGGAATCAGAGGCGTGGAATCCGAGGCGGGGCATCAGAGGCAGGAAAAGAGATGTGGGGAAAGAGAGGCCGGGAAAGAGGCACGGAAAGAGAGGCAGGAAATCAGAGGCGGTGAATCAGAGGCGGGGAATCAGAGTCGTATTATCTGAGGCGGGGAATCGGAGGCAGGGAAACAGAGGCGGGGAAAGAGAAGTGGGAAAAGAGAGGCAGAGAAGGAGGCACAAAAATAGTGGCAGGGAAAGAGAGGCGGGGAATCAGGGGCGGGGAATGAGAGGCGGGGAATCAGAGGCGTGGAATCAGAGGCGGGGAATCAGAGGCGGGGAATCAGAGTCATGGTATCAGAGGCGGGGAATCTGAGGCGGGGAATCAGAGGCGGGGAAAGAGATGTGGGAAAAGAGAGGCAGGGAAAGAGGCGCGGAAATAGACGCAGGGAAAGAGAGGCGGGGTATCAGATGTGGGGAATCCGAGGCGGGGAATCAGAGGCGGGGAAAGAGATGTGGGGTAAGAGAGGCAGGGAAAGAGGCGCGGAAATAGACGCAGGGAAAGAGAGGCGGGGTATCAGATGTGGGGAATCTGAGGTGGAAAATCTGAGGCGGGGAATCAGAGGCGTGGAATCCGAGGCGGGGCATCAGAGGCAGGAAAAGAGATGTGGGGAAAGAGAGGCCGGGAAAGAGGCACGGAAAGAGAGGCAGGAAATCAGAGGCGGTGAATCACAGGCGGGGAATCAGAGGCGGGGAAAGAGATGTGGGAAAAGAGAGGCAGAGAAGGTGGCACGAAAATAGTGGCAGGGAAAGAGAGGCAGGGAATCAGAGGCGGGGAATCAGAGGCGGGGAATCAGAGGCGGGGAATCAGAGGCGGGAAATCAGAGGCGGGCAATCAGAGGCGGGGAAGCAGAGGCGGGGAAGCAGAGGCGGGGAAGCAGAGGCGGGGAAGCAGAGGCGGGGAAGCAGAGGCGGGGAAGCAGAGGCGGGGAAGCAGAGGCGGGGAATCAGAGTCGGGGAATTTGAGGTGGGGATTCTGAGGTGGGAAATCAGAGGCTGAGATTGAAAGGGGGAGAATCAGAAGGGGGAAAAGAAATGTGGGGAAAGAGAGGCATGGAAAGAGCCAGGGACTCTGAAGCAGGGAATCGGAGTCGGGGAATCAGAGTCGGGGAATCAGTGTCAGGGAATCAGAGTCGGGGAATCAGAGGTGGGGAATCAGAGGCGGGGAATCAGAGTCGGGGAATCAGAGGCAGGGAATCAGAGGCGGAGAATCAGAGGCGGGGAATCAGAGGCGGGGAATCAGTGGGCGGAAATGAGATGTGGGAAAAGAGAGGCAGAGAAAGAGGCACGAAAATAGTGGCAGGGAAAGAGAGGCGGGGAATCAGAGGCGGGGAACCACAGGCGGGGAATCAGAGGCTGAAATTAAAAGGGGGTGAATCAGAGGGGGGAAAAGAGATGTGGGGAAAGAAGGGCAGGGAAAGAGCCAGGGAAAGAGCCAGGGACTCTGAAGCAGGGACTCGGAGGCAGGGAAACAGAGGAAGGGAATCAGAGTGGGAGAAATGGAGGCGGGGAATCAGAGGCGGGGATTCAGAGGCGGGGAAGCAGAGGCGGGGAATCAGAGGCGGGGAATCAGAGGCGGGGAATCTGAGGTGGGGATTCTGAGGCAGGGAATCTCAGGTGGGGAATCTGAGGTGGGGAATCCGAGGCTGAGATTCAAAGGGAGAGAATCAGAAGGGGGAAAAGATATGTAGGGAAAGAGAGGCATGGAAAGAGCCAGGGACTCTGAAGCAGGGAATCGGAGGCAGGGAAACAGAGTCGGAGAACGGAGGCGGGGAATCAGAAGCGGGGAATCAGAGGGCGGAAAAGAGATGTGGGGAAAGAGAGGCAGGGAAAGAGGCGCGGAAATAGACGCAGGGAAAGAGAGGCGGGGTATCAGATGTGGGGAATTCAAGGCGGGGAAAGAGATGTGGGGAAAGAGAGGCAGGGAAAGAGGCAAGGAAATAGAGGCGGGGAATCAGAGGTGGGGATTCAGAGGCAGGGAATCAGAGGGGGGGAATCAGAGGCAGGGAATCTGAGGCAGGGAATCTGAGGTGGGGAGTCTGTCGGGGAATCAGAGGCGTGGAATCAGAGGGGGGAATAGAGATGTGGGAAAAGAGAGGCGGCGAAAGGGAGGCGGGGAAAGAGTCAGAGACTCTGAAGCAGGGAATCGGAGTCGGGGAATCAGAGTCGGGGAATCAGAGGCGGGGAATCAGAGGCAGGGAATCAGAGGCGGAGAATCAGAGGCGGGGAACCAGAGGCGGGGAATCAGAGGCTGAAATTAAAAGAGGGTGAACCAGAGGGGGGAAAAGAGATGTGGGGAAAGAAGGGCAGGGAAAGAGCCAGGGAAAGAGCCAGGGACTCTGAAGCAGGGAATCGGAGGCAGGGAATCGGTGGCAGGGAAACAGAGGAAGGGAATCAGAGTCGGAGAAATGGAGGCGGGGAATCAGAAGCGGGGAATCAGAAGCGGGGAATCAGAGGACGGAAAAGAGATGTGGGGAAAGAGAGGCAGAGAAAGAGAGGCGGGGTATCAGATGTGTGCAATCCGAGGCAAGGAATCAGAGGCGGGGAATCAGAGGCGGGGAATCAGAGGCGTGGAATCAGAGGCGGGGAATCTAAGGTGGGGAATCGGAGTCGGGGAATCAGAGTCGTGGAATCAGAGGAGGGGAATCAGAGGAGGAGAATCAGAGGAGGAGAATCAGAGGCGGGGAATCAGAGTCGGGGAATCAGAGGCGGGGAATCCGAGGCGGGGAATCAGAGGCAGGAAAAGAGATGTGGGGAAAGAGAGTCCGGGAAAGAGGCACGGAAAGAGAGGTGGGAAATCAGAGGTGGGGAATCAGAGGCGGGGAATCAGAGGCAGGGAATCAGAGGCGGGGAATCAGATGTGGGGGATCCGAGGCGGGGAATCAGAGGCGTGGAATCCGAGGCGGGGAATCAGAGGCAGGAAAAGAGATGTGGGGAAAGAGAGGCCGGGAAAGAGGCACGGAAAGAGAGGCGGGAAATCAGAGGCGGGGAATCAGAGGCGGGGAATCAGAGTCGTGGTTTCAGAGGCGGGGAATCAGAGGCGGGGAATCAGAGTCATGGTATCAGAGGCGGGGAATCAGAGGCGGGGAATCAGAGGCGGGGAAAGAGATGTGGGAAAAGAGAGGCGGGGAAAGAGGCGCGGAAATAGACGCAGGGAAAGAGAGGCGGGGTATCAGATGTGGGGAATCCGAGGCGGGGAATCAGAGGCGGGGAAAGAGATGTGGGGAAAGAGAGGCAGGGAAAGAGGCGCGGAAATAGACGCAGGGAAAGAGAGGCGGGGTATCAGATGTGGGGAATCTGAGGTGGAAAATCTGAGGCGGGGAATCAGAGGCGGGGAATCAGAGGCGGGGAATCAGAGGCGGGGAATCAGAGGCGGGGAATCAGAGGCGGGGAATCAGAGGCGGGAAATCAGAGGCGGGGAATCAGAGGCGGGGAATCAGAGGCGGGGAAGCAGAGGCGGGGAAGCAGAGGCGGGGAAGCAGACGCGGGGAAGCAGAGGCGGGGAAGCAGAGGCGGGGAATCAGAGGCGGGGAATTTGAGGTGGGGATTCTGAGGTGGGAAATCAGAGGCTGAGATTGAAAGGGGGAGAATCAGAAGGGGGAAAAGAAATGTGGGGAAAGAGAGGCATGGAAAGAGCCAGGGACTCTGAAGCAGGGAATCGGAGGCAGGGAAACAGAGTCGGAGAAACGGAGGCGGGGAATCAGAAGCGGGGAATCAGAGGGTGGAAAAGAGATGTGGGGAAAGAGAGGCAGGGAAAGAGGCGCGGAAATAGACGCAGGGAAAGAGAGGCGGAGTATCAGATGTGGGGAATTCAAGGCGGGGAATCAGAGGCGGGGAAAGAGTTGTGGGGAAAGAGAGGCAGGGAAAGAGGCAAGGAAATAGAGGTGGGGAATCAGAGGCAGGGAATCAGAGGCGGAGATCCAGAGGCAGGGAATCTGAGGCGGCGAATCTGAGGCGGGGAATCAGAGGCGTGGAATCAGAGGGGGGAATAGAGATGTGGGAAAAGAGAGGCGGCGAAAGGGAGGCGGGGAAAGAGTCAGAGACTCTGAAACAGGGAATCTGAGTCGGGGAATCAGAGTCGGGGAATCAGAGTCGGGGAATCAGTGTCAGGGAATCAGAGTCGGGGAATCAGAGGTGGGGAAAGAGATGTGGGAAAAGAGAGGCAGAGAATGAGGCACGAAAATAGTGGCAGGGAAAGAGAGGCAGGGAATCAGAGGCGGGGAATCACAGGCGGGGAACCAGAGGCGGGGAATCAGAGGCTGAAATTAAAAGAGGGTGAATCAGAGGGGGGAAAAGAGATGTGGGGAAAGAAGGGCAGGGAAAGAGCCAGGGAAAGAGCCAGGGACTCTGAAGCAGGGAATCGGAGGCAGGGAATCGGTGGCAGGGAAACAGAGGAAGGGAATCAGAGTCGGAGAAATGGAGGCGGGGAATCAGAAGCGGGGAATCAGAAGCGGGGAATCAGAGGACGGAAAAGAGATGTGGGGAAAGAGAGGCAGAGAAAGAGAGGCGGGGTATCAGATGTGTGCAATCCGAGGCAAGGAATCAGAGGCGGGGAATCAGAGGCGGGGAATCAGAGGCGGGGAATCTAAGGTGGGGAATCGGCGTCGGGGAATCAGAGTCGTGGAATCAGAGGCGGGGAATCAGAGGAGGAGAATCAGAGGAGGAGAATCAGAGGCGGGGAATCAGAGTCGGGGAATCAGAGGAGGGGAATCAGAGGCGGGGAATCAGAGGCGGGGAATCAGAGGCGGGGAATCAGAGGCGGGGAATCAGAGGCGGGGAATCAGAGGTGGGGAATCAGAGGGCAGAAAAGAGATGTGGGGAAAGAGAGGCAGAGAAAGAGGCGTGGAAATAGACGCAGTGAAAGAGAGGAGGGGTATCAGATGCGGGGAATCCGAGGCGGGGAATCAGAGGCAGGAAAAGAGATGTGGGGAAAGTGAGGCCGGGAAAGAGGCACGGAAAGAGAGGTGTGAAATCAGAGGTGGGGAATCAGAGGCGGGGAATCAGAGGGCGGAAATGAGATGTGGGAAAAGAGAGGCAGAGAAGGAGGCACGAAAATAGTGGCAGGGAAAGAGAGGCAGGGAATCAGAGGCGGGGAATCAGAGGCGGGAAATCAGAGGCGGGGAATCAGAGGGCGGAAAAGAAATGTGGGGAAAGAGAGGCAGAGAAAGAGGCGTGGAAATAGACGCAGGGAAAGAGAGGCGGGGTATCAGATGTGGGGGATCCGAGGCGGGGAATCAGAGGTGGGGAAAGAGATGTGGAGAAAGAGAGGCAGGGAAAGAGGCAAGGAAAGAGAGGCGGGGAAAGAGGCACGGAAAGAGAGGTGGGAAATGAGAGGCGGGGAATCAGAGTCGTATTATCTGAGGTGGGGAATCTGAGGCGGGGAATCAGAGGCGGGGAATCAGAGGCGGGGAATCAGAGGCGGGGAATCAGAGGCGGGGAATCAGAGGCGGGGAAGCAGAGGCGGGGAATCAGAGGCGTGGAATCAGAGGGGGGAATAGAGATGTGGGAAAAGAGAGGCGGCGAAAGGGAGGCGGGGAAAGAGTCAGAGACTCTGAAGCAGGGAATCGGAGTCGGAGAAATGGAGGCGGGGAATCAGAGGCGGGGAATCAGAGGCAGGGAATCAGAGGCGGAGAATCAGAGGCGGGGAATCAGAGGCGGGGAATCAGTGGGCGGAAATGAGATGTGGGAAAAGAGAGGCAGAGAAAGAGGCGTGGAAATAGACGCAGTGAAAGCGAGGAGGGGTATCAGATGCGGGGAATCCGAGGCGGGGAATCAGAGGCAGGAAAAGAGATGTGGGGAAAGAGAGGCCGGGAAAGAGGCACGGAAAGAGAGGCGGGAAATCAGAGGTGGGGAATCAGAGGCGGGGAATCAGAGGCAGGGAATCAGAGGCGGGGAATCAGAGGCGGGGAATCAGAGGGCGGAAAAGAGATGTGGGGAAAGAGAGGCAGTGAAAGAGGCGTGGAAATAGACGCAGGGAAAGTGAGGCAGGGTATCAGATGTGGGGGATCCGAGGCGGGGAATCAGAGGTGGGGAAAGAGATGTGGAGAAAGAGAGGCAGGGAAAGAGGCAAGGAAAGAGAGGCGGGGAAAGAGAGGCGGGGTATCAGATGTGGGGAATCTTAGGTGGAAAATCTGAGGCGGGGAATCAGAGGCGTGGAATCCGAGGCGGGGCATCAGAGGCAGGAAAAGAGATGTGGGGAAAGAGAGGCCGGGAAAGAGGCACGGAAAGAGAGGCAGGAAATCAGAGGCGGTGAATCACAGGCGGGGAATCAGAGGCGGGGAATCAGAGTCGTATTATCTGAGGCGGGGAATCGGAGGCAGGGAATCAGAGGCGGGGAAAGAGATGTGGGAAAAGAGAGCCAGAGAAGGAGGCACGAAAATAGTGGCAGGGAAAGAGAGGCAGGGAATCAGAGGCGGGGAATCAGAGGCGGGGAATCAGAGGCGGGGAATCAGAGGCGGGGAATCAGAGGCGGGGAATCAGAGGTGGGAAATCAGAGGCGGGGAATCAGAGGCGGGGAATCAGAGGCGGGGAAGCAGAGGCGGGGAAGCAGAGGCGGGGAAGCAGACGCGGGGAAGCAGAGGCGGGGAAGCAGAGGCGGGGAATCAGAGGCGGGGAATTTGAGGTGGGGATTCTGAGGTGGGAAATCAGAGGCTGAGATTGAAAGGGGGAGAATCAGAAGGGGGAAAAGAAATGTGGGGAAAGAGAGGCATGGAAAGAGCCAGGGACTCTGAAGCAGGGAATCGGAGGCAGGGAAACAGAGTCGGAGAAACGGAGGCGGGGAATCAGAAGCGGGGAATCAGAGGGTGGAAAAGAGATGTGGGGAAAGAGAGGCAGGGAAAGAGGCGCGGAAATAGACGCAGGGAAAGAGAGGCGGAGTATCAGATGTGGGGAATTCAAGGCGGGGAATCAGAGGCGGGGAAAGAGATGTGGGGAAAGAGAGGCAGGGAAAGAGGCAAGGAAATAGAGGTGGGGAATCAGAGGCAGGGAATCAGAGGCGGAGATCCAGAGGCAGGGAATCTGAGGCGGCGAATCTGAGGCGGGGAATCAGAGGCGTGGAATCAGAGGGGGGAATAGAGATGTGGGAAAAGAGAGGCGGCGAAAGGGAGGCGGGGAAAGAGTCAGAGACTCTGAAACAGGGAATCTGAGTCGGGGAATCAGAGTTGGGGAATCAGAGTCGGGGAATCAGTGTCAGGGAATCAGAGTCGGGGAATCAGAGGTGGGGAAAGAGATGTGGGAAAAGAGAGGCAGAGAATGAGGCACGAAAATAGTGGCAGGGAAAGAGAGGCAGGGAATCAGAGGCGGGGAATCACAGGCGGGGAACCAGAGGCGGGGAATCAGAGGCTGAAATTAAAAGAGGGTGAATCAGAGGGGGGAAAAGAGATGTGGGGAAAGAAGGGCAGGGAAAGAGCCAGGGAAAGAGCCAGGGACTCTGAAGCAGGGAATCGGAGGCAGGGAATCGGTGGCAGGGAAACAGAGGAAGGGAATCAGAGTCGGAGAAATGGAGGCGGGGAATCAGAAGCGGGGAATCAGAAGCGGGGAATCAGAGGACGGAAAAGAGATGTGGGGAAAGAGAGGCAGAGAAAGAGAGGCGGGGTATCAGATGTGTGCAATCCGAGGCAAGGAATCAGAGGCGGGGAATCAGAGGCGGGGAATCAGAGGCGGGGAATCAGAGGCGGGGAATCAGAGGTGGGGAATCAGAGGGCAGAAAAGAGATGTGGGGAAAGAAAGGCAGAGAAAGAGGCGTGGAAATAGACGCAGTGAAAGAGAGGAGGGGTATCAGATGCGGGGAATCCGAGGCGGGGAATCAGAGGCAGGAAAAGAGATGTGGGAAAAGAGAGGCCGGGAAAGAGGCACGGAAAGAGAGGTGTGAAATCAGAGGTGGGGAATCAGAGGCGGGGAATCAGAGGCGGGGAATCAGAGGGCGGAAATGAGATGTGGGAAAAGAGAGGCAGAGAAGGAGGCACGAAAATAGTGGCAGGGAAAGAGAGGCAGGGAATCAGAGGCGGGGAATCAGAGGCGGGGAATCAGAGGCGGGGAATCAGAGGCGGGGAATCAGAGGCGGGGAATCAGAGTCGGGGAATCAGAGGAGGGGAATCAGAGGCGGGGAATCAGAGGCGGGGAATCAGAGGCGGGGAATCAGAGGCGGGGAATCAGAGGCGGGGAATCAGAGGCGGGGTATCAGAGGAAGAGGAACGGAGGCGTGGAATCAGAGGTGGGGAATCAGAGGGCAGAAAAGAGATGTGGGGAAAGAGAGGCAGAGAAAAGGCGTGGAAATAGACGCAGTGAAAGAGAGGCGGGGTATCAGATGTGGGGGATCCGAGGCGGGGAATCAGAGGTGGGGAAAGAGATGTGGAGAAAGAGAGGCAGGGAAAGAGGCAAGGAAAGAGAGGCGGGGAAAGAGGCACGGAAAGAGAGGTGGGAAATGAGAGGCGGGGAATCAGAGTCGTATTATCTGAGGTGGGGAATCTGAGGCGGGGAATCAGAGGCGGGGAAAGAGATGTGGGAAAAGAGAGGCAGAGAATGAGGCACGAAAATAGTGGCAGGGAAAGAGAGGCAGGGAATCAGAGGCGGGGAATCAGAGGCGGGGAATCAGAGGCGGGGAATCAGAGGCGGGGAAGCAGAGGCGGGGAATCAGAGGCGGGGAATCAGAGGCGGGGAATCAGAGGCAGGAAAAGAGATGTGGGGAAAGAGAGGCCGGGAAAGAGGCGTGGAAATAGACGCAGGGAAAGAGAGGCGGGGTATCAGATGTGGGGGATCCGAGGCGGGGAATCAGAGGTGGGGAAAGAGATGTGGAGAAAGAGAGGCAGGGAAAGAGGCAAGGAAAGAGAGGCGGGGAAAGAGGCACGGAAAGAGAGGTGGGAAATGAGAGGCGGGGAATCAGAGACGGGGAATCAGAGTCGTGGTATCAGAGGCGGGGAATCAGAGGCGGGGAATCAGAGGCGGGGAAAGAGAGGCGGGGAAAGAGAGGCGGGGAAAGAGGCGCGGAAATAGACGCAGGGAAAGAGAGGCGGGGTATCAGATGTGGGGAATCCGAGGCGGGGAATCAGAGGCGGGGAAAGAGATGTGGGGAAAGAGAGGCAGGGAAAGAGGCGCGGAAATAGACGCAGGGAAAGAGAGGCGGAGTATCAGATGTGGGGAATTCAAGGCGGGGAATCAGAGGCGGGGAAAGAGATGTGGGGAAAGAGAGGCAGGGAAAGAGGCAAGGAAATAGAGGTGGGGAATCAGAGGCAGGGAATCAGAGGCGGAGATCCAGAGGCAGGGAATCTGAGGCGGCGAATCTGAGGCGGGGAATCAGAGGCGTGGAATCAGAGGGGGGAATAGAGATGTGGGAAAAGAGAGGCGGCGAAAGGGAGGCGGGGAAAGAGTCAGAGACTCTGAAACAGGGAATCTGAGTCGGGGAATCAGAGTAGGGGAATCAGAGTCGGGGAATCAGTGTCAGGGAATCAGAGTCGGGGAATCAGAGGTGGGGAAAGAGATGTGGGAAAAGAGAGGCAGAGAATGAGGCACGAAAATAGTGGCAGGGAAAGAGAGGCAGGGAATCAGAGGCGTGGAATCACAGGCGGGGAACCAGAGGCGGGGAATCAGAGGCTGAAATTAAAAGAGGGTGAATCAGAGGGGGGAAAAGAGATGTGGGGAAAGAAGGGCAGGGAAAGAGCCAGGGAAAGAGCCAGGGACTCTGAAGCAGGGAATCGGAGGCAGGGAATCGGTGGCAGGGAAACAGAGGAAGGGAATCAGAGTCGGAGAAATGGAGGCGGGGAATCAGAAGCGGGGAATCAGAAGCGGGGAATCAGAGGACGGAAAAGAGATGTGGGGAAAGAGAGGCAGAGAAAGAGAGGCGGGGTATCAGATGTGTGCAATCCGAGGCAAGGAATCAGAGGCGGGGAATCAGAGGCGGGGAATCAGAGGCGTGGAATCAGAGGCGGGGAATCAGAGGAGGAGAATCAGAGGAGGAGAATCAGAGGCGGGGAATCAGAGTCGGGGAATCAGAGGAGGGGAATCAGAGGCGGGGAATCAGAGGAGGGGAATCAGAGGCGGGGAATCAGAGGCGGGGAATCAGAGGCGGGGAATCAGAGGGCAGAAAAGAGATGTGGGGAAAGAGAGGCAGAGAAAGAGGCGTGGAAATAGACGCAGTGAAAGAGAGGAGGGGTATCAGATGCGGGGAATCCGAGGCGGGGAATCAGAGGCAGGAAAAGAGATGTGGGGAAAGAGAGGCCGGGAAGGAGGCACGGAAAGAGAGGCAGGAAATCAGAGGCGGTGAATCACAGGCGGGGAATCAGAGGCGGGGAATCAGAGTCGTATTATCTGAGGCCGGGAATCGGAGGCAGGGAATCAGAGGCGGGGAAAGAGATGTGGGAAAAGAGAGGCAGAGAAGGAGGCACGAAAATAGTGGCAGGGAAAGAGAGGCAGGGAATCAGAGGCGGGGAATCAGAGGCGGGGAATCAGAGGCGGGGAATCAGAGGCGGGGAATCAGAGGCGGGGAATCAGAGGCGGGGAATCAGAGGCGGGAAATCAGAGGCGGGGAATTTGAGGTGGGGATTCTGAGGTGGGAAATCAGAGGCTGAGATTGAAAGGGGGAGAATCAGAAGGGGGAAAAGAAATGTGGGGAAAGAGAGGCATGGAAAGAGCCAGGGACTCTGAAGCAGGGAATCGGAGGCAGGGAAACAGAGTCGGAGAAACGGAGGCGGGGAATCAGAAGCGGGGAATCAGAGGGTGGAAAAGAGATGTGGGGAAAGAGAGGCAGGGAAAGAGGCGCGGAAATAGACGCAGGGAAAGAGAGGCGGAGTATCAGATGTGGGGAATTCAAGGCGGGGAATCAGAGGCGGGGAAAGAGATGTGGGGAAAGAGAGGCAGGGAAAGAGGCAAGGAAATAGAGGTGGGGAATCAGAGGCAGGGAATCAGAGGCGGAGATCCAGAGGCAGGGAATCTGAGGCGGCGAATCTGAGGCGGGGAATCAGAGGCGTGGAATCAGAGGGGGGAATAGAGATGTGGGAAAAGAGAGGCGGCGAAAGGGAGGCGGGGAAAGAGTCAGAGACTCTGAAACAGGGAATCTGAGTCGGGGAATCAGAGTCGGGGAATCAGAGTCGGGGAATCAGTGTCAGGGAATCAGAGTCGGGGAATTAGAGGTGGGGAAAGAGATGTGGGAAAAGAGAGGCAGAGAATGAGGCACGAAAATAGTGGCAGGGAATCAGAGGCGGGGAATCACAGGCGGGGAACCAGAGGCGGGGAATCAGAGGCTGAAATTAAAAGAGGGTGAATCAGAGGGGGGAAAAGAGATGTGGGGAAAGAAGGGCAGGGAAAGAGCCAGGGAAAGAGCCAGGGACTCTGAAGCAGGGAATCGGAGGCAGGGAATCGGTGGCAGGGAAACAGAGGAAGGGAATCAGAGTCGGAGAAATGGAGGCGGGGAATCAGAAGCGGGGAATCAGAAGCGGGGAATCAGAGGACGGAAAAGAGATGTGGGGAAAGAGAGGCAGAGAAAGAGAGGCGGGGTATCAGATGTGTGCAATCCGAGGCAAGGAATCAGAGGCGGGGAATCAGAGGCGGGGAATCAGAGGCGTGGAATCAGAGGCGGGGAATCTAAGGTGGGGAATCGGAGTCGGGGAATCAGAGTCGTGGAATCAGAGGCGGGGAATCAGAGGAGGAGAATCAGAGGAGGAGAATCAGAGGCGGGGAATCAGAGTCGGGGAATCAGAGGAGGGGAATCAGAGGCGGGGAATCAGAGGCGGGGAATCAGAGGCGGGGAATCAGAGGCGGGGAATCAGAGGTGGGGAATCAGAGGGCAGAAAAGAGATGTGGGGAAAGAGAGGCAGAGAAAGAGGCGTGGAAATAGACGCAGTGAAAGAGAGGAGGGGTATCAGATGCGGGGAATCCGAGGCGGGGAATCAGAGGCAGGAAAAGAGATGTGGGGAAAGAGAGGCCGGGAAAGAGGCACGGAAAGAGAGGTGGGAAATCAGAGGTGGGGAATCAGAGGCGGGGAATCAGAGGCGAGGAATCAGAGGGCGGAAATGAGATGTGGGAAAAGAGAGGCAGAGAAGGAGGCACGAAAATAGTGGCAGGGAAAGAGAGGCAGGGAATCAGAGGCGGGGAATCAGAGGCGGGAAATCAGAGGCGGGGAATCAGAGGGCGGAAAAGAGATGTGGGGAAAGAGAGGCAGAGAAAGAGGCGTGGAAATAGACGCAGGGAAAGAGAGGCGGGGTATCAGATGTGGGGGATCCGAGGCAGGGAATCAGAGGTGGGGAAAGAGAGGTGGAGAAAGAGAGGCAGGGAAAGAGGCAAGGAAAGAGAGGCGGGGAAAGAGGCACGGAAAGAGAGGTGGGAAATGAGAGGCGGGGAATCAGAGTCGTATTATCTGAGGTGGGGAATCTGAGGCGGGGAATCAGAGGCGGGGAATCAGAGGCGGGGAATCAGAGGCGGGGAATCAGAGGCGGGGAATCAGAGGCGGGGAAGCAGAGGCGGGGAATCAGAGGCGGGGAATCAGAGGGGGGAATAGAGATGTGGGAAAAGAGAGGCGGCGAAAGGGAGGCGGGGAAAGAGTCAGAGACTCTGAAGCAGGGAATCGGAGTCGGAGAAATGGAGGCGGGGAATCAGAGGCGGGGAATCAGAGGCAGGGAATCAGAGGCGGAGAATCAGAGGCGGGGAATCAGAGGCGGGGAATCAGAGGCGGGGAATCAGAGGCGGGGAATCAGTGGGCGGAAATGAGATGTGGGAAAAGAGAGGCAGAGAAAGAGGCGTGGAAATAGACGCAGTGAAAGCGAGGAGGGGTATCAGATGCGGGGAATCCGAGGCGGGGAATCAGAGGCAGGAAAAGAGATGTGGGGAAAGAGAGGCCGGGAAAGAGGCACGGAAAGAGAGGCGGGAAATTAGAGGTGGGGAATCAGAGGCGGGGAATCAGAGGCAGGGAATCAGAGGCGGGGAATCAGAGGCGGGGAATCAGAGGGCGGAAAAGAGATGTGGGGAAAGAGAGGCAGAGAAAGAGGCGTGGAAATAGACGCAGGGAAAGAGAGGCAGGGTATCAGATGTGGGGGATCCGAGGCGGGGAATCAGAGGTGGGGAAAGAGATGTGGAGAAAGAGAGGCGGGGAAAGAGGCGCGGAAATAGACGCAGGGAAAGAGAGGCGGGGTATCAGATGTGGGGAATCCGAGGCGGGGAATCAGAGGCGGGGAAAGAGATGTGGGGAAAGAGAGGCAGGGAAAGAGGCGCGGAAATAGACGCAGGGAAAGAGAGGCGGGGTATCAGATGTGGGGAATCTGAGGTGGAAAATCTGAGGCGGGGAATCAGAGGCGTGGAATCCGAGGCGGGGCATCAGAGGCAGGAAAAGAGATGTGGGGAAAGAGAGGCCGGGAAAGAGGCACGGAAAGAGAGGCAGGAAATCAGAGGCGGTGAATCACAGGTGGGGAATCAGAGGCGGGGAATCAGAGTCGTATTATCTGAGGCGGGGAATCGGAGGCAGGGAATCAGAGGCGGGGAAAGAGATGTGGGAAAAGAGAGGCAGAGAAGGAGGCACGAAAATAGTGGCAGGGAAAGAGAGGCAGGGAATCAGAGGCGGGGAATCAGAGGCGGGGAATCAGAGGCGGGGAATCAGAGGCGGGGAATCAGAGGCGGGGAATCAGAGGCGGGAAATCAGAGGCGGGGAATCAGAGGCGGGGAATCAGAGGCGGGGAAGCAGAGGCGGGGAAGCAGAGGCGGGGAAGCAGAGGCGGGGAATCAGAGGCGGGGAATTTGAGGTGGGGATTCTGAGGTGGGAAATCAGAGGCTGAGATTGAAAGGGGGAGAATCAGAAGGGGGAAAAGAAATGTGGGGAAAGAGAGGCATGGAAAGAGCCAGGGACTCTGAAGCAGGGAATCGGAGGCAGGGAAACAGAGTCGGAGAAACGGAGGCGGGGAATCAGAAGCGGGGAATCAGAGGGTGGAAAAGAGATGTGGGGAAAGAGAGGCAGGGAAAGAGGCGCGGAAATAGTGGCAGGGAAAGAGAGGCAGGGAATCAGAGGCGGTGAATCAGAGGCGGGGAATCAGAGGTGGGGAATCAGAGGGCGGAAATGAGATGTGGGAAAAGAGAGGCAGAGAAGGAGGCACGAAAATAGTGGCAGGGAAAGAGAGGCAGGGAATCAGAGGCGGTGAATCAGAGGCGGGGAATCAGAGGCGGGGAATCAGAGGCGGGGAATCAGAGGCGGGGAATCAGAGGGCGGAAAAGAGATGTGGGAAAAGAGAGGCAGAGAAGGAGGCACGAAAATAGTGGCAGGGAAAGAGAGGCGGGGAATCAGAGGCGGGGAATCGAAAGTGGGGAATCGGAGTCGGGGAATCAGAGTCGGAGAAACGGAGGCGGGGAATCAGAAGCGGGGAATCAGAGGGTGGAAAAGAGATGTGGGGAAAGAGAGGCAGGGAAAGAGGCGCGGAAATAGACGCAGGGAAAGAGAGGCGGAGTATCAGATGTGGGGAATTCAAGGCGGGGAATCAGAGGCGGGGAAAGAGATGTGGGGAAAGAGAGGCAGGGAAAGACGCAAGGAAATAGAGGTGGGGAATCAGAGGCAGGGAATCAGAGGCGGAGAATCAGAGGCAGGGAATCTGAGGCGGGGAATCTGAGGTGGGGAATCTGAGGCGGGGAATCAGAGGCGTGGAATCAGAGGGGGGAATAGAGATGTGGGAAAAGAGAGGCGGCGAAATGGAGGCGGGGAAAGTGTCAGAGACTCTGAAGCAGGGAATCGGAGTCGGGGAATCAGAGTCGGGGAATCAGTGTCGGGGAATTAGAGTCGGGGAATCAGAAGTGGGGAATCAGAGGCAGGGAATCAGAGTCGGGGAATCAGAGGAAGGGAATCAGAGGCAGGGAATCAGAGGCAGGGAATCAGAGGCGGGGAATCAGAGGCGGGGAATCAGAGGCGGGGAATCAGAGGCGGAGAATCAGAGGCGGGGAATCAGAGGAAGGGAATCAGAGGCAGGGAATCAGAGGCGGGGAATCAGAGTCGGGGAATCAGAGGAAGGGAATCAGAGGCAGGGAATCAGAGGCAGGGAATCAGAGGAAGGGAATCAGAGGCAGGGAATCAGAGGCAGGGAATCAGAGTCGGGGAATCAGAGGAAGGGAATCAGAGGCAGGGAATCAGAGGCAGGGAATCAGAGTCGGGGAATCAGAGGAAGGGAATCAGAGGCAGGGAATCAGAGGCAGGGAATCAGAGGCAGGGAATCAGAGGCGGGGAATCAGAGGAAGGGAATCAGAGGCAGGGAATCAGAGGCGGAGAATCAGAGGCGGGGAATCAGAGGCGGGGAATCAGTGGGCGGAAATGAGATGTGGGAAAAGAGAGGCAGAGAAAGAGGCACGAAAATAGTGGCAGGGAAAGAGAGGCGGGGAATCAGAGGCGGGGAACCACAGGCGGGGAATCAGAGGCTGAAATTAAAAGGGGGTGAATCAGAGGGGGGAAAAGAGATGTGGGGAAACAAGGGCAGGGAAAGAGCCAGGGAAAGAGCCAGGGACTCTGAAGCAGGGAATCGGAGGCAGGGAAACAGAGGAAGGGAATCAGAGTCGGAGAAATATAGGCGGGAAATCAGAAGCGGGGAATCAGAGGCGGGGAAGCAGAGGCGGGGAATCAGAGGCGGGGAATCAGAGGCGGGGAATCTGAGGTGGGGATTCTGAGGCAGGGAATCTGATGTGGGGAATCTGAGGTGGGGAATCCGAGGCTGAGATTCAAAGGGGGAGAATCAGAAGGGGGAAAAGATATGTAGGGAAAGAGAGGCATGGAAGGAGCCAGGGACTCTGAAGCAGGTAATCGGAGGCAGGTAAACAGCGTCGGAGAACGGAGGCGGGGAATCAGAAGCGGGGAATCAGAGGGCGGAAAATAGATGTGGGGAAAGAGAGGCAGGGAAAGAGGCGCGGAAATAGACGCAGGGAAAGAGAGGCGGGGTATCAGATGTGGGGAATTCAAGGCGGGGAAAGAGATGTGGGGAAAGAGAGGCAGGGAAAGAGGCAAGGAAATAGAGGCGGGGAATCAGAGGTGGGGATTCAGAGGCAGGGAATCAGAGGGGGGGAATCAGAGGCAGGGAATCTGAGGCAGGGAATCTGAGGCGGGGAATCTGAGTCGGGGAATCAGAGGCGTGGAATCAGAGGGGGGAATAGAGATGTGGGAAAAGAGAGGCGGCGAAACGGAGGCGGGGAATCAGAGGCGGGGAAAGAGATGTGGGAAAAGAGAGGCAGAGAAAGAGGCGTGGAAATAGACGCAGTGAAAGCGAGGAGGGGTATCAGATGCGGGGAATCCGAGGCGGGGAATCAGAGGCAGGAAAAGAGATGTGGGGAAAGAGAGGCCGGGAAAGAGGCATGGAAAGAGAGGCGGGAAATCAGAGGTGGGGAATCAGAGGCGGGGAATCAGAGGCGGGGAATCAGAGGCAGGGAATCAGAGGCGGGGAATCAGAGGCTGGGAATCAGAGGGCGGAAAAGAGATGTGGGGAAAGAGAGGCAGAGAAAGAGGCGTGGAAATAGACGCAGGGAAAGAGAGGCAGGGTATCAGATGTGGGGGATCCGAGGCGGGGAATCAGAGGTGGGGAAAGAGATGTGGAGAAAGAGAGGCAGGGAAAGAGGCAAGGAAAGAGAGGCGGGGAAAGAGGCACGGAAAGAGAGGTGGGAAATGAGAGGCGCGGAATCAGAGGCGGGGAATCAGAGTCGTGGTATCAGAAGCGGGGAATTTGAGGTGGAGAATCTGAGGCGGGGAATCAGAGGCGTGGAATCCGAGGCGGGGAATCAGAGGCAGGAAAAGAGATGTGGGGAAAGAGAGGCCGGGAAAGAGGCACGGAAAGAGAGGCGGGAAATCAGAGGCGGGGAATCAGAGGCGGGGAATCAGAGTCGTGGTTTCAGAGGCGGGGAATCAGAGGCGGGGAATCAGAGTCATGGTATCAGAGGCGGGGAATCAGAGGCAGGGAATCAGAGTCGTGGTTTCAGAGGCGGGGAATCTGAGGCGGGGAATCAGAGGCGGGGAAAGAGATGTGGGAAAAGAGAGGCGGGGAAAGAGGCGCGGAAATAGACGCAGGGAAAGAGAGGCGGGGTATCAGATGTGGGGAATCCGAGGCGGGGAATCAGAGGCCGGGAAAGAGATGTGGGGAAAGAGAGGCAGGGAAAGAGGCGCGGAAATAGACGCAGGGAAAGAGAGGCGGGGTATCAGATGTGGGGAATCTGAGGTGGAAAATCTGAGGCGGGGAATCAGAGGCGGGGAATCAGAGGCGGGGAATCAGAGGCGGGGAATCAGAGGCGGGAAATCAGAGGCGGGGAATCAGAGGCGGGGAATCAGAGGCGGGGAATCAGAGGCGGGGAAGCAGAGGCGGGGAAGCAGAGGCGGGGAAGCAGAGGCGGGGAAGCAGACGCGGGGAAGCAGAGGCGGGGAAGCAGAGGCGGGGAATCAGAGGCGGGGAATTTGAGGTGGGGATTCTGAGGTGGGAAATCAGAGGCTGAGATTGAAAGGGGGAGAATCAGAAGGGGGAAAAGAAATGTGGGGAAAGAGAGGCATGGAAAGAGCCAGGGACTCTGAAGCAGGGAATCGGAGGCAGGGAAACAGAGTCGGAGAAACGGAGGCGGGGAATCAGAAGCGGGGAATCAGAGGGTGGAAAAGAGATGTGGGGAAAGAGAGGCAGGGAAAGAGGCGCGGAAATAGACGCAGGGAAAGAGAGGCGGAGTATCAGATGTGGGGAATTCAAGGCGGGGAATCAGAGGCGGGGAAAGAGATGTGGGGAAAGAGAGGCAGGGAAAGAGGCAAGGAAATAGAGGTGGGGAATCAGAGGCAGGGAATCAGAGGCGGAGATCCAGAGGCAGGGAATCTGAGGCGGGGAATCTGAGGCGGGGAATCAGAGGCGTGGAATCAGAGGGGGGAATAGAGATGTGGGAAAAGAGAGGCGGCGAAAGGGAGGCGGGGAAAGAGTCAGAGACTCTGAAACAGGGAATCTGAGTCGGGGAATCAGAGTCGGGGAATCAGAGTCGGGGAATCAGTGTCAGGGAATCAGAGTCGGGGAATCAGAGGTGGGGAAAGAGATGTGGGAAAAGAGAGGCAGAGAATGAGGCACGAAAATAGTGGCAGGGAAAGAGAGGCAGGGAATCAGATGCGGGGAATCACAGGCGGGCAACCAGAGGCGGGGAATCAGAGGCTGAAATTAAAAGAGGGTGAATCAGAGGGGGGAAAAGAGATGTGGGGAAAGAAGGGCAGGGAAAGAGCCAGGGAAAGAGCCAGGGACTCTGAAGCAGGGAATCGGAGGCAGGGAATCGGTGGCAGGGAAACAGAGGAAGGGAATCAGAGTCGGAGAAATGGAGGCGGGGAATCAGAAGCGGGGAATCAGAAGCGGGGAATCAGAGGACGGAAAAGAGATGTGGGGAAAGAGAGGCAGAGAAAGAGAGGCGGGGTATCAGATGTGTGCAATCCGAGGCAAGGAATCAGAGGCGGGGAATCAGAGGCGGGGAATCAGAGGCGGGGAATCTAAGGTGGGGAATCGGAGTCGGGGAATCAGAGTCGTGGAATCAGAGGCGGGGAATCAGAGGAGGAGAATCAGAGGAGGAGAATCAGAGGCGGGGAATCAGAGTCGGGGAATCAGAGGAGGGGAATCAGAGGCGGGGAATCAGAGGCGGGGAATCAGAGGCGGGGAATCAGAGGTGGGGAATCAGAGGGCAGAAAAGAGATGTGGGGAAAGAGAGGCAGAGAAAGAGGCGTGGAAATAGACGCAGTGAAAGAGAGGAGGGGTATCAGATGCGGGGAATCCGAGGCGGGGAATCAGAGGCAGGAAAAGAGATGTGGGGAAAGAGAGGCCGGGAAAGAGGCACGGAAAGAGAGGTGTGAAATCAGAGGTGGGGAATCAGAGGCGGGGAATCAGAGGCGGGGAATCAGAGGCTTGGACTCAGAGGAGGTGTATCAGAGGCGGAGAAAAGGCGGCGTGGAATCAGAGGTGGGGAATCAGAGGGCGGAAATGAGATGTGGGAAAAGAGAGGCAGAGAAGGAGGCACGAAAATAGTGGCAGGGAAAGAGAGGCAGGGAATCAGAGGCGGGGAATCAGAGGCGGGAAATCAGAGGCGGGGAATCAGAGGGCGGAAAAGAAATGTGGGGAAAGAGAGGCAGAGAAAGAGGCGTGGAAATAGACGCAGGGAAAGAGAGGCGGGGTATCAGATGTGGGGGATCCGAGGCGGGGAATCAGAGGCGGGGAAAGAGATGTGGGAAAAGAGAGGCAGAGAATGAGGCACGAAAATAGTGGCAGGGAAAGAGAGGCAGGGAAACAGAGGCGGGGAATCAGAGGCGGGGAATCAGAGGCGGGGAATCAGAGGCGGGGAATCAGAGGCGGGGAATCAGAGGCGGGGAATCAGAGGCGGGGAATCAGAGGCGGGGAATCAGAGGCGGGGAATCAGAGGCGGGGAATCAGAGGCGGGGAAGCAGAGGCGGGGAATCAGAGGCGTGGAATCAGAGGGGGGAATAGAGATGTGGGAAAAGAGAGGCGGCGAAAGGGAGGCGGGGAAAGAGTCAGAGACTCTGAAGCAGGGAATCGGAGTCGGAGAAATGGAGGCGGGGAATCAGAGGCGGGGAATCAGAGGCAGGGAATCAGAGGCGGAGAATCAGAGGCGGGGAATCAGAGGCGGGGAATCAGAGGCGGGGAATCAGAGGCGGGGAATCAGAGGCGGGGAATCAGTGGGCGGAAATGAGATGTGGGAAAAGAGAGGCAGAGAAAGAGGCGTGGAAATAGACGCAGTGAAAGCGAGGAGGGGTATCAGATGCGGGGAATCCGAGGCGGGGAATCAGAGGCAGGAAAAGAGATGTGGGGAAAGAGAGGCCGGGAAAGAGGCACGGAAAGAGAGGCGGGAAATCAGAGGTGGGGAATCAGAGGCGGGGAATCAGAGGCAGGGAATCAGAGGCGGGGAATCAGAGGGCGGAAAAGAGATGTGGGGAAAGAGAGGCAGAGAAAGAGGCGTGGAAATAGACGCAGGGAAAGAGAGGCAGGGTATCAGATGTCGGGGATCCGAGGCGGGGAATCAGAGGTGGGGAAAGAGATGTGGAGAAAGAGAGGCAGGGAAAGAGGCAAGGAAAGAGAGGCGGGGAAAGAGAGGCGGGGTATCAGATGTGGGGAATCTGAGGTGGAAAATCTGAGGCGGGGAATCAGAGGCGTGGAATCCGAGGAGGGGCATCAGAGGCAGGAAAAGAGATGTGGGGAAAGAGAGGCCGGGAAAGAGGCACGGAAAGAGAGGCAGGAAATCAGAGGCGGTGAATCACAGGCGGGGAATCAGAGGCGGGGAATCAGAGTCGTATTATCTGAGGCGGGGAATCGGAGGCAGGGAATCAGAGGCGGGGAAAGAGATGTGGGAAAAGAGAGGCAGAGAAGGAGGCACGAAAATAGTGGCAGGGAAAGAGAGGCGGGGAATCAGAGGCGGGGAATCATAGGCGGGGAATCAGAGGCGGGGAATCAGAGGCGGGGAATCAGAGGCGGGGAATCAGAGGTGGGAAATCAGAGGCGGGGAATCAGAGGCGGGGAATCAGAGGCGGGGAATCAGAGGCGGGGAAGCAGAGGCGGGGAAGCAGACGCGGGGAAGCAGAGGCGGGGAAGCAGAGGCGGGGAATCAGAGGCGGGGAATTTGAGGTGGGGATTCTGAGGTGGGAAATCAGAGGCTGAGATTGAAAGGGGGAGAATCAGAAGGGGGAAAAGAAATGTGGGGAAAGAGAGGCATGGAAAGAGCCAGGGACTCTGAAGCAGGGAATCGGAGGCAGGGAAACAGAGTCGGAGAAACGGAGGCGGGGAATCAGAAGCGGGGAATCAGAGGGTGGAAAAGAGATGTGGGGAAAGAGAGGCAGGGAAAGAGGCGCGGAAATAGACGCAGGGAAAGAGAGGCGGAGTATCAGATGTGGGGAATTCAAGGCGGGGAATCAGAGGCGGGGAAAGAGATGTGGGGAAAGAGAGGCAGGGAAAGAGGCAAGGAAATAGAGGTGGGGAATCAGAGGCAGGGAATCAGAGGCGGAGATCCAGAGGCAGGGAATCTGAGGCGGCGAATCTGAGGCGGGGAATCAGAGGCGTGGAATCAGAGGGGGGAATAGAGATGTGGGAAAAGAGAGGCGGCGAAAGGGAGGCGGGGAAAGAGTAAGAGACTCTGAAACAGGGAATCTGAGTCGGGGAATCAGAGTTGGGGAATCAGAGTCGGGGAATCAGTGTCAGGGAATCAGAGTCGGGGAATCAGAGGTGGGGAATCAGAGGCGGGGAATCAGAGTCGGGGAATCAGAGGCAGGGAATCAGAGGCAGGGAATCAGAGGCGGGGAATCAGAGGCGGGGAATCAGAGGCGGGGAATCAGAGGCGGGGAATCAGAGTCGTGGTTTCAGAGGCGGGGAATCTGAGGCGGGGAATCAGAGGCGGGGAATCAGAGGCGGGGAAAGAGATGTGGGAAAAGAGAGGCAGGGAAAGAGGCGCGGAAATAGACGCAGGGAAAGAGAGGCGGGGTATCAGATGTGGGGAATCCGAGGCGGGGAATCAGAGGCGGGGAAAGAGATGTGGGGAAAGAGAGGCAGGGAAAGAGGCGCGGAAATAGACGCAGGGAAAGAGAGGCGGGGTATCAGATGTGGGGAATCTGAAGTGGAAAATCTGAGGCGGGGAATCAGAGGCGTGGAATCCGAGGCGGGGCATCAGAGGCAGGAAAAGAGATGTGGGGAAAGAGAGGCCGGGAAAGAGGCACGGAAAGAGAGGCAGGAAATCAGAGGCGGTGAATCAGAGGCGGGGAATCAGAGGCGGGGAATCAGAGTCGTATTATCTGAGGCGGGGAATCGGAGGCAGGGAAACAGAGGCGGGGAAAGAGAAGTGGGAAAAGAGAGGCAGAGAAGGAGGCACAAAAATAGTGGCAGGGAAAGAGAGGCGGGGAATCAGGGGCGGGGAATGAGAGGCGGGGAATCAGAGGCGTGGAATCAGAGGCGGGGAATCAGAGGCGGGGAATCAGAGTCATGGTATCAGAGGCGGGGAATCTGAGGCGGGGAAAGAGATGTGGGAAAAGAGAGGCAGGGAAAGAGGCGCGGAAATAGACGCAGGGAAAGAGAGGCGGGGTATCAGATGTGGGGAATCCGAGGCGGGGAATCAGAGGCGGGGAAAGAGATGTGGGGTAAGAGAGGCAGGGAAAGAGGCGCGGAAATAGACGCAGGGAAAGAGAGGCGGGGTATCAGATGTGGGGAATCTGAGGTGGAAAATCTGAGGCGGGGAATCAGAGGCGTGGAATCCGAGGCGGGGCATCAGAGGCAGGAAAAGAGATGTGGGGAAAGAGAGGCCGGGAAAGAGGCACGGAAAGAGAGGCAGGAAATCAGAGGCGGTGAATCACAGGCGGGGAATCAGAGGCGGGGAATCAGAGTCGTATTATCTGAGGCGGGGAATCGGAGGCAGGGAATCAGAGGCGGGGAAAGAGATGTGGGAAAAGAGAGGCAGAGAAGGAGGCACGAAAATAGTGGCAGGGAAAGAGAGGCAGGGAATCAGAGGCGGGGAATCAGAGGCGGGGAATCAGAGGCGGGGAATCAGAGGCGGGGAATCAGAGGCGGGAAATCAGAGGCGGGCAATCAGAGGCGGGGAAGCAGAGGCGGGGAAGCAGAGGCGGGGAAGCAGAGGCGGGGAAGCAGAGGCGGGGAAGCAGAGGCGGGGAATCAGAGTCGGGGAATTTGAGGTGGGGATTCTGAGGTGGGAAATCAGAGGCTGAGATTGAAAGGGGGAGAATCCGAAGGGGGAAAAGAAATGTGGGGAAAGAGAGGCATGGAAAGAGCCAGGGACTCTGAAGCAGGGAATCGGAGTCGGGGAATCAGAGTCGGGGAATCAGAGTCGGGGAATCAGTGTCAGGGAATCAGAGTCGGGGAATCAGAGGTGGGGAATCAGAGGCGGGGAATCAGAGTCGGGGAATCAGAGGCAGGGAATCAGAGGCGGAGAATCAGAGGCGGGGAATCAGAGGCGGGGAATCAGTGGGCGGAAATGAGATGTGGGAAAAGAGAGGCAGAGAAAGAGGCACGAAAATAGTGGCAGGGAAAGAGAGGCGGGGAATCAGAGGCGGGGAACCACAGGCGGGGAATCAGAGGCTGAAATTAAAAGGGGGTGAATCAGAGGGGGGAAAAGAGATGTGGGGAAAGAAGGGCAGGGAAAGAGCCAGGGAAAGAGCCAGGGACTCTGAAGCAGGGAATCGGAGGCAGGGAAACAGAGGAAGGGAATCAGAGTGGGAGAAATGGAGGCGGGGAATCAGAGGCGGGGATTCAGAGGCGGGGAAGCAGAGGCGGGGAATCAGAGGCGGGGAATCAGAGGCGGGGAATCTGAGGTGGGGATTCTGAGGCAGGGAATCTGAGGTGGGGAATCTGAGGTGGGGAATCCGAGGCTGAGATTCAAAGGGAGAGAATCAGAAGGGGGAAAAGATATGTAGGGAAAGAGAGGCATGGAAAGAGCCAGGGACTCTGAAGCAGGGAATCGGAGGCAGGGAAACAGAGTCGGAGAACGGAGGCGGGGAATCAGAAGCGGGGAATCAGAGGGCGGAAAAGAGATGTGGGGAAAGAGAGGCAGGGAAAGAGGCGCGGAAATAGACGCAGGGAAAGAGAGGCGGGGTATCAGATGTGGGGAATTCAAGGCGGGGAAAGAGATGTGGGGAAAGAGAGGCAGGGAAAGAGGCAAGGAAATAGAGGCGGGGAATCAGAGGTGGGGATTCAGAGGCAGGGAATCAGAGGGGGGGAATCAGAGGCAGGGAATCTGAGGCAGGGAATCTGAGGTGGGGAGTCTGTCGGGGAATCAGAGGCGTGGAATCAGAGGGGGGAATAGAGATGTGGGAAAAGAGAGGCGGCGAAAGGGAGGCGGGGAAAGAGTCAGAGACTCTGAAGCAGGGAATCGGAGTCGGGGAATCAGAGTCGGGGAATCAGAGGCGGGGAATCAGAGGCAGGGAATCAGAGGCGGAGAATCAGAGGCGGGGAACCAGAGGCGGGGAATCAGAGGCTGAAATTAAAAGAGGGTGAACCAGAGGGGGGAAAAGAGATGTGGGGAAAGAAGGGCAGGGAAAGAGCCAGGGAAAGAGCCAGGGACTCTGAAGCAGGGAATCGGAGGCAGGGAATCGGAGGCAGGAAAACAGAGGAAGGGAATCAGAGTCGGAGAAATGGAGGCGGGGAATCAGAAGCGGGGAATCAGAAGCGGGGAATCAGAGGACGGAAAAGAGATGTGGCGAAAGAGAGGCAGGGAAAGAGAGGCGGGGAATCAGAGGCGGGGAATCAGAGGCGGGGAATCAGAGGCGGGGAATCAGAGGCGGGGAATCAGAGGTGGGAAATCAGAGGCGGGGAATCAGAGGCGGGGAATCAGAGGCGGGGAAGCAGAGGCGGGGAAGCAGAGGCGGGGAAGCAGACGCGGGGAAGCAGAGGCGGGGAAGCAGAGGCGGGGAATCAGAGGCGGGGAATTTGAGGTGGGGATTCTGAGGTGGGAAATCAGAGGCTGAGATTGAAAGGGGGAGAATCAGAAGGGGGAAAAGAAATGTGGGGAAAGAGAGGCATGGAAAGAGCCAGGGACTCTGAAGCAGGGAATCGGAGGCAGGGAAACAGAGTCGGAGAAACGGAGGCGGGGAATCAGAAGCGGGGAATCAGAGGGTGGAAAAGAGATGTGGGGAAAGAGAGGCAGGGAAAGAGGCGCGGAAATAGACGCAGGGAAAGAGAGGCGGAGTATCAGATGTGGGGAATTCAAGGCGGGGAATCAGAGGCGGGGAAAGAGATGTGGGGAAAGAGAGGCAGGGAAAGAGGCAAGGAAATAGAGGTGGGGAATCAGAGGCAGGGAATCAGAGGCGGAGATCCAGAGGCAGGGAATCTGAGGCGGCGAATCTGAGGCGGGGAATCAGAGGCGTGGAATCAGAGGGGGGAATAGAGATGTGGGAAAAGAGAGGCGGCGAAAGGGAGGCGGGGAAAGAGTCAGAGACTCTGAAACAGGGAATCTGAGTCGGGGAATCAGAGTTGGGGAATCAGAGTCGGGGAATCAGTGTCAGGGAATCAGAGTCGGGGAATCAGAGGTGGGGAAAGAGATGTGGGAAAAGAGAGGCAGAGAATGAGGCACGAAAATAGTGGCAGGGAAAGAGAGGCAGGGAATCAGAGGCGGGGAATCACAGGCGGGGAACCAGAGGCGGGGAATCAGAGGCTGAAATTAAAAGAGGGTGAATCAGAGGGGGGAAAAGAGATGTGGGGAAAGAAGGGCAGGGAAAGAGCCAGGGAAAGAGCCAGGGACTCTGAAGCAGGGAATCGGAGGCAGGGAATCGGTGGCAGGGAAACAGAGGAAGGGAATCAGAGTCGGAGAAATGGAGGCGGGGAATCAGAAGCGGGGAATCAGAAGCGGGGAATCAGAGGACGGAAAAGAGATGTGGGGAAAGAGAGGCAGAGAAAGAGAGGCGGGGTATCAGATGTGTGCAATCCGAGGCAAGGAATCAGAGGCGGGGAATCAGAGGCGGGGAATCAGAGGCGGGGAATCAGAGGCGGGGAATCTAAGGTGGGGAATCGGAGTAGGGGAATCAGAGTCGTGGAATCAGAGGCGGGGAATCAGAGGAGGAGAATCAGAGGAGGAGAATCAGAGGCGGGGAATCAGAGGAGGGGAATCAGAGGCGGGGAATCAGAGGCGGGGAATCAGAGGCGGGGAATCAGAGGCGGGGAATCAGAGGCGGGGAATCAGAGGTGGGGAATCAGAGGGCAGAAAAGAGATGTGGGGAAAGAGAGGCAGAGAAAGAGGCGTGGAAATAGACGCAGTGAAAGAGAGGAGGGGTATCAGATGCGGGGAATCCGAGGCGGGGAATCAGAGGCAGGAAAAGAGATGTGGGGAAAGAGAGGCCGGGAAAGAGGCACGGAAAGAGAGGTGTGAAATCAGAGGTGGGGAATCAGAGGCGGGGAATCAGAGGCGGGGAATCAGAGGCTTGGACTCAGAGGAGGTGTATCAGAGGCGGAGAAAAGGCGGCGTGGAATCAGAGGTGGGGAATCAGAGGGCGGAAATGAGATGTGGGAAAAGAGAGGCAGAGAAGGAGGCACGAAAATAGTGGCAGGGAAAGAGAGGCAGGGAATCAGAGGCGGGGAATCAGAGGCGGGGAATCAGAGGCGGGGTATAAGAGGCGGGGTATCAGAGGAAGAGGAACGGAGGCGTGGAATCAGAGGTGGGGAATCAGAGGGCAGAAAAGAGATGTGGGGAAAGAGAGGCAGAGAAAGAGGCGTGGAAATAGACGCAGTGAAAGAGAGGCGGGGTATCAGATGTGGGGGATCCGAGGCGGGGAATCAGAGGTGGGGAAAGAGATGTGGAGAAAGAGAGGCGGGGAAAGAGGCACGGAAAGAGAGGTGGGAAATGAGAGGCGGGGAATCAGAGTCGTATTATCTGAGGTGGGGAATCTGAGGCGGGGAATCAGAGGCGGGGAATCAGAGGCGGGGAATCAGAGGCGGGGAATCAGAGGCGGGGAATCAGAGGCGGGGAATCAGAGGCGGGGAATCAGAGGCGGAGAATCAGAGGCGGGGAATCAGAGGCGGGGAAAGAGATGTGGGAAAAGAGAGGCAGAGAAAGAGGCGTGGAAATAGACGCAGTGAAATCGAGGAGGGGTATCAGATGCGGGGAATCCGAGGCGGGGAATCAGAGGCAGGAAAAGAGATGTGGGGAAAGAGAGGCCGGGAAAGAGGCACGGAAAGAGAGGCGGGTAATCAGAGGTGGGGAATCAGAGGCGGGGAATCAGAGGGCAGAAAAGAGATGTGGGGAAAGAGAGGCAGAGAAAGGGGCGTGGAAATAGACGCAGGGAAAGAGAGGCAGGGTATCAGATGTGGGGGATCCGAGGCGGGGAATCAGAGGTGGGGAAAGAGATGTGGAGAAAGAGAGGCAGGGAAAGAGGCAAGGAAAGAGAGGCGGGGAAAGAGGCACGGAAAGAGAGGTGGGAAATGAGAGGCGGGGAATCAGAGACGGGGAATCAGAGTCGTGGTATCAGAAGCGGGGAATTTGAGGTGGAGAATCCGAGGCGGGGAATCAGAGGCAGGAAAAGAGATGTGGGGAAAGAGAGGCCGGGAAAGAGGCACGGAAAGAGAGGCGGGAAATCAGAGGCGAGGAATCAGAGGCGGGGAATCAGAGTCGTGGTTTCAGAGGCGGGGAATCAGAGGCGGGGAATCAGAGTCATGGTATCAGAGGCGGGGAATCAGAGGCGGGGAAAGAGAGGCGGGGAAAGAGGCGCGGAAATAGACGCAGGGAAAGAGAGGCGGGGTATCAGATGTGGGGAATCCGAGGCGGGGAATCAGAGGCGGGGAAAGAGATGTGGGGAAAGAGAGGCAGGGAAAGAGGCGCGGAAATAGACGCAGGGAAAGAGAGGCGGAGTATCAGATGTGGGGAATTCAAGGCGGGGAATCAGAGGCGGGGAAAGAGATGTGGGGAAAGAGAGGCAGGGAAAGAGGCAAGGAAATAGAGGTGGGGAATCAGAGGCAGGGAATCAGAGGCGGAGATCCAGAGGCAGGGAATCTGAGGCGGCGAATCTGAGGCGGGGAATCAGAGGCGTGGAATCAGAGGGGGGAATAGAGATGTGGGAAAAGAGAGGCGGCGAAAGGGAGGCGGGGAAAGAGTCAGAGACTCTGAAACAGGGAATCTGAGTCGGGGAATCAGAGTAGGGGAATCAGAGTCGGGGAATCAGTGTCAGGGAATCAGAGTCGGGGAATCAGAGGTGGGGAAAGAGATGTGGGAAAAGAGAGGCAGAGAATGAGGCACGAAAATAGTGGCAGGGAAAGAGAGGCAGGGAATCAGAGGCGTGGAATCACAGGCGGGGAACCAGAGGCGGGGAATCAGAGGCTGAAATTAAAAGAGGGTGAATCAGAGGGGGGAAAAGAGATGTGGGGAAAGAAGGGCAGGGAAAGAGCCAGGGAAAGAGCCAGGGACTCTGAAGCAGGGAATCGGAGGCAGGGAATCGGTGGCAGGGAAACAGAGGAAGGGAATCAGAGTCGGAGAAATGGAGGCGGGGAATCAGAAGCGGGGAATCAGAAGCGGGGAATCAGAGGACGGAAAAGAGATGTGGGGAAAGAGAGGCAGAGAAAGAGAGGCGGGGTATCAGATGTGTGCAATCCGAGGCAAGGAATCAGAGGCGGGGAATCAGAGGCGGGGAATCAGAGGCGTGGAATCAGAGGCGGGGAATCAGAGGAGGAGAATCAGAGGAGGAGAATCAGAGGCGGGGAATCAGAGTCGGGGAATCAGAGGAGGGGAATCAGAGGCGGGGAATCAGAGGCGGGGAATCAGAGGCGGGGAATCAGAGGCGGGGAATCAGAGGTGGGGAATCAGAGGGCAGAAAAGAGATGTGGGGAAAGAGAGGCAGAGAAAGAGGCGTGGAAATAGACGCAGAGAAAGAGAGGAGGGGTATCAGATGCGGGGAATCCGAGGCGGGGAATCAGAGGCAGGAAAAGAGATGTGGGGAAAGAGAGGCCGGGAAAGAGGCACGGAAAGAGAGGTGGGAAATCAGAGGTGGGGAATCAGAGGCGGGGAATCAGAGGTGGGGAATCAGAGGGCGGAAATGAGATGTGGGAAAAGAGAGGCAGAGAAGGAGGCACGAAAATAGTGGCAGGGAAAGAGAGGCAGGGAATCAGAGGCGGGGAATCAGAGGCGGGAAATCAGAGGCGGGGAATCAGAGGGCGGAAAAGAGATGTGGGGAAAGAGAGGCAGAGAAAGAGGCGTGGAAATAGACGCAGGGAAAGAGAGGCGGGGTATCAGATGTGGGGGATCCGAGGCAGGGAATCAGAGGTGGGGAAAGAGAGGTGGAGAAAGAGAGGCAGGGAAAGAGGCAAGGAAAGAGAGGCGGGGAAAGAGGCACGGAAAGAGAGGTGGGAAATGAGAGGCGGGGAATCAGAGTCGTATTATCTGAGGTGGGGAATCTGAGGCGGGGAATCAGAGGCGGGGAATCAGAGGCGGGGAATCAGAGGCGGGGAATCAGAGGCGGGGAATCAGAGGCGGGGAAGCAGAGGCGGGGAATCAGAGGCGGGGAATCAGAGGGGGGAATAGAGATGTGGGAAAAGAGAGGCGGCGAAAGGGAGGCGGGGAAAGAGTCAGAGACTCTGAAGCAGGGAATCGGAGTCGGAGAATCAGAGGCGGGGAATCAGAGGCGGGGAATCAAAGGCGGGGAATCAGAGGCGGGGAATCAGTGGGCGGAAATGAGATGTGGGAAAAGAGAGGCAGAGAAAGAGGCGTGGAAATAGACGCAGTGAAAGCGAGGAGGGGTATCAGATGCGGGGAATCCGAGGCGGGGAATCAGAGGCAGGAAAAGAGATGTGGGGAAAGAGAGGCCGGGAAAGAGGCACGGAAAGAGAGGCGGGAAATCAGAGGTGGGGAATCAGAGGCGGGGAATCAGAGGCAGGGAATCAGAGGCGGGGAATCAGAGGCGGGGAATCAGATGGCGGAAAAGAGATGTGGGGAAAGAGAGGCAGAGAAAGAGGCGTGGAAATAGACGCAGGGAAAGAGAGGCAGGGTATCAGATGTGGGGGATCCGAGGCGGGGAATCAGAGGTGGGGAAAGAGATGTGGAGAAAGAGAGGCAGGGAAAGAGGCAAGGAAAGAGAGGCGGGGAAAGAGGCACGGAAAGAGAGGTGGGAAATGAGAGGCGGGGAATCAGAGTCGTATTATCTGAGGTGGGGAATCTGAGGCGGGGAATCAGAGGCGTGGAATCAGAGGGGGGAATAGAGATGTGGGAAAAGAGAGGCGGCGAAAGGGAGGCGGGGAAAGAGTCAGAGACTCTGAAGCAGGGAATCGGAGTCGGAGAAATGGAGGCGGGGAATCAGAGGCGGGGAATCAGAGGCAGGGAATCAGAGGCGGAGAATCAGAGGCGGGGAATCAGAGGCGGGGAATCAGAGGCGGGGAATCAGAGGCGGGGAATCAGTGGGCGGAAATGAGATGTGGGAAAAGAGAGGCAGAGAAAGAGGCGTGGAAATAGACGCAGTGAAAGCGAGGAGGGGTATCAGATGCAGGGAATCCGAGGCGGGGAATCAGAGGCAGGAAAAGAGATGTGGGGAAAGAGAGGCCGGGAAAGAGGCACGGAAAGAGAGGCGGGAAATCAGAGGTGGGGAATCAGAGGCGGGGAATCAGAGGCAGGGAATCAGAGGCGGGGAATCAGAGGCGGGGAATCAGAGGGCGGAAAAGAGATGTGGGGAAAGAGAGGCAGAGAAAGAGGCGTGGAAATAGACGCAGGGAAAGAGAGGCAGGGTATCAGATGTGGGGGATCCGAGGCGGGGAATCAGAGGTGGGGAAAGAGATGTGGAGAAAGAGAGGCAGGGAAAGAGGCAAGGAAAGAGAGGCGGGGAAAGAGGCACGGAAAGAGAGGTGGGAAATGAGAGGCGGGGAATCAGAGGCGGGGAATCAGAGTCGTGGTATCAGAAGCGGGGAATTTGAGGTGGAGAATCTGAGGCGGGGAATCAGAGGCGTGGAATCCGAGGCGTGGAATCAGAGGCAGGAAAAGAGATGTGGGGAAAGAGAGGCCGGGAAAGAGGCACGGAAAGAGAGGCGGGAAATCAGAGGCGAGGAATCAGAGGCGGGGAATCAGAGTCGTGGTTTCAGAGGCGGGGAATCAGAGGCGGGGAATCAGAGGCGGGGAAAGAGATGTGGGAAAAGAGAGGCGGGGAAAGAGGCGCGGAAATAGACGCAGGGAAAGAGAGGCGGGGTATCAGATGTGGGGAATCCGAGGCGGGGAATCAGAGGCGGGGAAAGAGATGTGGGGAAAGAGAGGCAGGGAAAGAGGCGCGGAAATAGACGCAGGGAAAGAGAGGCGGGGTATCAGATGTGGGGAATCTGAGGTGGAAAATCTGAGGCGGGGAATCAGAGGCGTGGAATCCGAGGCGGGGCATCAGAGGCAGGAAAAGAGATGTGGGGAAAGAGAGGCCGGGAAAGAGGCACGGAAAGAGAGGCAGGAAATCAGAGGCGGTGAATCACAGGTGGGGAATCAGAGGCGGGGAATCAGAGTCGTATTATCTGAGGCGGGGAATCGGAGGCAGGGAATCAGAGGCGGGGAAAGAGATGTGGGAAAAGAGAGGCAGAGAAGGAGGCACGAAAATAGTGGCAGGGAAAGAGAGGCAGGGAATCAGAGGCGGGGAATCAGAGGCGGGGAATCAGAGGCGGGGAATCAGAGGCGGGGAATCAGAGGCGGGAAATCAGAGGCGGGGATTCAGAGGCGGGGAAGCAGAGGCGGGGAAGCAGAGGCGGGGAAGCAGAGGCGGGGAAGCAGAGGCGGGGAAGCAGAGGCGGGGAATCAGAGGCGGGGAATTTGAGGTGGGGATTCTGAGGTGGGAAATCAGAGGCTGAGATTGAAAGGGGGAGAATCAGAAGGGGGAAAAGAAATGTGGGGAAAGAGAGGCATGGAAAGAGCCAGGGACTCTGAAGCAGGGAATCGGAGGCAGGGAAACAGAGTCGGAGAAACGGAGGCGGGGAATCAGAAGCGGGGAATCAGAGGGTGGAAAAGAGATGTGGGGAAAGAGAGGCAGGGAAAGAGGCGCGGAAATAGTGGCAGGGAAAGAGAGGCAGGGAATCAGAGGCGGTGAATCAGAGGCGGGGAATCAGAGGTGGGGAATCAGAGGGCGGAAATGAGATGTGGGAAAAGAGAGGCAGAGAAGGAGGCACGAAAATAGTGGCAGGGAAAGAGAGGCGGGGAATCAGAGGCGGTGAATCAGAGGCGGGCAATCAGAGGCGGGGAATCAGAGGCGGGGAATCAGAGGCGGGGAATCAGAGGCGGGGAATCAGAGGGGGGAATAGAGATGTGGGAAAAGAGAGGCAGAGAATGAGGCACGAAAATAGTGGCAGGGAATCAGAGGCGGGGAATCACAGGCGGGGAACCAGAGGCGGGGAATCAGAGACTGAAATTAAAAGAGGGTGAATCAGAGGGGGGAAAAGAGATGTGGGGAAAGAAGGGCAGGGAAAGAGCCAGGGAAAGAGCCAGGGACTCTGAAGCAGGGAATCGGAGGCAGGGAATCGGTGGCAGGGAAACAGAGGAAGGGAATCAGAGTCGGAGAAATGGAGGCGGGGAATCAGAAGCGGGGAATCAGAAGCGGGGAATCAGAGGACGGAAAAGAGATGTGGGGAAAGAGAGGCAGAGAAAGAGAGACGGGGTATCAGATGTGTGCAATCCGAGGCAAGGAATCAGAGGCGGGGAATCAGAGGCGGGGAATCAGAGGCGGGGAATCAGAGGCGGGGAATCAGAGGCGGGGAGTCAGAGGCGGGGAAACAGAGGCGGGAAATCAGAGGCGGGGAATCAGAGGCGGGGAATCAGAGGCGGGGAAGCAGAGGCGGGGAAGCAGAGGCGGGGAAGCAGATGCGGGGAAGCAGAGGCGGGGAAGCAGAGGCGTGGAATCAGAGGCGGGGAATTTGAGGTGGGGATTCTGAGGTGGGAAATCAGAGGCTGAGATTGAAAGGGGGAGAATAAGAAGGGGGAAAAGAAATGTGGGGAAAGAGAGGCATGGAAAGAGCCAGGGACTCTGAAGCAGGGAATCGGAGGCAGGGAAACAGAGTCGGAGAAACGGAGGCGGGGAATCAGAAGCGGGGAATCAGAGGGTGGAAAAGAGATGTGGGGAAAGAGAGGCAGGGAAAGAGGCGCGGAAATAGACGCAGGGAAAGAGAGGCGGAGTATCAGATGTGGGGAATTCAAGGCGGGGAATCAGAGGCGGGGAAAGAGATGTGGGGAAAGAGATGTGGGGAAAGAGAGGCAGGGAAAGAGGCAAGGAAATAGAGGTGGGGAATCAGAGGCAGGGAATCAGAGGCGGAGATCCAGAGGCAGGGAATCTGAGGCGGGGAATCTGAGGCGGGGAATCAGAGGCGTGGAATCAGAGGGGGGAATAGAGATGTGGGAAAAGAGAGGCGGCGAAAGGGAGGCGGGGAAAGAGTCAGAGACTCTGAAACAGGGAATCGGAGTCGGGGAATCAGAGTCGGGGAATCAGAGTCGGGGAATCAGTGTCAGGGAATCAGAGTCGGGGAATCAGAGGCGGGGAATCAGAGGCGGGGAATCAGAGGCGGGGAATCAGAGGCGGAGAATCAGAGGCGGGGAATCAGTGGGCGGAAATGAGATGTGGGAAAAGAGAGGCAGAGAAAGAGGCACGAAAATAGTGGCAGGGAAAGAGAGGCGGGGAATCAGAGGCGGGGAACCACAGGCGGGGAATCAGAGGCTGAAATTAAAAGGGGGTGAATCAGAGGGGGGTAAAGAGATGTGGGGAAAGAAGGGCAGGGAAAGAGCCAGGGAAAGAGCCAGGGACTCTGAAGCAGGGAATCGGAGGCAGGGAAACAGAGGAAGGGAATCAGAGTGGGAGAAATGGAGGCGGGGAATCAGAGGCGGGGAATCAGAGGCGGGGAAGCAGAGGCGGGGAATCAGAGGCTGGGAATCAGAGGCGGGGAATCTGAGGTGGGGATTCTGAGGCAGGGAATCTGAGGTGGGGAATCTGAGGTGGGGAATCCGAGGATGAGATTCAAAGGGAGAGAATCAGAAGGGGGAAAAGATATGTAGGGAAAGAGAGGCATGGAAAGAGCCAGGTACTCTGAAGCAGGGAATCGGAGGCAGGGAAACAGAGTCGGAGAACGGAGGCGGGGAATCAGAAGCGGGGAATCAGAGGGCGGAAAAGAGATGTGGGGAAAGAGAGGCAGGGAAAGAGGCGCGGAAATAGACGCAGGGAAAGAGAGGCGGGGTATCAGATGTGGGGAATTCAAGGCGGGGAAAGAGATGTGGGGAAAGAGAGGCAGGGAAAGAGGCAAGGAAATAGAGGCGGGGAATCAGAGGTGGGGATTCAGAGGCAGGGAATCAGATGAGGGGAATCAGAGGCAGGGAATCTGAGGCAGGGAATCTGAGGTGGGGAGTCTGTCGGGGAATCAGAGGCGTGGAATCAGAGGGGGGAATAGAGATGTGGGAAAAGAGAGGCGGCGAAAGGGAGGCGGGGAAAGAGTCAGAGACTCTGAAGCAGGGAATCGGAGTCGGGGAATCAGAGTCGGGGAATCAGAGGCGGGGAATCAGAGGCAGGCAATCAGAGGCGGAGAATCAGAGGCGGGGAATCAGAGGCGGGGAATCAGAGGCGGGGAATCAGAGGCGGGGAATCAGAGGAGGGGAATCAGAGGCGGGGAATCAGAGGCGGGGAATCAGTGGGCGGAAATGAGATGTGGGAAAAGAGAGGCAGAGAAAGAGGCACGAAAATAGTGGCAGGGAAAGAGAGGCGGGGAATCAGAGGCGGGGAATCACAGGCGGGGAACCAGAGGCGGGGAATCAGAGGCTGAAATTAAAAGAGGGAGAATCAGAGGGGGGAAAAGAGATGTGGGGAAAGAAGGGCAGGGAAAGAGCGAGGGAAAGAGCCAGGGACTCTGAAGCAGGGAATCGGAGGCAGGGAATCGGAGGCAGGAAAACAGAGGAAGGGAATCAGAGTCGGAGAAATGGAGGCGGGGAATCAGAAGCGAGGAATCAGAAGCGGGGAATCAGAGGACGGAAAAGAGATGTGGCGAAAGAGAGGCAGAGAAAGAGAGGCGGGTTATCAGATGTGTGCAATCCGAGGCAAGGAATCAGAGGCGGGGAATCAGAGGCGTGGAATAAGAGGCGGGGAATCGAAAGTGGGGAATCGGAGTCGGGGAATCAGAGTCGTGGAATCAGAGGCGGGGAATCAGAGGTGGGGAATCAGAGTCGGGGAATCAGAGGCGGGGAATCAGAGGCGGGGAATCAGAGGCGGGGAATCAGAGGCGGGGTATCAGAGGCGGGGTATCAGAAGCGGGGAATCAGAGGCGGGGAATCAGAGGCGGGGTATCAGAGGCGGGGAAGCAGAGGCGGGGAAGCAGAGGCGGGGAATCAGAGGCGGGGAATCAGAGGCGGGGAATCAGAGGCGGGGAATCAGAGGCGGGGAATCAGAGGCGGGGAATCAGAGGCGGGGAAGCAGAGGCGGGGAAGCAGAGGCGGGGAAGCAGAGGCGGGGAAGCAGAGGCGGGGAAGCAGAGGCGGGGAAGCAGAGGCGGGGAAGCAGAGGCGGGGAAGCAGAGGCGGGGAAGCAGAGGCGGGGAAGCAGAGGCGGGGTAGCAGAGGCGGGGAAGCAGAGGCGGGGAATTTGAGGTGGGGATTCTGAGGTGGGAAATCAGAGGCTGAGATTGAAAGGGGGAGAATCAGAAGGGGGAAAAGAAATGTGGGGAAAGAGAGGCATGGAAAGAGCCAGGGACTCTGAAGCAGGGAATCGGAGGCAGGGAAACAGAGTCGGAGAAACGGAGGCGGGGAATCAGAAGCGGGGAATCAGAGGGTGGAAAAGAGATGTGGGGAAAGAGAGGCAGGGAAAGAGGCGCGGAAATAGACGCAGGGAAAGAGAGGCGGAGTATCAGATGTGGGGAATTCAAGGCGGGGAATCAGAGGCGGGGAAAGAGATGTGGGGAAAGAGAGGCAGGGAAAGACGCAAGGAAATAGAGGTGGGGAATCAGAGGCAGGGAATCAGAGGCGGAGAATCAGAGGCAGGGAATCTGAGGCGGGGAATCTGAGGTGGGGAATCTGAGGCGGGGAATCAGAGGCGTGGAATCAGAGGGGGGAATAGAGATGTGGGAAAAGAGAGGCGGCGAAATGGAGGCGGGGAAAGTGTCAGAGACTCTGAAGCAGGGAATCGGAGTCGGGGAATCAGAGTCGGGGAATCAGTGTCGGGGAATTAGAGTCGGGGAATCAGAAGTGGGGAATCAGAGGCAGGGAATCAGAGGCAGGGAATCAGAGGCGGGGAATCAGAGGCGGGGAATCAGAGGCGGGGAATCAGAGGCGGAGAATCAGAGGCGGGGAATCAGAGGCGGGGAATCAGAGGCTGAAATTAAAAGGGGGTGAATCAGAGGGGGGAAAAGAGATGTGGGGAAACAAGGGCAGGGAAAGAGCCAGGGAAAGAGCCAGGGACTCTGAAGCAGGGAATCGGAGGCAGGGAAACAGAGGAAGGGAATCAGAGTCGAAGAAATATAGGCGGGAAATCAGAAGCGGGGAATCAGAGGCGGGGAAGCAGAGGCGGGGAATCAGAGGCGGGGAATCAGAGGCGGGGAATCAGAGGCGGGGAATCTGAGGTGGGGATTCTGAGGCAGGGAATCTGATGTGGGGAATCTGAGGTGGGGAATCCGAGGCTGAGATTCAAAGGGGGAGAATCAGAAGGGGGAAAAGATATGTAGGGAAAGAGAGGCATGGAAGGAGCCAGGGACTCTGAAGCAGGTAATCGGAGGCAGGTAAACAGCGTCGGAGAACGGAGGCGGGGAATCAGAAGCGGGGAATCAGAGGGCGGAAAATAGATGTGGGGAAAGAGAGGCAGGGAAAGAGGCGCGGAAATAGACGCAGGGAAAGAGAGGCGGGGTATCAGATGTGGGGAATTCAAGGCGGGGAAAGAGATGTGGGGAAAGAGAGGCAGGGAAAGAGGCAAGGAAATAGAGGCGGGGAATCAGAGGTGGGGATTCAGAGGCAGGGAATCAGAGGGGGGGAATCAGAGGCAGGGAATCTGAGGCAGGGAATCTGAGGTGGGGAATCTGAGTCGGGGAATCAGAGGCGTGGAATCAGAGGGGGGAATAGAGATGTGGGAAAAGAGAGGCGGCGAAAGGGAGGCGGGGAAAGAGTCAGAGACTCTGAAGCAGGGAATCGGAGTCGGGGAATCAGAGGCGGGGAATCAGAGGCGGGGAATCAGAGGCGGGGAATCAGAGGCGGGGAATCAGAGGCGGGGAATCAGAGGCGGGGAATCAGAGGCGGGGAATCAGAGGCAGAGAATCAGCGGCGGGGAATCAGAGTCGGGGAATCAGAGTCGGGGAATCAGTGTCAGGGAATCAGAGTCGGGGAATCAGAGGCGGGGAATCAGAGGCGGGGAATCAGAGGCGGGGAATCAGAGGCGGAGAATCAGAGGCGGGGAATCAGAGGCGGGGAATCAGTGGGCGGAAATGAGATGTGGGAAAAGAGAGGCAGAGAAAGAGGCACGAAAATAGTGGCAGGGAAAGAGAGGCGGGGAATCAGAGGCGGGGAATCAGAGGCTGAAATTAAAAGGGGGTGAATCAGAGGGGGGAAAAGAGATGTGGGGAAAGAGAGGCAGAGAAAGAGGCGTGGAAATAGACGCAGGGAAAGAGAGGCGGGGTATCAGATGTGGGGGATCCGAGGCGGGGAATCAGAGGTGGGGAAAGAGATGTGGAGAAAGAGAGGCAGGGAAAGAGGCAAGGTAAGAGAGGCGGGGAAAGAGGCACGGAAAGAGAGGTGGGAAATGAGAGGCGGGGAATCAGTCGTATTATCTGAGGTGGGGAATCTGAGGCGGGGAATCAGAGGCGGGGAAAGAGATGTGGGAAAAGAGTGGCAGAGAATGAGGCACGAAAATAGTGGCAGGGAAAGAGAGGCAGGGAATCAGAGGCGGGGAATCAGAGGCGGGGAATCAGAGGCGGAGAATCAGAGGCGGGGAATCAGAGGCGGGGAATCAGAGGCAGGGAAGCAGAGGCGGGGAATCAGACGCGGGGAATCAGAGGGGGGAATAGAGATGTGGGAAAAGAGAGGCGGCGAAAGGGAGGCGGGGAAAGAGTCAGAGACTCTGAAACAGGGAATCGGAGTCGGGGAATCAGAGGCGGGGAATCAGAGGCGGGGAATCAGAGGCGGGGAATCTGAGGCGGGGAATCAGAGGCGGGGAATCAGAGGCGGGGAATCAGAGGCGGGGAAGCAGAGGCGGGGAAGCAGAGGCGGGGAAGCAGAGGCGGGGAAGCAGAGGCGGGGAATCAGAGGCGGGGAATTTGAGGTGGGGATTCTGAGGTGGGAAATCAGAGGCTGAGATTGAAAGGGGGAGAATCAGAAGGGGGAAAAGAAATGTGGGGAAAGAGAGGCATGGAAAGAGCCAGGGACTCTGAAGCAGGGAATCGGAGGCAGGGAAACAGAGTCGGAGAAACGGAGGCGGGGAATCAGAAGCGGGGAATCAGAGGGTGGAAAAGAGATGTGGGGAAAGAGAGGCAGGGAAAGAGGCGCGGAAATAGTGGCAGGGAAAGAGAGGCAGGGAATCAGAGGCGGTGAATCAGAGGCGGGGAATCAGAGGTGGGGAATCAGAGGGCGGAAATGAGATGTGGGAGAAGAGAGGCAGAGAAGGAGGCACGAAAATAGTGGCAGGGAAAGAGAGGCAGGGAATCAGAGGCGGTGAATCAGAGGCGGGGAATCAGAGGCGGGGAATCAGAGGCGGGGAATCAGAGGCGGGGAATCAGAGGGCGGAAAAGAGATGTGGGAAAAGAGAGGCAGAGAAGGAGGCACGAAAATAGTGGCAGGGAAAGAGAGGCGGGGAATCAGAGGCGGGGAATCAGAGGTGGGGAATCAGAGGCGGGGAATCAGAGGCGGGGAATCAGAGGCGGGGAATCAGAGGCGGGGAATCAGAGGCGGGGAATCAGAGGGGGGAATAGAGATGTGGGAAAAGAGAGGCAGAGAAAGAGGCACGAAAATAGTGGCAGGGAAAGAGAGGCGGGGAATCAGAGGCGGGGAATCAGAGGCGGGGAATCAGAGGTGGGGAATCAGAGGGCAGAAAAGAGATGTGGGGAAAGAGAGGCAGAGAAAGAGGCGTGGAAATAGACGCAGTGAAAGAGAGGAGGGGTATCAGATGCGGGGAATCCGAGGCGGGGAATCAGAGGCAGGAAAAGAGATGTGGGGAAAGAGAGTCCGGGAGAGAGGCACGGAAAGAGAGGCGGGAAATCAGAGGTGGGGAATCAGAGGCGGGGAATCAGAGGCGGGGAATCAGAGGCGGGGAATCAGAGGCGGGGAATCAGAGGCGGGGAATCAGAGGCTTGGACTCAGAGGAGGTGTATCAGAGGCGGAGAAAAGGCGGCGTGGAATCAGAGGTGGGGAATCAGAGGGCGGAAATGAGATGTGGGAAAAGAGAGGCAGAGAAGGAGGCACGAAAATAGTGGCAGGGAAAGAGAGGCAGGGAATCAGAGGCGGTGAATCAGAGGCGGGGAATCAGAGGCGGGGAATCAGAGGCGGGGAATCAGAGGCGGGGAAGCAGAGGCGGGGAATCAGAGGCGGGGAAGCAGAGGCGGGGAAGCAGAGGCGGGGAAGCAGACGCGGGGAAGCAGAGGCGGGGAAGCAGAGGCGTGGAATCAGAGGCGGGGAATTTGAGGTGGGGATTCTGAGGTGGGAAATCAGAGGCTGAGATTGAAAGGGGGAGAATCAGAAGGGGGAAAAGAAATGTGGGGAAAGAGAGGCATGGAAAGAGCCAGGGACTCTGAAGCAGGGAATCGGAGGCAGGGAAACAGAGTCGGAGAAACGGAGGCGGGGAATCAGAAGCGGGGAATCAGAGGGTGGAAAAGAGATGTGGGGAAAGAGAGGCAGGGAAAGAGGCGCGGAAATAGACGCAGGGAAAGAGAGGCGGAGTATCAGATGTGGGGAATTCAAGGCGGGGAATCAGAGGCGGGGAAAGAGATGTGGGGAAAGAGATGTGGGGAAAGAGAGGCAGGGAAAGAGGCAAGGAAATAGAGGTGGGGAATCAGAGGCAGGGAATCAGAGGCGGAGATCCAGAGGCAGGGAATCTGAGGCGGGGAATCTGAGGCGGGGAATCAGAGGCGTGGAATCAGAGGGGGGAATAGAGATGTGGGAAAAGAGAGGCGGCGAAAGGGAGGCGGGGAAAGAGTCAGAGACTCTGAAACAGGGAATCGGAGTCGGGGAATCAGAGTCGGGGAATCAGAGTCGGGGAATCAGTGTCAGGGAATCAGAGTCGGGGAATCAGAGGCGGGGAATCAGAGTCGGGGAATCAGAGTCGGGGAATCAGTGTCAGGGAATCAGAGTCGGGGAATCAGAGGCAGGGAATCAGAGGCGGGGAATCAGAGGCGGGGAATCAGAGGCGGGGAATCAGTGGGCGGAAATGAGATGTGGGAAAAGAGAGGCAGAGAAAGAGGCACGAAAATAGTGGCAGGGAAAGAGAGGCGGGGAATCAGAGGCGGGGAACCACAGGCGGGGAATCAGAGGCTGAAATTAAAAGGGGGTGAATCAGAGGGGGGAAAAGAGATGTGGGGAAAGAAGGGCAGGGAAAGAGCCAGGGAAAGAGCCAGGGACTCTGAAGCAGGGAATCGGAGGCAGGGAAACAGAGGAAGGGAATCAGAGTGGGAGAAATGGAGGCGGGGAATCAGAGGCGGGGATTCAGAGGCGGGGAAGCAGAGGCGGGGAATCAGAGGCGGGGAATCAGAGGCGGGGAATCTGAGGTGGGGATTCTGAGGCAGGGAATCTGAGGTGGGGAATCTGAGGTGGGGAATCCGAGGCTGAGATTCAAAGGGAGAGAATCAGAAGGGGGGAAAGATATGTAGGGAAAGAGAGGCATGGAAAGAGCCAGGGACTCTGAAGCAGGGAATCGGAGGCAGGGAAACAGAGTCGGAGAACGGAGGCGGGGAATCAGAAGCGGGGAATCAGAGGGCGGAAAAGAGATGTGGGGAAAGAGAGGCAGGGAAAGAGGCGCGGAAATAGACGCAGGGAAAGAGAGGCGGGGTATCAGATGTGGGGAATTCAAGGCGGGGAAAGAGATGTGGGGAAAGAGAGGCAGGGAAAGAGGCAAGGAAATAGAGGCGGGGAATCAGAGGTGGGGATTCAGAGGCAGGGAATCAGAGGGGGGGAATCAGAGGCAGGGAATCTGAGGCAGGGAATCTGAGGTGGGGAGTCTGTCGGGGAATCAGAGGCGTGGAATCAGAGGGGGGAAGAGAGATGTGGGAAAAGAGAGGCGGCGAAAGGGAGGCGGGGAAAGAGTCAGAGACTCTGAAGCAGGGAATCGGAGTCGGGGAATCAGAGTCGGGGAATCAGAGGCGGGGAATCAGAGGCAGGGAATCAGAGGCGGAGAATCAGAGGCGGGGAACCAGAGGCGGGGAATCAGAGGCTGAAATTAAAAGAGGGTGAACCAGAGGGGGGAAAAGAGATGTGGGGAAAGAAGGGCAGGGAAAGAGCCAGGGAAAGAGCCAGGGACTCTGAAGCAGGGAATCGGAGGCAGGGAATCGGAGGCAGGAAAACAGAGGAAGGGAATCAGAGTCGGAGAAATGGAGGCGGGGAATCAGAAGCGGGGAATCAGAAGCGGGGAATCAGAGGACGGAAAAGAGATGTGGCGAAAGAGAGGCAGGGAAAGAGAGGCGGGGAATCAGAGGCGGGGAATCAGAGGCGGGGAATCAGAGGCGGGGAATCAGAGGCGGGGAATCAGAGGCGGGGAAGCAGAGGCGGGGAAGCAGAGGCGGGGAAGCAGAGGCGGGGAAGCAGAGGCGGGGAATCAGAGGCGGGGAATTTGAGGTGGGGATTCTGAGGTGGGAAATCAGAGGCTGAGATTGAAAGGGGGAGAATCAGAAGGGGGAAAAGAAATGTGGGGAAAGAGAGGCATGGAAAGAGCCAGGGACTCTGAAGCAGGGAATCGGAGGCAGGGAAACAGAGTCGGAGAAACGGAGGCGGGGAATCAGAAGCGGGGAATCAGAGGGTGGAAAAGAGATGTGGGGAAAGAGAGGCAGGGAAAGAGGCGCGGAAATAGACGCAGGGAAAGAGAGGCGGAGTATCAGATGTGGGGAATTCAAGGCGGGGAATCAGAGGCGGGGAAAGAGATGTGGGGAAAGAGAGGCAGGGAAAGAGGCAAGGAAATAGAGGTGGGGAATCAGAGGCAGGGAATCAGAGGCGGAGATCCAGAGGCAGGGAATCTGAGGCGGCGAATCTGAGGCGGGGAATCAGAGGCGTGGAATCAGAGGGGGGAATAGAGATGTGGGAAAAGAGAGGCGGCGAAAGGGAGGCGGGGAAAGAGTCAGAGACTCTGAAACAGGGAATCTGAGTCGGGGAATCAGAGTTGGGGAATCAGAGTCGGGGAATCAGTGTCAGGGAATCAGAGTCGGGGAATCAGAGGTGGGGAAAGAGATGTGGGAAAAGAGAGGCAGAGAATGAGGCACGAAAATAGTGGCAGGGAAAGAGAGGCAGGGAATCAGAGGCGGGGAATCACAGGCGGGGAACCAGAGGCGGGGAATCAGAGGCTGAAATTAAAAGAGGGTGAATCAGAGGGGGGAAAAGAGATGTGGGGAAAGAAGGGCAGGGAAAGAGCCAGGGAAAGAGCCAGGGACTCTGAAGCAGGGAATCGGAGGCAGGGAATCGGTGGCAGGGAAACAGAGGAAGGGAATCAGAGTCGGAGAAATGGAGGCGGGGAATCAGAAGCGGGGAATCAGAAGCGGGGAATCAGAGGACGGAAAAGAGATGTGGGGAAAGAGAGGCAGGGAAAGAGGCGCGGAAATAGACGCAGGGAAAGAGAGGCGGGGTATCAGATGTTGGGAATCCGAGGCGGGGAATCAGAGGCGGGGAAAGAGATGTGGGGAAAGAGAGGCAGGGAAAGAGGCGCGGAAATAGACGCAGGGAAAGAGAGGCGGGGTATCAGATGTGGGGAATCTGAAGTGGAAAATCTGAGGCGGGGAATCAGAGGCGTGGAATCCGAGGCGGGGCATCAGAGGCAGGAAAAGAGATGTGGGGAAAGAGAGGCCGGGAAAGAGGCACGGAAAGAGAGGCAGGAAATCAGAGGCGGTGAATCAGAGGCGGGGAATCAGAGTCGTATTATCTGAGGCGGGGAATCGGAGGCAGGGAAACAGAGGCGGGGAAAGAGAAGTGGGAAAAGAGAGGCAGAGAAGGAGGCACAAAAATAGTGGCAGGGAAAGAGAGGCGGGGAATCAGGGGCGGGGAATGAGAGGCGGGGAATCAGAGGCGTGGAATCAGAGGCGGGGAATCAGAGGCGGGGAATCAGAGTCATGGTATCAGAGGCGGGGAATCTGAGGCGGGGAATCAGAGGCGGGGAAAGAGATGTGGGAAAAGAGAGGCAGGGAAAGAGGCGCGGAAATAGACGCAGGGAAAGAGAGGCGGGGTATCAGATGTGGGGAATCCGAGGCGGGGAATCAGAGGCGGGGAAAGAGATGTGGGGTAAGAGAGGCAGGGAAAGAGGCGCGGAAATAGACGCAGGGAAAGAGAGGCGGGGTATCAGATGTGGGGAATCTGAGGTGGAAAATCTGAGGCGGGGAATCAGAGGCGTGGAATCCGAGGCGGGGCATCAGAGGCAGGAAAAGAGATGTGGGGAAAGAGAGGCCGGGAAAGAGGCACGGAAAGAGAGGCAGGAAATCAGAGGCGGTGAATCACAGGCGGGGAATCAGAGGCGGGGAAAGAGATGTGGGAAAAGAGAGGCAGAGAAGGTGGCACGAAAATAGTGGCAGGGAAAGAGAGGCAGGGAATCAGAGGCGGGGAATCAGAGGCGGGGAATCAGAGGCGGGGAATCAGAGGCGGGAAATCAGAGGCGGGCAATCAGAGGCGGGGAAGCAGAGGCGGGGAAGCAGAGGCGGGGAAGCAGAGGCGGGGAAGCAGAGGCGGGGAAGCAGAGGCGGGGAAGCAGAGGCGGGGAAGCAGAGGCGGGGAATCAGAGTCGGGGAATTTGAGGTGGGGATTCTGAGGTGGGAAATCAGAGGCTGAGATTGAAAGGGGGAGAATCAGAAGGGGGAAAAGAAATGTGGGGAAAGAGAGGCATGGAAAGAGCCAGGGACTCTGAAGCAGGGAATCGGAGTCGGGGAATCAGAGTCGGGGAATCAGTGTCAGGGAATCAGAGTCGGGGAATCAGAGGTGGGGAATCAGAGGCGGGGAATCAGAGTCGGGGAATCAGAGGCAGGGAATCAGAGGCGGAGAATCAGAGGCGGGGAATCAGAGGCGGGGAATCAGTGGGCGGAAATGAGATGTGGGAAAAGAGAGGCAGAGAAAGAGGCACGAAAATAGTGGCAGGGAAAGAGAGGCGGGGAATCAGAGGCGGGGAACCACAGGCGGGGAATCAGAGGCTGAAATTAAAAGGGGGTGAATCAGAGGGGGGAAAAGAGATGTGGGGAAAGAAGGGCAGGGAAAGAGCCAGGGAAAGAGCCAGGGACTCTGAAGCAGGGACTCGGAGGCAGGGAAACAGAGGAAGGGAATCAGAGTGGGAGAAATGGAGGCGGGGAATCAGAGGCGGGGATTCAGAGGCGGGGAAGCAGAGGCGGGGAATCAGAGGCGGGGAATCAGAGGCGGGGAATCTGAGGTGGGGATTCTGAGGCAGGGAATCTCAGGTGGGGAATCTGAGGTGGGGAATCCGAGGCTGAGATTCAAAGGGAGAGAATCAGAAGGGGGAAAAGATATGTAGGGAAAGAGAGGCATGGAAAGAGCCAGGGACTCTGAAGCAGGGAATCGGAGGCAGGGAAACAGAGTCGGAGAACGGAGGCGGGGAATCAGAAGCGGGGAATCAGAGGGCGGAAAAGAGATGTGGGGAAAGAGAGGCAGGGAAAGAGGCGCGGAAATAGACGCAGGGAAAGAGAGGCGGGGTATCAGATGTGGGGAATTCAAGGCGGGGAAAGAGATGTGGGGAAAGAGAGGCAGGGAAAGAGGCAAGGAAATAGAGGCGGGGAATCAGAGGTGGGGATTCAGAGGCAGGGAATCAGAGGGGGGGAATCAGAGGCAGGGAATCTGAGGCAGGGAATCTGAGGTGGGGAGTCTGTCGGGGAATCAGAGGCGTGGAATCAGAGGGGGGAATAGAGATGTGGGAAAAGAGAGGCGGCGAAAGGGAGGCGGGGAAAGAGTCAGAGACTCTGAAGCAGGGAATCGGAGTCGGGGAATCAGAGTCGGGGAATCAGAGGCGGGGAATCAGAGGCAGGGAATCAGAGGCGGAGAATCAGAGGCGGGGAACCAGAGGCGGGGAATCAGAGGCTGAAATTAAAAGAGGGTGAACCAGAGGGGGGAAAAGAGATGTGGGGAAAGAAGGGCAGGGAAAGAGCCAGGGAAAGAGCCAGGGACTCTGAAGCAGGGAATCGGAGGCAGGGAATCGGTGGCAGGGAAACAGAGGAAGGGAATCAGAGTCGGAGAAATGGAGGCGGGGAATCAGAAGCGGGGAATCAGAAGCGGGGAATCAGAGGACGGAAAAGAGATGTGGGGAAAGAGAGGCAGAGAAAGAGAGGCGGGGTATCAGATGTGTGCAATCCGAGGCAAGGAATCAGAGGCGGGGAATCAGAGGCGGGGAATCAGAGGCGTGGAATCAGAGGCGGGGAATCTAAGGTGGGGAATCGGAGTCGGGGAATCAGAGTCGTGGAATCAGAGGAGGGGAATCAGAGGAGGAGAATCAGAGGAGGAGAATCAGAGGCGGGGAATCAGAGTCGGGGAATCAGAGGCGGGGAATCCGAGGCGGGGAATCAGAGGCAGGAAAAGAGATGTGGGGAAAGAGAGTCCGGGAAAGAGGCACGGAAAGAGAGGTGGGAAATCAGAGGTGGGGAATCAGAGGCGGGGAATCAGAGGCAGGGAATCAGAGGCGGGGAATCAGATGTGGGGGATCCGAGGCGGGGAATCAGAGGCGTGGAATCCGAGGCGGGGAATCAGAGGCAGGAAAAGAGATGTGGGGAAAGAGAGGCCGGGAAAGAGGCACGGAAAGAGAGGCGGGAAATCAGAGGCGGGGAATCAGAGGCGGGGAATCAGAGTCGTGGTTTCAGAGGCGGGGAATCAGAGGCGGGGAATCAGAGTCATGGTATCAGAGGCGGGGAATCAGAGGCGGGGAATCAGAGGCGGGGAAAGAGATGTGGGAAAAGAGAGGCGGGGAAAGAGGCGCGGAAATAGACGCAGGGAAAGAGAGGCGGGGTATCAGATGTGGGGAATCCGAGGCGGGGAATCAGAGGCGGGGAAAGAGATGTGGGGAAAGAGAGGCAGGGAAAGAGGCGCGGAAATAGACGCAGGGAAAGAGAGGCGGGGTATCAGATGTGGGGAATCTGAGGTGGAAAATCTGAGGCGGGGAATCAGAGGCGGGGAATCAGAGGCGGGGAATCAGAGGCGGGGAATCAGAGGCGGGGAATCAGAGGCGGGGAATCAGAGGCGGGAAATCAGAGGCGGGGAATCAGAGGCGGGGAATCAGAGGCGGGGAAGCAGAGGCGGGGAAGCAGAGGCGGGGAAGCAGACGCGGGGAAGCAGAGGCGGGGAAGCAGAGGCGGGGAATCAGAGGCGGGGAATTTGAGGTGGGGATTCTGAGGTGGGAAATCAGAGGCTGAGATTGAAAGGGGGAGAATCAGAAGGGGGAAAAGAAATGTGGGGAAAGAGAGGCATGGAAAGAGCCAGGGACTCTGAAGCAGGGAATCGGAGGCAGGGAAACAGAGTCGGAGAAACGGAGGCGGGGAATCAGAAGCGGGGAATCAGAGGGTGGAAAAGAGATGTGGGGAAAGAGAGGCAGGGAAAGAGGCGCGGAAATAGACGCAGGGAAAGAGAGGCGGAGTATCAGATGTGGGGAATTCAAGGCGGGGAATCAGAGGCGGGGAAAGAGTTGTGGGGAAAGAGAGGCAGGGAAAGAGGCAAGGAAATAGAGGTGGGGAATCAGAGGCAGGGAATCAGAGGCGGAGATCCAGAGGCAGGGAATCTGAGGCGGCGAATCTGAGGCGGGGAATCAGAGGCGTGGAATCAGAGGGGGGAATAGAGATGTGGGAAAAGAGAGGCGGCGAAAGGGAGGCGGGGAAAGAGTCAGAGACTCTGAAACAGGGAATCTGAGTCGGGGAATCAGAGTCGGGGAATCAGAGTCGGGGAATCAGTGTCAGGGAATCAGAGTCGGGGAATCAGAGGTGGGGAAAGAGATGTGGGAAAAGAGAGGCAGAGAATGAGGCACGAAAATAGTGGCAGGGAAAGAGAGGCAGGGAATCAGAGGCGGGGAATCACAGGCGGGGAACCAGAGGCGGGGAATCAGAGGCTGAAATTAAAAGAGGGTGAATCAGAGGGGGGAAAAGAGATGTGGGGAAAGAAGGGCAGGGAAAGAGCCAGGGAAAGAGCCAGGGACTCTGAAGCAGGGAATCGGAGGCAGGGAATCGGTGGCAGGGAAACAGAGGAAGGGAATCAGAGTCGGAGAAATGGAGGCGGGGAATCAGAAGCGGGGAATCAGAAGCGGGGAATCAGAGGACGGAAAAGAGATGTGGGGAAAGAGAGGCAGAGAAAGAGAGGCGGGGTATCAGATGTGTGCAATCCGAGGCAAGGAATCAGAGGCGGGGAATCAGAGGCGGGGAATCAGAGGCGGGGAATCTAAGGTGGGGAATCGGAGTCGGGGAATCAGAGTCGTGGAATCAGAGGCGGGGAATCAGAGGAGGAGAATCAGAGGAGGAGAATCAGAGGCGGGGAATCAGAGTCGGGGAATCAGAGGAGGGGAATCAGAGGCGGGGAATCAGAGGCGGGGAATCAGAGGCGGGGAATCAGAGGCGGGGAATCAGAGGCGGGGAATCAGAGGTGGGGAATCAGAGGGCAGAAAAGAGATGTGGGGAAAGAGAGGCAGAGAAAGAGGCGTGGAAATAGACGCAGTGAAAGAGAGGAGGGGTATCAGATGCGGGGAATCCGAGGCGGGGAATCAGAGGCAGGAAAAGAGATGTGGGGAAAGTGAGGCCGGGAAAGAGGCACGGAAAGAGAGGTGTGAAATCAGAGGTGGGGAATCAGAGGCGGGGAATCAGAGGGCGGAAATGAGATGTGGGAAAAGAGAGGCAGAGAAGGAGGCACGAAAATAGTGGCAGGGAAAGAGAGGCAGGGAATCAGAGGCGGGGAATCAGAGGCGGGAAATCAGAGGCGGGGAATCAGAGGGCGGAAAAGAAATGTGGGGAAAGAGAGGCAGAGAAAGAGGCGTGGAAATAGACGCAGGGAAAGAGAGGCGGGGTATCAGATGTGGGGGATCCGAGGCGGGGAATCAGAGGTGGGGAAAGAGATGTGGAGAAAGAGAGGCAGGGAAAGAGGCAAGGAAAGAGAGGCGGGGAAAGAGGCACGGAAAGAGAGGTGGGAAATGAGAGGCGGGGAATCAGAGTCGTATTATCTGAGGTGGGGAATCTGAGGCGGGGAATCAGAGGCGGGGAATCAGAGGCGGGGAATCAGAGGCGGGGAATCAGAGGCGGGGAATCAGAGGCGGGGAATCAGAGGCGGGGAAGCAGAGGCGGGGAATCAGAGGCGTGGAATCAGAGGGGGGAATAGAGATGTGGGAAAAGAGAGGCGGCGAAAGGGAGGCGGGGAAAGAGTCAGAGACTCTGAAGCAGGGAATCGGAGTCGGAGAAATGGAGGCGGGGAATCAGAGGCGGGGAATCAGAGGCAGGGAATCAGAGGCGGAGAATCAGAGGCGGGGAATCAGAGGCGGGGAATCAGTGGGCGGAAATGAGATGTGGGAAAAGAGAGGCAGAGAAAGAGGCGTGGAAATAGACGCAGTGAAAGCGAGGAGGGGTATCAGATGCGGGGAATCCGAGGCGGGGAATCAGAGGCAGGAAAAGAGATGTGGGGAAAGAGAGGCCGGGAAAGAGGCACGGAAAGAGAGGCGGGAAATCAGAGGTGGGGAATCAGAGGCGGGGAATCAGAGGCAGGGAATCAGAGGCGGGGAATCAGAGGCGGGGAATCAGAGGGCGGAAAAGAGATGTGGGGAAAGAGAGGCAGTGAAAGAGGCGTGGAAATAGACGCAGGGAAAGTGAGGCAGGGTATCAGATGTGGGGGATCCGAGGCGGGGAATCAGAGGTGGGGAAAGAGATGTGGAGAAAGAGAGGCAGGGAAAGAGGCAAGGAAAGAGAGGCGGGGAAAGAGAGGCGGGGTATCAGATGTGGGGAATCTTAGGTGGAAAATCTGAGGCGGGGAATCAGAGGCGTGGAATCCGAGGCGGGGCATCAGAGGCAGGAAAAGAGATGTGGGGAAAGAGAGGCCGGGAAAGAGGCACGGAAAGAGAGGCAGGAAATCAGAGGCGGTGAATCACAGGCGGGGAATCAGAGGCGGGGAATCAGAGTCGTATTATCTGAGGCGGGGAATCGGAGGCAGGGAATCAGAGGCGGGGAAAGAGATGTGGGAAAAGAGAGCCAGAGAAGGAGGCACGAAAATAGTGGCAGGGAAAGAGAGGCAGGGAATCAGAGGCGGGGAATCAGAGGCGGGGAATCAGAGGCGGGGAATCAGAGGCGGGGAATCAGAGGCGGGGAATCAGAGGTGGGAAATCAGAGGCGGGGAATCAGAGGCGGGGAATCAGAGGCGGGGAAGCAGAGGCGGGGAAGCAGAGGCGGGGAAGCAGACGCGGGGAAGCAGAGGCGGGGAAGCAGAGGCGGGGAATCAGAGGCGGGGAATTTGAGGTGGGGATTCTGAGGTGGGAAATCAGAGGCTGAGATTGAAAGGGGGAGAATCAGAAGGGGGAAAAGAAATGTGGGGAAAGAGAGGCATGGAAAGAGCCATGGACTCTGAAGCAGGGAATCGGAGGCAGGGAAACAGAGTCGGAGAAACGGAGGCGGGGAATCAGAAGCGGGGAATCAGAGGGTGGAAAAGAGATGTGGGGAAAGAGAGGCAGGGAAAGAGGCGCGGAAATAGACGCAGGGAAAGAGAGGCGGAGTATCAGATGTGGGGAATTCAAGGCGGGGAATCAGAGGCGGGGAAAGAGATGTGGGGAAAGAGAGGCAGGGAAAGAGGCAAGGAAATAGAGGTGGGGAATCAGAGGCAGGGAATCAGAGGCGGAGATCCAGAGGCAGGGAATCTGAGGCGGCGAATCTGAGGCGGGGAATCAGAGGCGTGGAATCAGAGGGGGGAATAGAGATGTGGGAAAAGAGAGGCGGCGAAAGGGAGGCGGGGAAAGAGTCAGAGACTCTGAAACAGGGAATCTGAGTCGGGGAATCAGAGTTGGGGAATCAGAGTCGGGGAATCAGTGTCAGGGAATCAGAGTCGGGGAATCAGAGGTGGGGAAAGAGATGTGGGAAAAGAGAGGCAGAGAATGAGGCACGAAAATAGTGGCAGGGAAAGAGAGGCAGGGAATCAGAGGCGGGGAATCACAGGCGGGGAACCAGAGGCGGGGAATCAGAGGCTGAAATTAAAAGAGGGTGAATCAGAGGGGGGAAAAGAGATGTGGGGAAAGAAGGGCAGGGAAAGAGCCAGGGAAAGAGCCAGGGACTCTGAAGCAGGGAATCGGAGGCAGGGAATCGGTGGCAGGGAAACAGAGGAAGGGAATCAGAGTCGGAGAAATGGAGGCGGGGAATCAGAAGCGGGGAATCAGAAGCGGGGAATCAGAGGACGGAAAAGAGATGTGGGGAAAGAGAGGCAGAGAAAGAGAGGCGGGGTATCAGATGTGTGCAATCCGAGGCAAGGAATCAGAGGCGGGGAATCAGAGGCGGGGAATCAGAGGCGGGGAATCAGAGGCGGGGAATCAGAGGTGGGGAATCAGAGGGCAGAAAAGAGATGTGGGGAAAGAAAGGCAGAGAAAGAGGCGTGGAAATAGACGCAGTGAAAGAGAGGAGGGGTATCAGATGCGGGGAATCCGAGGCGGGGAATCAGAGGCAGGAAAAGAGATGTGGGAAAAGAGAGGCCGGGAAAGAGGCACGGAAAGAGAGGTGTGAAATCAGAGGTGGGGAATCAGAGGCGGGGAATCAGAGGCGGGGAATCAGAGGGCGGAAATGAGATGTGGGAAAAGAGAGGCAGAGAAGGAGGCACGAAAATAGTGGCAGGGAAAGAGAGGCAGGGAATCAGAGGCGGGGAATCAGAGGCGGGGAATCAGAGGCGGGGAATCAGAGGCGGGGAATCAGAGGCGGGGAATCAGAGTCGGGGAATCAGAGGAGGGGAATCAGAGGCGGGGAATCAGAGGCGGGGAATCAGAGGTGGGGAATCAGAGGCGGGGAATCAGAGGCGGGGAATCAGAGGCGGGGTATCAGAGGAAGAGGAACGGAGGCGTGGAATCAGAGGTGGGGAATCAGAGGGCAGAAAAGAGATGTGGGGAAAGAGAGGCAGAGAAAGAGGCGTGGAAATAGACGCAGTGAAAGAGAGGCGGGGTATCAGATGTGGGGGATCCGAGGCGGGGAATCAGAGGTGGGGAAAGAGATGTGGAGAAAGAGAGGCAGGGAAAGAGGCAAGGAAAGAGAGGCGGGGAAAGAGGCACGGAAAGAGAGGTGGGAAATGAGAGGCGGGGAATCAGAGTCGTATTATCTGAGGTGGGGAATCTGAGGCGGGGAATCAGAGGCGGGGAAAGAGATGTGGGAAAAGAGAGGCAGAGAATGAGGCACGAAAATAGTGGCAGGGAAAGAGAGGCAGGGAATCAGAGGCGGGGAATCAGAGGCGGGGAATCA